>NC_090334.1:75635458-75943867 GCF_035084215.1 Heptranchias perlo
CCGGCAACGCCTTGATTTTAAAATTCTCATCCTTGTTTTCAAATCCCTTCGTGGCCTCGCCCCTCCCTATCTCTGTAACCTCCTCCACCCCTACAACCCTCCAAGATTCCTGCATGCCTCCAGTTCTGGCCACTTGCGAATCCCCGATTTTCATCGCTCCACCATTGGCGGCCGTGTCTTCAGCTGCCTAGGCCCTAAGCTCTGGAATTCCCTCCCTAAACCTCTCTGCCTCTTCACCTCTCTCTCCTCCTTTAAGATGCTCCTTAAAACCTACCTCTTTGACCAAGCTTTTGGTTACCTGTCCTAACAGCTCCTTATGTGGCTTGGTGTCAAATTTTGTTTGATAATTTTGTGTGAAGCACCTTGCGATATAAATGCAAGTTGTTGCTGTGTGTAATTGGGCTCATGGAGCTCTACCGCTGCCATGACTTGGTTGCTGAGTGGGTTGAAGAAATGGTTTACTTGCTGTCTTGCACATCACTACTATCAAACTCCCTGTTATACAAGCCTGCTGACACCAAATGAATATTTAGGAACAGGATTTGCGAGCATAACGAGTAAGACAGATTGCAAACCCATCTAAGCAAATGAGGCAGTGTTTATTTTTTATGAGTGACATCCATCAAATTTCTTCACATGTAACAGGGAGAGTGGGACTAATTGGGTAGCTCTTTTAAAGAGCTGGCACAGGCAAGATGGGCCGAATGGACTCCTTCTGTGCTACATCAGGTGATGGGTGGAATCCCTGTTAAGGTCCCAGTTATCTACGAACATAGGAAATTGACAGACAGGAAAAGATCAGCTGGTCCATCAAGCCTGACCCACACCATGATGGCAGGACCATCGTGATTAAACACTTCTTCCCTCCCCCCCCCCCCACCCCCCCACCTCCTACCCACCCTCCCGCAGCCATGTAACCTCCTGGGGGAGGAAAAAAAAACAGAGGGCCAATAGGGGGAAAAGTACTCTGGAAAATTCCTCTCCGACGATCCTCTTTCCCCCCCCCCCCCCACCCCAGGCGATCAAAACCAGTCCAGGAAATCACATGGAATAAGTGTTATCTGTAAAGTCACTTACCTTCTAAATGGTGCAATCTCTGCACCCCCCCCCCCCCACCCCAGTCAAGAACCGGTTAAAATGTTAATGTAATAGAATCCCAGTTAGTATTTATGAATGAGTCTCATGCCTGAATCTAGCTGGCGCCTTTTCCACCAACAAACCAGTGGCATTAAAATTGGAAATCGGTGGGAAATGGAGCCGTTCCATTTTAACTGTTTGCTTGCTCCATTGCCATTGAGCGGGCAGAGCTCCTTTATTCTGGTGATAGAATCACAGACCCAATTTTAAGGATTAAGGATGGTGGAGCTGGATTTAGAAGAGTAGGTGCCTGGTGCCAGCTCACAGCTGCTGCTCTCCCAGATTGAGGACTGCAATAGCACCAATATAAAAGCAGCTTAAGAATGGCTGCATACAGTGACACCACTGTTCCCAGCCAGAATGGAGGATTGGGAATTCCCCCATTAATCAGGCCTGGAGACTGTCACTGCTGTAAGTGACTGGGATCGATTTTACGCACACAATTTGTATTATGTAACCATCCTCCACTCACTGCATTTTGCTGGAGAAATAATCCTGCTTTTATCGGGAGACGTTGCTGCAGTTTCGGCCATGAGTTCTGCTTGCAATAGTGCGTAGAGACTCTTTCTCAATAGGCTAGGGAGACTGTTTGCTGCAGTACAGTGTTTAAATAGACTCTCTTTGCTGTGAGTCCTGCCATAAGTCCTGCCCCGCCTCCAAATCTTTTGGCTGGCACAATGGTATAGGTAGACACTCTGCTTAAGAATAGTTCTCCTTATCCGGGTGCTTATCTTACTGAGGTATGGGCCCCTCACAGGACCACAATGGAGCTTCAATCTGGGAGAGGGTAAAGTAATGGACAAGGATCGAGTTTGTTACAGAAAGACTGAACATTTCTCTGTTCCTGCTATGGCCGAATGATGATAAGGGAACATTGTCCCCGGGGAGTTTCTGTTTACTTTTGATGCAACATGTTCACCATAGCCTTCAAAGCGCAATTGTCACAACAGGGCTCTGATTTGCAATTTGAAATGGAAAAAGGCATGTTGCAGATACCAGAACAAACAACTGAAGAGAGAAAAAAAATCTAATTAAAAATAATGATCCCCCCATATCCAATCACATAAAAAATGAAGAGAGGGAGAAAGAAAAAGGATCATTTAAGATTATACTGCTGTTTCTCTGGAACTGTCCCGGGTGTTTAGCTTTAATAAACCATACAAATCTTTTTTTTTTATAATATGCAGATTTCACAATCATTTATTGATAAGATGTGACAGTTGTGTCAAATAAATGTCACATGCAAGTGGAGATTGCACTGCGCACAGTCCTCTGTCCAAGCAGAGGGACATTGGTTTAATTTCATTGTCATTCTTTCTGTTTCCTTTTCAGAAGGAGGAGGTGGATGCTTAACGCTCAGTTGAGAAACATAGGTCCCGATTTACATCTCTCTACTGCCCTGATTTTCAGGATGAAGAGAGCAGTAGCAAGACGAAAAAAGCAGTAAAAATAAGCTTACCGCTGACTGCCACCCACTGCAATTTTTGAGCGGGCCTTGGGTTAAGCTGGCCAGTCCTCCCCCTGGAAAAACAGGCAGGAGCCTCGTTACTGCTTACGAACCAGAGTCCCACGACATAGTTAGGACCTCGATGACGCTTTGGTCGTCGGTAGCCCGCTCAGGGGTAAACCTGCCCGCTACACATGGGTGACACATGGCAGGAAACGGCCAGGCCTATCATCAGTTAAAGAGATCACTGGAAGCAGGTCTGGCAATCTTAGTAACTGAGGGCTGAGCCATCCGTATCACCTTAATTGCTCCACATGTACCTTCTTCAAAGTCCTCGGCCCTTTCTATCAGTGCTTTCTGTTGACTCCACCCCCCCACCCCCAATCTGCCTAGCCCTCCCATTTAAGAGACTACTGCAGACCCATTTTCCATGCCAGATTTCCTGCCCTCTCAAAAAGGGCAAGCTGCCTATCAACGCTCAGAATGTGCAGGTAACTTGCCAATTTAATGTAAATGAGGCCTGAAAATGGTTCGGCCTCTTGCAATATCTGAAAGCCATTATCATTGTTCCACCCAATGTATGATAAAGACCAGAATTACATCGAATTTACAGCACAGAAAAAGGCCATTCGGCCCAAATGATCCATGCCGGTGTTCGTGCTCCACACGAGCCTCATCCTACCCTACTTCATCGAACCCTATCCTTCTGTTCCTTTCTCCCTCGTACTTATCTAGCTTCCCCTTAAAGGCATCTATACTTTTCGCCTCAACTACTCCTTGTGGTAACAAGTTCCATATTCTAGCCACTCTCTGAATAAGGACGTTTCTCCTGAATTCCTTATTGGATTTGTTAGTTTTTTTTTTTATTCGTTCATGGGATGTGGGCGTCGCTGGCGAGGCCGGCATTTATTGCCCATCCCTAATTGCCCTTGACTATTTTATAGGAGCCAGTGCCTCCAGAAGAGGGGAGAAAATTGGGAGAAAGAAAGTCCGGAACATCATATTAATTAAACAATATGACCACATAGTATATTTATAAAAGGAATCAGAGTATCCCAACTGAGACAACTTTGCAGAGACTCAAAAATCAATCACTACACACCTGAATTAATTTGTTGCACATCTAATACTATCAAAAAATATTAAGGCCTCAGTTTTGTTTCTCGATGTACCAAAATGGCATCAGGGTCCTAACTACATCACAGGACCCCATTTGCGTCCAGTAATGAGGCTCTTGGCCGCTTAAATCGAGGCCCACTCAAAAAATCGCAGGCCTCGGGTGGGAAGCTTTATTTTTGCTATTTCTCACTATCGCCACGTAAATGCTGAAAAAAAGCAGGGCAGCTGAGAGACTAAAATCGGGGCTACCACCTCATGCTGGGGTATGGTTCCACGCATGGTGGCAGCTCTCCCACATCTTGCCCAAGTGGCAGTTCTTCACGTACGAGAGTAACGGGCCTCCACAGCTTATACTTTTGAGTACAGAGCTAGAGGAGAGAAGGTTTTTAATTAACAAGCTTGAGGTAACTGTAATTCCCAGCAAAAGCTGTGTCAGTGCCAGCCGTGGCTCAGTGAGTAGCACTCTCGCCTCTGAGTCAGAAGGTTCCACATGGATTTTAGTAAGACATTTGACAAGGTCCCACATGGCAGACTGGTCAGAAAGGTAAAAGCCCATGGGAATGCAGGGAAAAGTGGCAAATTGGATCCAAAATTGGATCTACAGTTATATAAAAAAAATTTAAAAAAAAGAAAAAGAAAAAGGGTGGCTAAGGCAAACGTAGGTCCCTTAGAGGATGAGACCGGGAAATTAATGGTGGGGAACATGGAGATGGCAAAAATGCTGAACAAATATTTTGTTTCAGTCTTTACGGTCGAGGATACTAAGAATATCCCAACACTGGACAAACATGGGGCTCTAGGGGGGGAGGAGCTAAATACGATTAAAATCACTAAGGAATTGGTACTCAGTAAATTAATGGGACTCAAGGCGGATAAATCCCCTGGACCCGATGGCTTACATCCGAGGGTCTTGAGGGAAGTGGCAGTAGGGATTGTGGATGCTTTGGTAATAATTTTCCAAAATTCTCTGGACTCGGCAAAGGTCCCGGCAGATTGGAAAACTGCTAATGTAACACCCTTATTTAAAAAGTGTAGTAGGCAGAAGGCTGGAAATTATAGACCAGTTAGCCTAACATCTGTGGTGGGTAAAATTTTGGAGTCTATTATTAAGGAGACAGTAGCGGAACATTTGGATAAACATAATTTAATAGGACAAAGTCAGCATGGCTTTATGAAGGGGAAGTCATGTCTGACAAATTTGCTTGAGTTCTTTGAGGACATAACGTACAGGGTGGATAAAGGGGAACCAGTGGACGTAGTGTATTTAGACTTCCAGAAGGCATTCGACAAGGTGCCACATAAAAGATTATTGCTCAAGATAAAGAATCACTGGATTGGGGGTAATATTCTGGCATGGGTGGAGGATTGGTTATCTAACAGGAAGCAGAGGGTTGGGATAAATGGTTCATTCTCGGACTGGCAACCAGTAGCCAGTGGTGTTCCGCAGGGGTCGGTGCTGGGTCCCCAACTCTTTACAATCTATATTAACGATTTGGAGGAGGGGACCGAGTGTAACGTATCAAAGTTTGCAGATGATACAAAGATGGGAGGGAAAGTGGAGAGTGAGGAGGACATCAAAAATCTACAGGGGGATATAGACAGGCTGGGTGAGTGGGCGGAGATTTGGCAGATGCAATACAATATTGGAAAATGTGAGGTTATGCACCTTGGCAGGAAAAATCAGAGAGCAAGTTATTATCTTAATGGCGAGAAACTGGAAAGTACTGCAGTACAAAGGGATCTGGGGGTCCTAGTGCAAGAAAATCAAAAAGTTAGTATGCAGGTGCAGCAGGTGATCAAGAAGGCCAACGGAATGTTGGCTTTTATTGCTAGGGGGATAGAATATAAAAACAGGGAGGTATTGCTGCAGTTATGTAAGGTATTGGTGAGACCGCACCTGGAATACTGCATACAGTTTTGGTGTCCATACTTAAGAAAAGACATACTTGCTCTCGAGGCAGTACAAAGAAGGTTCACTTGTTTAATCCCGGGGATGAGGGGGTGGACATATGAGGAGAGGTTGAGTAGATTGGGACTCTACTCATTGGAGTTCAGAAGAATGAGAGGCGATCTTATTGAAATATATAAGATTGTGAAGGGGCTTGATCGGGTGGATGCGGTAAGGATGTTCCCAAGGATGGGTGAAACTAGAACTACGGGGCATAATCTTAGACTAAGGGGCTGCTCTTTCAAAACTGAGATGAGGAGAAACTTCTTTACTCAGAGGGTAGTAGGTCTGTGGAATTTGCTGCCCCAGGAAGCTGTGGAAGCTACATCATTAAATAAATTTAAAACAGAAATAGACAGTTTCCTAGAAGTAAAGGGAATTAGGGGTTACGGGGAGCGGGCAGTAAATTGGACATGAATTTAGATTTGAGGTTAGGATCAGATCAGCCATGATCTTATTGAATGGCGGAGCAGGCTCGAGGGGCCGATTGGCCTACTCCTGCTCCTATTTCTTATGTTCTTATGTAAAAGTAGCTCAGTAACAGGAAACAAAGGGTAAAAGTCGATGGATGTCTTTGCGAATGGAAATCCGTTTCCAATGGTGTGCCACAGGGCTCAGTGTTGGGTCCCTTGCTGTTTGTGGTATATATTAATGATTTGGAATTGAATGTAGGGGGCATGATTGGCAAATTTGCAGACAACACAAAAATTGGCCGTGTAGTTGATAGTGAAGAGGATAGCTGTAGACTCCAAGAAGATATCAATGAGTTGGTGGAGTGGGCGGAAAAGTGGCAAATGGAGTTCAACCCGGAGAAGTGTGAGGTAATGCACTTAAGGAGGGCAAACAGTAAAAGGGAATACGCAGTAAACGGGAATATATTGAGAGGGGTAGAGGAAGTGAGAGACCTTGGAGTGCATGTGCACAGGTCCCTGAAGGTGGCAGTACAGGTAGATAAGGTTGTGAAGAAGGCATACGGAATGCTCTCCATTACTAGCCGAGGTATAGAATACAAAAGCAGGATGTAATGATGGAACAGTATAATACGCTGGTAAGGCCACAGCTGGAGTATTATGCGCAGTTCTGGTCACCACATTACAGAAAGGATGTAATTGCTCTGGAGAGAGTGCAGAGAAGATTTACAAGAATGTTGCCAGGGCTTGAAAATTGCAGCTACGAGGAGAGATTGGATTGGCTGGGATTGTTTTCCTTGGAACAGAGGAGGCAGAGGGGTGACTTGATTGAGGTGTACAAAATTATGAGGGGCCCAGATAGAGTAGACAGGAAGTACCTGTTTCCCCTAGCGGAGAGTTCAAGAACTAGAGGACACAGATTTAAGTTGATTGGCGGAAGGATTAGAGGGGACATGACGAAAAACTTTTTTACCCAGAGGGTGGTGGGTGTATGGAATTCGCTGCCCGAATTGGTGGTAGAGGCAGGGACCCTCAACTCTTTTCAAAAGTACTTGGACCTGCACCTAATGTGCTGTAAGCTGCAGGGCTATGGACCAGTTGCTGGAAGGTGGGATTAGAATGGGCACCTGGTTGTTCTTCGAGCTGGCGCGGACACGATGGGCTGAATGGCCCCCTTTTGTGCTGTATCTTTCCTATGGTTCGTCTATGGTTCTATGGTCGTGGGTTAAAGTACCACTCCAGGGACTTGAGCACAAAACCTAAGCTGACGCTCCACTGCAGTACCGAGAGAGTGCTGCACTGTCGGAGGTGCTGTTTCAGATGAGACATTAAATCGAGGCCTCGTCTGCCTTCTCGGATGGATGTGAAAGGTCCCATTGCACTATTTCAAAGAAGAGCAAGGGAGACCCCCCCAGTACCCTGGCCAATATTTATCCTCAACCAACTTAATTAAAAAAAACACAGATTATCTGGTCATTATCTCATTGCTGTTTGTGGGACCTTGCTGTGTGAAAATTGGCTGCCGCGTTTCCTACATTGCAACAGTGACTATACTTCAAAGTACTGCATTGGTCGTAAAGCGCTTTGGGACGTCCTGAGGTCATGAAAGGTGCTATATAAATGCAAGTCTTTCTTTCTCTTTGAAAGGAGCTGGATGAATGTCTGGTTGAACACAGCATTGGTAATGGGAAAGAATGAGCTGGAGCAGGTGACTGTGTGCTACTGGGTTAGGTAGAGAATGAGGTAATGGAATACTCTTGTGGACAGCATGGCTTGTGCTGCTACAACAAAGTGGGAATGTTATAAGTCCCTTTTGAAGAGTAGAAATGGATGGATATTCTGAAATGGAAGGAACAGGCTTCATGGCACGAATGGCCTTCTCTTGTATCATATTGTGTTGTTTGTATGTAGAAGCAATGCTATATCTTGGTGAAATCAAAATTTATAGCTAGGACATGAATATTGTTGCTGAAACATTCGATCCCCTGGATTAAGGGTATTAAAAATCAGAAACAATACCCTCTATACAATTAATGTGGTGTTTGCCTGCCCTAAAATTACTCCGCCCTGGAAATCCTTTAGCTGCCTCGATCCTAAGCTCTGGAATTCCCTCCCTAAACCTCTCCGCCTCTCTACCTCTCTCTCCTCCTTTAAGATGCTCCTTAAAACCTTCCTCTTTGACCAGGTTTTTGGTCACCTGTCCTAATATCTCCTTATGTGGCTCAGTGTCAAGGCGAGGTGTCCAGTCCCTCGCCTTGGGACATTTTACTACGTTAAAGGCGCTATATAAATGCAAGTTGTGGGATCCTAATCGCTAAATGTGCAAACTGTTCATCTGACATTCACCTCTGTGCTATTTTAGTGGAGGCATTAACTCATTTATTATAAGCGAGTTAACACTTATATGCTATTATTCCTCGGCGTAATTGTAAAGCCATTGTGTCCAAAATGCCGTGGGAATAATTTTGTAAAGGTTTACGCAGAGACGGAATTCCAGAAATCCTAAATAACAATATAATTTTCACTTCCGTAATACTAGTCTCCCATATAACTAGTAGTAAGCGGAATTGAAATTCATCCTGGTTACAGTTGTAACTGCAGGAAACCACAGTATTGACACACATGTCTCTGGTAATGACACATTAGATTACATGTTTTAAAGAGAAATTACCTGTGTAATGCAGATGCCCTAATAATATGCTTGTTGATTGAACTAATGACGCAGTAAAGTTCATTCATACTCAGTAATAGTCTGATTGCAGGCTGATGTAATATGGAATTACAGATGAGTGAATATAGTCTGTCACATGATTGTCAAGAATGCTGATCATTTCATTCTTGCTTTCACCCTTGCTAACCCTGAACGCCCACCACCACATTTAGCATGCAGCAAGATCCAGTTAAATTGCAGTTAGATGCTGTAATGGGAATATAGTGGGGTTGGTATTCTGAGAGAATGAGATAAAATGGCCTATCTTGCGATCTCAGAAAGTGAACGTTGCTGTTAAGTGAACAGAAATGAGAAATCTCAGCTGCTCTCTCCAGTCAGTATGAGACCGCAGTGTGCTTCCACCCACTTTCTTCCATCCAAATAACACAGCCACACCCTGACTCCTTCGAAAATAAAGAGCTCCCTTCTTGTATCTGTATGCTGACACACTGTCAATATTAAACATTAAACCAAGGGAAAAGGTGATAACCCATTTAATACCTGATAATGAGAAAGTGGCACTGGTCGGTTTATGTATCTATGTAAGTATGGTTCTGATTGATGTGTGCCAGAACATTAGAATATTTTTTATCTATGCTCCATATACATCATGCCTCTTTACATACCGTCACTGTTCAAGTTGTCAAAAATCCGAGAATGAATGAATATGAGAAGTTTTAAGAATGGAAAGGGGTTATTCTGGCTCAGCAAACTTTTTTTTTTATTGATCTCTGCCCCATCTACCAGCCTTCTCCATATCCTTCAGCCTCTTCTCTTTCCAGAAGCACAACTAATTGTCTTTTGAACCCATTTATACAGCCAGTGGCCTTAAAAAAAAATAAACCCCACATGATTCTCAATCTACATTCATTTTAATCAGGTCTGTTTAATTCAATAACTTTAGATAATAACACCACACCTTTGTGGAGACTGCACATTTTACTGTGTTTACAGCTGATATTACACAGAATCATATTTTGTAGGGCATGACACGTATCTGCGATTATTGTTAACAACCACAATAATTTGTGCTGGATGACTATTTATTTATAAATTTAAATCTAAAAGTCCTGAGTCCATCTTGTGCTCATTTCACTTTAGACATTACATTTCAGAGTGTCAAAAGTAAAGAAAAATAGGGGTCAGTCAGTTCCTGCTGGTTTTCCTGACCTTGATAGCTTCCCAAGGGTAGGAGTTGGGGATTTACAAGTAGCTAAGACTAGTTCAGACTAGACCTGAGTCGCTCAGACCATGAAAGGAAGAGAGCAAGCAAGAAAAGAGTGAGAGAGAAAGTGGGACTTGAACCCACAACCTTCTGACACAGAGACAAGAGTACTACCCCTGAGCCACAGCTGAAACCACGATAGTGGCTCTGCATGATAGCGAGGTGCACGATGTTACTAATTTAATTATAATTTTCCAACCTGTTCTGTTGCCTGCTGTGTGTCAGTCCTGTCAGATTTTAATTGAACTGCTTTCTGAGCGTTAACAGAGTCTGTGTGGATGACAACAGTTACAAACTTTGAGGCCGACACTTTTTTTCTCTCCCTATGTTCCATGATCCCAATGAGCTCCTTAAATTACATTTAAGAAGAGCCATTTTTATATATTTCATTCTAAAAACTAAATTGCACAACTGGCACAAAATCTGTTTGCAAATCATCAAATTATTCAAACTTGTAACTAAAGTACCCTGTTTCTAATGTGCTCAGTGACATTGACAATGCTCTCATTTGGACTCTTGGCCCTATGAATCAGTCTGACACTGAATTGTTGTGTTGACTATATTCCTCAATCAATTTATTGTTTCTTTTGCCCCTCTTTATTTCCTAGAGAGTTTGGCTCATGCAAGGGTGGAGTTACTGGATGTGTAACACAACAAAAACCACAAAAAACTTGTTTTCAACTCCCAATACAAAAGTCTGCTCACTCCTCTGAAGTCTTGCTCCGTTCAACTAGGCCCCAGCCTTTTATAATGTTATTCAACCAATCTACTAGTGTTCTTGCATCTAATCTAGTCCCCTCCTCATCCTGTCAACCCTTGCTTCTAACCCTACCGACCTATGGGTTTTCAGGAACTCCCTCTTACACTGAGATTGTAGATTGTTTAGTTAATTGGTTGGTGAACGAGTTAACACTCAAATGACCAGATGACACTCAGTTTATATTGAGTAGACCTTACCCTTACCTTTGCAGATGTCACACAAGCCACACAAATATATATGCACGGATACAGGTAGAGACTGACGGACAAGCAATCTAAGTGAGCTAAGATCCTATCTCTCTCTCTCTCTCTCTCTCACACACACACACTTACTTGTTCTCAACTCCGAATACAAAAAGCCTCCTCATTCTGCTGAATCACTCACTCCGCTAAATTCTCGTTCTGTCAGAGACAATTTCAGTTTCGCACTGAGCAGTGCACTCACTGACTGAGCCATTGCGAGACACTCAGATGCTCCTCTAGCTGAGGAATGCGAAGGGTTAAACACCAAAAAGATTTTTTTTTAAATGTTTGTAATAATCCATTTCTGGGACCTCATAAAATATAGTTTTCATTATTTAAAAATGATGATTGAGAGACTTTTTAAAAAAAAAAGTTAAATTCACAATTTGCCCCCGCAATTTTTTCACTTGCTGTGATTCCTTTCTGTATCTCAGATGCCTTGCTATATTGTCAGCATGGAGCTATCTGAGCCTTCAAAGTCTGAACTGTGGAACGCATCATAAAAATTTAGCATATTTGATACATCTTCCAGTGTGGGCGGTGAAAGCTGAGCAAGAGTTTCTCTGATGTGTGACCTAATTTGCACCTTTTCATCCACAGAACAGGTGCGATTTACACTTTTAGTTGATAAAAACTAATTAAAAGTGTAACCAGATTGTTCCGACTGAGCTGGACTGGGATAATCCCACTCCAAATCAGGCGAAATTCCTCCTTGAATGAGGAGCATGAGAATGCCTGACTTTCTCTGCAACCAACGACCCACTAACAAAATCTCATTCTCCGAAATGGGATGTTTCATTGCCACCAGTTCCGACAATTTTGTTTGCGGAGTCTTTAACTGCAGAGAAAAAACGGGCATGGTAGACTCATACGGCACAGAAGAAAGCCACTCGGCCCATCATGCCTGTGCTGGCTCTTTGAAAGAGCTATCCAATTAGTCCCACTCCCCCCATTCTTTCCCCATAGCCCTGCAAATTTTTCCTTGGCAAGTATATATCCAATTCCCTTTTGAATCTGCTTCCACCGCCCTTTCAGGCAGTGCATTCCAGATCATAACGACTCGCTGCGTAAATAAAGTTCTCTTCATCTTCCCTCTGGTTCTTTTGCCAATTGTCTTAAACCTGTGTCCTCGGGTTACTGACCGTTCTGCCAGTGCATTCTCTCTTTTTCTCTTTAAAGAGGGTTTCCCCCCCCTATAATGCTAACACTGTTCTGGGTGACAACACAGACTGGCGTACATGCAGATGGTACAGGAAGGGGAATCGAGATGAAATTCAGTGCTCCTATTTACTTGTGGGAATGGTTATCATGTTTCAACAATGTCTCGGCCTTAAGAGAAACTCAGCTGTTTGAGGATGGTAGGTTCTTTCATTTTTAACCACGCAAATGAAATCAGCCTTAATGAAAGGTCTTTGATTGGGGAAACATGGAGCTCCTTTGATGAGTCAGAAAAGACCGCATCTGAATGTCTCAGTTACAGTGTTGTAATTAGAATCCAAAGTAATAATGCTGCCTAGAATTCATCTTCATATTATCAACTGTAAATCTGATGCAATTATCATAAAGAAATGCTTTTGTTAGCAGAAATTAATCTACTTGCAAAAAAAAATTTACAAGGATGATACCGGAACATAAGAGGTTATACCCATCAGGAAGGATTGAACAGGCTGGGGCTCTTTGCTCTCGAAAAGAGAAGACTGAGGGGTGACCTCATCGAGGTCTTCAAGATTATGAAAGGGCTTGATAGGGTAGGCATCGTTTCAAATGAGAAGATGTTTCCACTTGTGGGAGAGGTCCAAAACTAAGGGCCATAAAAATAAGATAGTCACTGATAAATCCAGTAAGGAATTCAGGAGGAACTTCTTTACCCAGAGAGTGATTAGAATGTGGAACTCGCTACCACAAGGAATAGTTGAGGCAACTAGCGTTAATGCATTTAAGGGAAAGCAAGATAAGCACATGAGGGAGAAAGGAATAGAAATGTGAGGTCATCCACTTTGGATCAAAAAAGGATAGAACAGGGTACTTTCTAAATGGTAAAAAGTTAAAAACAGTGGCTGTCCAAAGGGACTTAGGGGTTCAGGTACACAGATCATTGAAGTGTCACGAACAGGTGCAGAAAATAATCAAGAAGGCTAATGGAATGCTGGCCTTTATATCAAGAGGACTAGAGTACAAGGGGGCAGAAGTTATGCTGCAGCTATAAAAAACCCTGGTTAGACCGCACCTGGAGTACTGTGAGCAGTTCTGGGCACCGCACCTTCGGAAGGACATATTGGCCTTGGAGGGAGTGCAGCGTAGGTTTACTAGAATGATACCTGGACTTCAAGGGTTATGTTAGGAGGAGAGATTACACAAATTGGGGTTGTATTCTCTCGAGGTTAGAAGGTTAAGGGGTGATCTGATCGAAGTTTATAAGATATTAAGGGAAATGGATAGGGTGGATAGAGAGAAACTATTTCCGCTGGTTGGGGATTCTAGGAGTAGGGGGCACAGTCTAAAAATTAGAGCCAGACCCTTCAGGAGTGAGATTAGAAAACATTTCTACACACAAAGGGTGGTAGAAGTTTGGAACTCTCTTCCGCAAACGGCAATTGATACTAGCTCAATTGCTAAATTTAAATGTGAGATGGATAGCTTTTTGGCAACCAAAGGTATTGAGGGATATGGGCCAAAGGCAGGTATATGGAGTTAGATCACAGATCAGCCATGATCTTATCAAATGGCGGAGCAGGCACGAGGGGCTGAATGGCCTACTCCTGTTCCTATGTTCCTATGTTACGCTGATAGGGTTAGATGTAGAGTGGTGGGCGGAGACTAATGTGGAGCCTAAACACCGGCATAGACCAGTTGGGCCGAATGGCCTGTTTCTGTGCTGTACAATCTGTGTAATACTTCTGTTAGACTTGATTTAGTAAAATAAAGTAAGAATGGGCTCAGTTGGTAAATGCACCTTTTAGTGTGGAACACGGCCACATAGACTATGGAAGATCCCACAGGGCCTGTGCTGAATTAGCTGAATTCAACTGGGGCAGCAGTGCAGTAGAAGTGCTACAGTTGGTCTCAACACTCCTGGACCAATGAGGAGAAGAATCGGTCATGTTGGGTGAGGCTATGGATGGACTACTGGGACAGCCTCCTAACACTCGCTGTCTATGCTCACACAGTTAAAATGGCTGTTTGATTGAGATCCACATGCAATCATATCCAGCACATTCACAATGGAGAGGAGGATATTGCAAAGCAGGGCGGCCAAACAGTATCAGTTCGTCTGCACAGTGATACAGCTTCAACTAATGGAGAAATGGACCAATCTCCTTAATGTATTGGCAAGGCAAGAATCATGTGCCAGTTTTCACCGATGAATCTAATCAACAGTTGTCTTTGTAACTAATTCTATCACGATATCCCCAGTAAGTGTCTTAACCAATTAGGAACATAGGAACAGGAGTAGGCCATTCAGCCCCTCAAGCCTGTTCCGCCACATTCAATTAGATCATGACACATCTGTATCTTAACTCCATCTATCCGCATACTATCTGTAACACTTAATACTCTTTGCCTAACAATAATCTATCAATCACAGTTTTGAAATTTTCAATTGACCCCCAGCCTCAACAGCATTTTTGGGGGAGAGAGTTCCAGATTTCTATTACCCTTTGTGTGAAGATGTGTTTCCTGACATCATCCCTGAACGGCCTAGCTCTAATTTTAAGGTAATGCCCCCCCAGTTCTGGACTACCCCCACCAGAAGAAATAGTTTCTCTCTATCTACCCCATCAAATCCTTTAATCATCTTAAGCACCTCAATTAGATCTTCTATATTCAAGGGAATATGAGCCTCGTCTATGCAACCTGCACTCATAATGTAACCCTTTTAGCCCCGGTATCATTCTGGTGAATCTGCGTGACCCCCCCCACCCCCCCCCCCCAGGCCAATTACAAAGCAAGCGATGATTATTAATTACCCTTTGATACTGAGGTGTTACCTTTCCCCAACTCACTGTGAAGGACGTTGTCGGTCAGAGTTATAAAGCAAATTAAAGACTGTCATCCATCGAGCTGCTGTTGTGACAAATATCTATTATGACTGATCATACATTTCATCCCAGTGTGAGGCCTGCACAGTACTTGCCAAAGTCTAATTTGCATGTTTTTGTGACAAGGTTTCCATTAGAAGCAGCACATCAGACTTTTCGAGATACTCTCGGCAGCTCTTGCTGTTGTGTAACGGCATTAAATACAGAGCTGAAATTGTAATGTGGCATTTTCTGTCACTAAACAGCTTTATCAAATGTGTTAAGTATTTAAAATAGATTGTCATAAATAGATACAAAAGTATCAACATATCACCAACACTGCATAGATACTTTTAAGATTTTGAAATTAGGAATGTTGGGGATACACAGGACTTAAAGAGAACATCTGGCCAGTCCCACAGTTCAAAAAAATACCATCTCACTCGCTTGTTTTCTCTGCCAAGTATCTATCCATTCTTGAATTTGCCAACATTGTTCACCTCCGCTGCCTTCCTGGGCAGTCGATTCTATATTTTCACCATCCCTCTGCATTACATGATTCTATTGGTGTTTGCAATGCAAACAGGTCCTGCACGATGTATAGGATTTAGGGCACAATGATTGCTGTGCTGGTGGCTCAGAAAGAGAATGTTGCCTGAAGTTCGGTGGAACTTCGCAGAATGGAGCGTTGCTTGATTATCTTTGAGGATCGGGAAATATTTAGACACAACTTTCCCTCAGGAGATTAAATGGATGGAGCGGACTCCATGATAGCGCAGATTATACATGGTTGGTGGAGGGGTTGGGGGAGGCTTGATGGGCCAGTTGGCCCTTTCGCATCCCATGCATCCTCACGTTCTTACATGAAATATGTATGTACAAAAAACACAGTAGTGGTACATAGTCTATCTCACAAGGAAGAGTAAAAAGAACAGTAAATGCAGGACATTTTTTTTTAATGGCTTTCCTTTTGTCCATCTGGGAGCTGTCAAGCTTCAAGACTGCTGACGAGTGTACTCATTCAGCATCCCTTTTTCTAGTTTGATGCATAAAAACCTGGTCTCAGCTGTGGTGCAAACACATCAATCTCCCAAGTCTGGGCTTTATATTGACTGAAAGGCTTGCTTTCCCCACCAGAATGGACAGTGAAAGACAGGCAAAGGCAGGTTTCTGAATTTTTTTTTAAAGTGGAAAACAAAGAAAGAGAGGCTGGATTAGGTAGAATAAATAAAAACGAACAGAGACTAGTGAAAAACAATGATAGTGGCATGTCTAGAATTAAAATACCTTTTAAAATGTTGCGGTCAGTGTACATTTTACATAGCATTTGCAGCACAGAAACAGGCCATTCGGCCCAACAGGTCCATGCCGGTGTTTATGCTCCACACAAGCACCTCCCTCCATACCTCATCTAACCCTATCAGCATATCCTTCTATTCCTTTCTCCCTCATATGTTTATCTAGCTTCCCCTTAAATGCATCTATACTATTCGCCTCAACTACTCCTTGTGGGAGCGAGTTCCACATTCTAACCACTCTCTGGGTAAAGAAGTTTCTCCTGAATTACTTATTGGATTTATTAGTGACTATCTTATATTTATGACCCATAGTTTTGGACTCCCCCACAAGTGGAAATATCTTCTCTACGTCTACCCTATTGAAGCCCTTCATAATTTTAAAGACCTCTATGAGGTCACCCCTCAGCCTTCTCTTTTCTAGAGAAAAGAGCCCCAGCCCGTTCACTCTTTCCTGTTAGTTTATTTTAGTTTTGTGATTTTTATAGTAATATAGCACCTCCTGATATAGCAACTTTATATTTTGAGTTTATTTACAATACAATGGGTGTGAACTAAAAAAAAACAAAGCCACTCAGCTCAGGGAAACTGAAATGTCCTTGAACCTGCTGGGTGTCTATGAGCTAAAGCACTGAATTGTTTACAATAACAGCACTAATAATCTGTAGTGAACATGCACCACAAGCGTTAGATATATAAGGATAATTATAAATGAGCATTGAACCAGTTTGCTGTGTTCTTTATCAATTAAGTACCAATTTTCTCCCCAATTCTCCTGAAGGCACTGACTAACGCTGGAGAATGACTCTGCAGGCCCAAGCCATCCCCCCACTTCCTCACCTCGGCAGTGCGTGCGTGATCCGACACAATGAGTGTCTGCTGACCATTCCACTCTGGGAGAGAACATCACAGTCAAACCCAACCCTGTCCCCACTCAACTTATACAAAAGAACACTTTCTAGCAAGAGTCTCTGAATAGAATCATAGAATGGTTACAGCGCAGAAGGAGGCCATTCGGCCCATCGAGTCTGTGCCGGCTCTCTGCAAGAGCAATCCAGCTAACCCCACTTCCCCGCCCTATCCCCGTAGCCCTGCAGATTTTTTTCCCTTCAAGTACTTATCCAATTCCCTTTTGAAAGCCACGATTGACTATGCCTCCACCACCCCCTCGGGCAGTGCATTCCAGATCCTAACCACTCGCTGCGTAAAAAAGATTTTCCCAATGTTACCTTTGGTTTTTTTGCCAATGACCTTAAATCTATGTCCTTTGGTTCTTGACCCTTACGCCAATGGGAACAGCTTCTCTTTATCTACTTTGTCCAGACCTTTCATGATTTTGAATACCTCTATCAAATCTCCTCGCAACCTTCTCTGCTTTAAGGAGAACAACTCCAGCTTCTCCAATCACTCCGTGTAACTGAAGTCCCTCATCCCTGGAATCATTCTAGTAAATCTCTTCTGCACCCTCTCTAAGTCCTTCACACCCTTCCTAAAGTGCGATGCTCAGAACTGGACACAATACTCCAGCTGTGTTTTATAAAGGTTCATCATAACCTCCTTGTTTTTGTACTCTGTGCCTTTATGTATAAAGCCCAGCATCCTGTATACTTTCTCAACCGTTTTCTCAACCTGCCCTGCCACCTTCAACGATTTGTGCACATGTACCCCCAGGTTTCTCTGTTCCTGCACCACTTTTAGAATTGTACCCTTCAGTTTATATTGCCTCTCCTCGTTCTTCCTACCAAATAATTTCACACTTTTCTGCGTTAAATTTCATGTGCCTCGTGTCCGCCCATTCCACCAGCCTGTCTATGTCCTCTTGAAGTCTATCACTATCCTCCTCACTGTTTATTACACTTCCAAGTTTTGTGTCATCTGCAAATTTTGAAATTGTGCCCTGTACACCCAAGTCCAAGTCATTATATATATATCAAAAAAAGCAGTGATCCTGGTCCCAACCCCTGGGGAACACCACTGTACACCACCCTCCAGTCTGAAAATCAACCGTTCACCACTACTCTCTGTTTCCTATTACTTAGCCAATTTCGTATCCATGCTGCCACTGCCCCTTTTATTCCATGGGCTTCAATTTTGATAGTAGCGGTTAGAAATGGAAACCCAGCCTTGACTTTTCTACTCTTTAGCCTGGGAGACATGGAAGGCGATAGTGGCCCCTCTACTGCCACCCCAGCTCTGATCAGCTAGCTCAGCGCAGACTTTGTGTAGAGCCTGGGACCTTCTTCGTCTGTTTCGCTCAGTGTAACAATAGGTTGTGCACCTACAAACTGAGCTATTAAACGTCTTTCAGTTGAGGCGTTAAATCCCATCTCAGGTGGACGTAAAAAGATCCCATGGCACTATTTTGAAGAAGAGCTGGGGAGTTCTCCCCGGTGTCCTGGCCAATATTTATCCCTCAACCATCATCACTAAAACAGATTATCTGGTCATTATCTCATTGCTATTTGTGGGATCTTTCTGTGCGCTAATTGGCTGCTGCGTTTCCTGCTTTATAACAGTGACTACACTTTGAAAGTACTTAATTGGCTGTAAAGCACTTTGGGACGGCCTGAGGTAGTGAAAGGTGCTATATAAATACAAGTCTTTCTTTAGCTATAAGGGGACCAGCTTGCTGTATTTGAACTCTATGCAGTGGCATTCTCACACGTGGAAAGCTCCTTTTAATTGCTAGTTGCAAAGAAAGTCAGGACTCCAAAAGACATACAGCTAAAAGAAGACAAAAATCAAACAGTGTTAAGTTGTGTGTAGCATTAGCATCTGTACAGTACAAATCCTTGAAGAATTTGATATGTAATTTAGGTTTTTTTTAATTTTAGGAAATTGGGCTAGTCTTTGCAAGATGCTGTTGCCCCTCTGGACATCAGCTAGAGTCCCATCAGTCTTGGTGTATCCATCTGTTTGTTTTTAACTCCAATCGAACTAGCACAGACACTGTAGTTTCCTTCAAGCTGTCAGTTTTCGAAACCAAAACGTTCGCATGAGCAAAGAGTAATTCACATGTAAAGACACAGCTGTGTGATGCCCCTTCTCCTATGTTCGGTTTTTGAATTGGCTGTCTGGAAATTTCTAAAATGGGAAATCTACCCCAAAAGTCTATTTATAAAACAAAATGCCAATTTTTTTCTGCACTCATCCCTAGGATTTATGACATGGAAGCATTGATGATTATTTTACTAAGGTTTTCAATGAACTTTCATGAGAGACAAAGCAAACTTCAGAGCTTGGCCCATGATGCTACTGAGATGCTCTCACTTTACATCTGGATTTGGACTGAGACGGGTGACTCTGTTGTCAGTTCAGTTCACTTAGTGGCATTCTTGCCTCCAAATCAGAAGATTATGATTCCAAACCCCACTCATAACCTAGGCGGGCACCTCAATACAACACTGGCGTCCGTCAGATGAGACAATAAACCAAGGACTTGTTGGCCTGTTCAGAGGCATGTTCATGATCCCATGGTGCTATTCGGAGAAGAGCACAGAGTTTTCCAGGTCAACATTCCCCCCCCCCCCCCCCTCAAAATGCTCCTCCAAAAACAGATTAAACATTCATCTTGTTGCTATATGTTGGAGCTTGTTGGGTGCAACATTTTGCCTTGTTTACCCACATAACAGCAACTGCACAGTGTAATTCATTCTATGTGAAGTGCTTTGGTAAGTTTCTGAAAGGTGTGATAAGACACTAAATAAATGCAAGTCTTTCTTTCTCTTGTTGTTATGGTGTCTCTGAGAGATCTCAGAAATTGCCTGTCAGTTAGTCCATCCTGAACCACAACCAATTCCATTTCAATTCCATCTAACCCAAGACACACAGGATAATGGATAGCCAGTGGCGAGAGAGATAGCACTCTCCTTAGTCTCATTTCCTTGCAGACTGTCTGAGGATAATCAGGATAAACTGCATTCGTAGTGATGGTATCCCATTCTGCTCAACTCCCCAAAACAGCGGACTTGTTGTTCTGTGGCGATTTCATCATTGTCATCTTGCGGCTGTTGGACATACATTAGTGAGGAAGAGGAGCTTTGGGGGAAAGGGAATTGAAACGCCATTCACAACAACTTAGTGCTAAAATATGGATTGAGAATTAGATAGTGTTGTACAGGTTCACTGTTTCATGAGTGTGCATTACAAAAACTCATCGTCTCCTCAATAGTGGGTGGGGAAATATAATGAGCTCTTCACTCAGTTATACTGCTGATAAAGGAAAAATTGTCCCTGTTTTTTTTTTGGGGAGATGAGCAGAATAGAATAACAGTGCGCCACAGTGCGAGCAACACAGTGAGGTTTAATTTCCTCTGTGAGCGTTCATTTTAAATGGGTTAATGATTCTGTTAAAATAGTTGCAGACAGGAAGGAATCAGAATTTTACAGCCCATTGTGCCAGTGCCAGCTTTCTGAAAGAACTGTTCACTTAGTACTATTCCCCCAGCCCTTTTAACCAGTGAGCTAAAAATAACGCACAGAGGAGATTAAACTCAACGATGTTTGGAAGGTGAAAAGTAACTTTTTTTTGTGACACAATCAACGCGGGTGATGTCACTGCAATGCGAACAAGGTCAACACCGATCATTAAAAAGGTCAAAAAAATCCTGACTGCTTTACAGGGTGGACAGTGTCACTTTAACCTGGAGTCACTTAATCGATGCTTTGTGTGACTTCCTAATTTTAAAAAAAATGACTCATGAAAGAATAACTAGAACAATTTTGAAAATCGTTCTGCTCTGCGATATTGCCATTGATTTCACTTCCCGTCCCCTTTATGACTCTCCTGTTGAGTGCAGGATGATTTCAAATCCCTCCATGGCCCCCGCCCCTCCCTATCTTCTCAAGCCCGACAAACCTCCGAGATCTCTGCGCTCCTTCAATTCTGGCCTCTTGCGCATCCCTGATTTTCTTCGCTCCACCACTGGCGGCCGTGCCTTCAGCCTGTGAAACTGTACCCCAGCCCGAGTCAGCCCTTTCAGGAGAGGAGGGAAGAAAATTGGAGGTGGAAACAGAAAATGAGGGAATACCAGAGGGACTGATCGTCCTGGGACATCATCCATCACCTCCCATTACCTACAGACTCTGCAGCATTGTCAGGTCTCTCGGAGCAGAATGATTGCCCACTATCTTAGTGAGTGAGCAAGCAGACACCAAAGACAGAGGAAGAATAATAAATAATGCCACAGAAATTTTTTTAAGTACAGATTTTGCTTCCCAGATTGTATCACTCTTTATTATCCATAATTTACAATTTTTTTTACTCGTTCATGGGATGTGGGCGTCGCTGGCAAGGCCAGCATTTATTGCCCATCCCTAATTGCCCTTTGAGAAGGTGGAGGTGAGCCGCCTTCTTGAACCGCCGCAGTCCGTGTGGTGAAGGTTCTCCCACAGTGCTGTTCGGTAGGGGGTTCCAGGATTTTGACCCAGCGACGATGAAGGAACGGCGATATATTTCCAAGTTGGGATGGTGTGTGACTTGGAGGGGAACGTGCAGGTGGTGTTGTTCCCATGTGCCTGCTGCCCTTGTCCTTTGAGATGGTAGGGGTCATGGGTTTGGAAGGTGCTGTTGAAGAAGCCTTGGCGAGTTGCTGCAGTGCATCCTGTAGATGGTACACACTGCAGCCACTGTGCGCCGGTGGTGAAGGGAGTGAATGTTTAGGGTAGTGGATGGGGTGCCAATCAAGCGGGCTGCTTTGTCCTGGATGGTGTCGAGCTTCTTCAGTGTTGTTGGAGCTGCACTCATCCAGGCAAGTGGAGAGTATTCCATCACACTCCTGACTTGTGCCTTGTAGATGGTGGAAAGGCTTTGGGGAGTCAGGATTTCTCCATCCAATTTGCTCCACCCTATCTCTGGATCGAAGTTTGTACTCCGCTCTGTCCTTCCCTCCCTCTGCCACAACACCAGTGGCACAGCCTTCTGCCATCACGCACCTCTGAACTCAGGAATTCTGTTCCTAAACATCTCTGCTTGTCATATCGATCCTCACCTTCAAAAGCCTTCTCAAAACCTGACTCTATGACCATGTGTTCGATCACCTCCCCTCACTCTTCTCCAGACCTCCTACTCGATGTTTGGTTTCCCTTTTGTGATATGCATTGGGACATTTTTGCTATGGTAAAGCTGCAATATAACTGCTTTTTAAAAGGCATTATAAATTGGCTGCATATAGTGCACTGCTATTCCCGGCCAGAATGGAGATGATTGGGTAATTCCCCCATCAATCACGCCTGGAGATCGCGCTGCTGTAAGTGACTGGGATTGATTTTATGAACGTAATTAGTATTATGTAATTATCCTCCACTCAATGCATTTTGCTGGAGAAATAATCCTGCTTTTGTCAGGAAACGTTGCTGTAGTTTCAGTCAGAAGTTCTGTTTGCTGTTGTTCGTAGAGGCACTGTTTAAATAGACTTTGTTTGCTGAGTAAATAGACTGTTTGCTGTGAGTCCTGCCATAAATCCCGTCCCGCCTCCAACTCATTGGCTGACACAATGCATTTCATTGGTGGGCACAGTGCAATTCATTGGCTGACACAGTGGTGTCAATAGACACTTTGTTAATAAAAAAAAGCCTCTTTGTTTTTGATAGTGCACCCAGCACAATGGTGCAATGTGTTAAGAGCTCCAGTGCCTTGTACTGCAGAACAGTGTCAAACATCGCACTTTGTTACCGATGCAAAACCGTCTTTTTTTTTAAAGTGAGTCATCAGCTATTGATTTATTTTTCTAGCATTGGCAAGAAGTCATGGATTTAGAACTAGCTGCCAATCTCCAGAGGAACAAATCCCCTCGAATTGATCTCGAGATATTCCTAAGAGGAATTAGCGCATAACTGATCTATGTACAGCAATTAGAACTTGTCGTCTTAAAGGACCACAACTTTACTTTGAGGCAGCAGAATAATGTATTGTCTATTACATTGGGTGTTATCCGTGGCTCAGTGGGTAGCACTCTGACCTCTGAATCAGAAGGTCATGGGTTCAAGTCCCACTTGAGCACGTAATCCAGGCTGACAATCCACTGCAGTACTGAGGGAGCACTGCACTGTCGGAGGTGCCGTCATTCGGGCGAGACGTTAAACTGAGGTCCTGTCGGCCTCATCTAAATACAAGTTCTTTCTTACATGGTATAATGCTTCTAAAATAGGTTTTGTGCCATTCGTGACCTCAGGACGTCCCAAAGCCCTTCACAGCCAATGAAGTACTTTGGAAGTGTAGTCACTGTTGTAACGTAGGGGAATGCAGCAGCCAATTTAAGCAGAGCAAGATCCCATAAATAGCAATGAGATAAATGACCAATTAAACTTTTTTGGTCTTGTTGGTTAAGGAATAAATGTTGGCCAGGACACTGGGAAGAACTTCCCTGCTCTTCTTCGAAATAGTGCCGCAGGATCTTTTACATCCACCTGAGAGGGCAGTCGGGGCCTCACTTCATCATCTCATCCAAAGGACGACACCTCTGACAGTGCAGCACTCCCTCAGTGCTGGAAGTGTCAGCCTAAATTATGTGTTCAAGTCTCTGGAGTGAATGTTGATCGCATGACCTTCTGATTCATAGGCACACATTTTATATATATATATATATATAGATATATACGCAGAGTACAAACCAATATTTTGACAGTATCAGTAATAATTCAGTTGAGTGAATATGTCAGTCCTGGGCCATGCTTGCACTGTGCTCACTGAACAACATAATCATCCCTGCATTCAGGGGAGTTAAAAAGCTGAAATCATTTTGCATCAATTAAACACAACTAGGTGGTACTGTAAATGAGATTGCAATCGGAGGATAAGTCCCTTCACTGAAAAGCAAATGTTAATATGTTTGAAGATTCATGTCAGCTGTACTAAAAGTGCCATTTCTTCCTATTAAATCAGCTGTCACCATAGTCTTTCAAAACAGATTAGAGTCCTGGTTAGGCCGAGATTATCTTCCAACCCTGTGTGTAGTAGACAACTTAAATTGTGAGGGATTTGAAGAGCTCCTTTGGTGCATGCCTTCACAGACAGCAACTTCTGAGCTCCCTTCGTAAACTTCAGCTCGTCCAAAACTCTGCTGCCTGTATCCTAACTGGTACTAAGTCCTGTTCATCCATCAACCCCTGCGCTTGCTGACCTACATTGGCTGCCGGACCGGCAACGCCGTGATTAAAAAATTTGCATCCTTATTTTCAAATCCCTCCATGGCCTTGCCTCTCCCTATCTCTGTAACCTCCTCCAGCCCCTACAACCCTCCCAGATCTCTGCACTCCTCCAATTCTGGCCTCTTGCGCATTTCCGATTTTCTTCCCTCCACCATTGACGGCCGTGCCTTCAGCTGCCTAGGCCCTAAGCTCTGGAATTCCCTCCCTAAATCTCCCCGCCTCCCAAAACCCACCTCTTCGATCAAGCTTTTGATCACCTGTCCTAATATCTCCATAAGATTCTCATGTCAAATTTTGTATGATAACGCTCCTGTAAAGCAACTTGGGACGTTTTACTGTGTTAAAGGCGCTATATAAATGCAAGTTGTTGTGGTGGTTGTTCTGAGCAGGGTGTCTTAGGGTAAGCAGTGTTGAGGTACAACCCGATGGAGAACATGCCAGTAGTTGTTAATGGCAGATTTTACTGTACTTTGAATCAACTGTACTTTGCATCAAAGTGTGAATTCCATTTGTTGTGTTAATTCAGATTGTTGTTCCCTTTCATTCAACGGGCTAAATATGTAATTTATGCCGATCTGATTGCATAGTTGGCAGAGACATTGAATAGCTGATCTGTAAGAACCAGGAGTACCAGGACTGATTTCTCTGCTGAGGTAGCAGATTTCAGTCAAAGTAGCTGTTCAGAAGAAAAAAAAGACTTGCATTTATTTAGCACCTTATCATATCTCAAAGCACTTCAACAATAACGACCCCGATTTTCCTCTGCTATCCGCCCGTTTTTCAGGCGGGAAACGGGCCAGCGGTGGGTGAAAATCGCCCCCTTAGTCTCTCAGCTCACACTGGAAGAATGAACACCTGGGTGAAGTAAAGAGGGCTGGCAGCATTTGTGTAACCGTACCCCAGTGAGGAGTCAGGACCTTTGGGAGGTAGGAATGGTCTTTAAAATTATAAAAGATGGGGTAGACATGGAGATGTTTCCACTTGTGAGGCAGTCCAAAACTAGGTGCCTTAAATAAAATATAGTTTTACTAAATAAAATATAGTTACTAATAAATCCAACAGGGAATTCAGGAGAAACTTCTTTACCCAGAGGGCGGTGAGAATGTGGAACTCACTACCACATGGAGTGGTTGAGGCGAATAGCATAGATGCATTTAAGAGGAAGCTAGATAAACACATGAGGGAGAAAGGAATAGAAGGATATGTTGATGGGGTTAGATGAAGAGGGGTGGGAGGAGGCTCGTGTGGAGCATAAACACCGGCGTAGATCAGTTGGGCCGAATGGCCTGTTTCTCAGCTGTAAATTCCAGGTAATTCCATGAATGGAAAAAGGGAGAAAATTGTGGGAAGAGGCTGAATTTGGCACATGGTATTTTCACTGTCTCTTCATTCCCCGGATGCTTCGATGCAAATGAAAAGCAAAGTAAAAGTCCTTTAAAGTCTCCCCGTAACCAAATCAGCTGAAAGCTGCCAAATGTGCCAACAAGGACTGAGTTAGCAAAAGAATCTGTGTAATCAGTGATAATGAGTGAAATGGAGGTGATGTAAGTGAGACAATTACATGAGATGTAATGGCGCACTGCTTGTGATGTGGAGGTAATGCTCCAACTTATTACAAATACAAATTGGACTGTATTTCCTTTTCTAATGCTATTCAGCGAGACAAGGATGTTAATTATGAAAGAAATTACTGGTGGGATTGTCTGCTTAAAATGAAAAAGCAACACAGAGCAGTGGATATGTGAAATAGATTCCCAGCAAAATAGTTCCGAATGAGCCTATTGACTCTTTGACAAAGGAGTTGGATAAACATCTGGTTGGAAACGGGTCTAGAGGTTCTAGGGATCAGCAGGGTTAGGTACAGCCAGATGTGACCGGGTACCTCATTGGATGCGATGGTCCTCTCCTGCTGTGGCTGGGGCAGAAGGAGTCTTTTCTGCGGATCCCAGAAAACATCTGTCCACATATGAAGATACATTGGAACATAGGAACAGGAGTAGGCCATTCAGCCCCTCGTGCCTGCTCCGCCATTTGATAAGATCATGGCTGATCTGTGATCTAACTCCATATACCTGCAGTCTTTGTAAAAGAGGGGAAAAAATCAGCCTTGTCTCCATGCCCGCTGACCACTATGCAGTGAAAAGTGTATATATATATATATATATGATGTTCACAGAATCATAGAAGGATACAGCACAGAAGGAGGCCATTCAGCCCATCGTGACTGTGCCGGCTCTTTGAAAGTGCTATCCAATTAGTCCCATTCCCCTGCCCTTTCCCCACAGCCCTGTAAATTTTCCCCCTTCAAGTATTTATCCAATTCCCTTTTGAAAGTTATTATTGAATCTGCTTCCACCGCCCTTTCAGGCAGCGCATTCCAGATCATAACAACTCACTCTTTTGCCCTATTGGGCGAGGGCAGGGTTGACCCTGATGTCCCCTTTGGTCAAATAACCTGCCTGCACTAGACGAAGGATGAGTCTGGAGGGCCTGAGGCTCTGCTGGCTTCTGTGGAGCCCTACCCCAGACTGAGCCAGCACTTTCATAGAATCATATAAATTACAGCACAGAAGGAAGGGCTGTGGGGAATGAGCGTGGGAGTGGGACTGATTGGATAGCTTTTTCAAAGAGCTGGAACAGGCAAGATGGGCCGAATGGCCTCCTTCTGCACGCTATGGAGCAACTTATTCTAATCCCATTTCCCTGCTCTTTCACTGTATGTTTTTACATTCTTCCACTATCCAATTCCTTTTTAAATGATGTTATATTCTCTGTTTCAGTGAATGCTTTGGGTGAGGCATTTCACGTTCGAGTAATCTTCTGTGTGAAAATAATGTCTTTTAACTTCCTCTTTATTCCACTAATGATAACCCTGAGTCTATGCCCTCCCCCCCCGACCAATCAGTGGAAGCAATCTTTTGCTTCTCCGTCTCTCTACCTCTCTCTCCTCCTTTAAGATGCTCCTTAAAACCTACCTCCGAGACCACCTATCCTAATATCTCCTCATGTGGCTCGATGTCAAATTTTGTTTGACAGTCGCCCTTGTGAAGCAACTTGGGATGCTATATAAATGCAAGTAGTTGTTGTTGTAGTTACTCTCTCAAAACCTTTTGTAATTTTAAAAACCTCCTTTAGATTCCCCCTTAACTTTCTCTCCTCCATTGAAAAATGCCCCAACATTTCAAGCAGTTCTTCATGGCTATAACTTCATACTCCTGGTATCATTTCAGTTGGGCTTTGATGTATACTTTCCATGGTTCTAATGTCCTTCCTCTAATGAGGTAACCAAGCGTGCCAACACTAATCAATCTCTTAGACAAATTCAACATTACTTCTTTGCTTTTGTATCTGATGCATTTATGTATAAAACCCAGAATGCTATTTGCCTTTTTATGACCTTTTCTATTTATACTCCCACCTTTAAAGATCAACATATCTGCACCCCTAAGTTTCTCCGTTCTTCTACTTCATTCTGAATCTTATCATTTGGCGTGTAGTTCCTTTCACTGCTCTTTTTCCCAAAATGTATCCGTTCACATTTCCCTGTATCGAATTGTATCTGCCACCTGTCTGCCCACTTCACTGACATGTCTCACTGTAATCTCTTGCATTCTCCCTCACAGTCTGTCATCATTAGAAAATGTCAATATCATTGATCTTGTGCTTGTGTCCAACTCATTTATATAAATGGAAGACTGACAGAGGTCCCAGCACAGATCCCTGGGTCTACCCACATCCCGCTATCCGAAAATCATGGTCCATGAAATTCCGCAAGGTTCTTCTGGTGCCTCGACAGGCGATCGGTGGAACTTCCAGAGAAATGGCAGAAACGTCCGTTTGCACCGTTTCTCAGAGAGATCTGCCGCTCTTGTGCCAAAGTTACAGCGAGAGACTGAGAGAACCCCTGTGGAAGTTCAGGGCCTATCTAATATCGTTCCTCTCTGCTTCATGTCCTCCCCACCATCTCTCTATCTATGCCACTACATTCCCTTAAATACCAGGCACATTGATTTTTGCAATAGATCCCTTGTGTGACACCTTATCAAATGCTTTCTGAAAATCCATTTGTATGACATCCGCCACATTCCCTTTATCTGTATAATCTGCGGATTCCTCTGAAAATTGAATTAAATTCATCCGGCATGACCTTCCCTTCACAAATCCGTGATGACTGTACCTGATTACCACATGCCTTTCTAAATGTCATCCTGTGTTATGGAACCCAGAAGAATATCCACAACTGAAGTAAGATTAACTGGTCTATAATTTCCTAGCTTATCTCTTTCCTCTTTCTTGAACGGGGGTCCAACATTTCTCTGGCACAGTTCCCCTTTCCTAAGAATTTTGGAACATTATGGTTAGTGCCTTGAATGTGTTTATCCAATGCCCCTCAGTATTCTGAGATGCACACTATTCTGGGCCTGTTTCTACTTTCAGTACAATTAACTTTCTTAATTCAATTTCCTTTTGAATATTTTTCTTCAGTAGGTGCTCTTTAATATCCGCCTCAGGTACACCTACAGTCTCATCTTCAACCTCCTCTGTAAAAACATTTGCAAGATGCTTATTAAGTATCATTGCCATTCCGACAGCCTCCTTTGTTCCACCTGTTCTTTGAGTATCCTATTATTTCTTGTGTGCTTATGAAAGCTCTTGTTATTTCCCTTTTATGTTGACTACCAATTTTCATTCGTACTCCCTCTCATCTATTTTCACTGTGAACCTAATTAAGTTACGGTCCCTATTTGTCCTGCTTCATTATCCGGAACCAGATCTAGCACTGCATTGCCACGTGTTGAACATGTAACATATCGATTAAGGAAACAGTCCTGGATGCTTTCTCAGAACTTCCCACCCCACCGCCACCATCCTCCTTCCGCCCTCATTTTGACCACAGATGTTTGTTAGGCAAGGGTGGTTAAATTGAGTTAAGATACAAATCAGCCATGATCTAATTGAATGGCGGAACAGGCTCAAGGGGCTGAATGGCCTACTCCTGTTCCCATGTTCCTAACCCAGGTTACCTTAAAGTATGATTCGTCCCACATTATTATAGTTCTGTTTACAAACCTCCCTAAATTGCCCACAAATCTCATCCTCAATTTCTTCCCCAGTATTCAGTGGTCTATAATGCACTCCCTTATTATTTTTTAACTCAACACAAACAAGCTGAGCACCCATTCAATATAATGCCTTTCTATGGCTGTAATTGTGTCCTTAATTAATAAACTGACTCCTCCCTTTTTTCCTTCCCTGTCTCTTCAGGAAATTCCTTAGCTGGGAATATTTAATTTCCAGCCCCGCCATGTTTCCATCAGCGCTATAACATTTTAACTTGTGCCTCTGGATCCCCAGTTTTATTTGTTATGCTTTGCGCATGCTCATCTAAACATTGCTACCCTGACCCATTTATCCTGCTCACTGCTGTTTTCACTTCTATTATTTTTCTTCTTTCCTTCGCTATCTATGTTAACCTCTTTCCTATCTTCCCTAAGAGCTGTTTCACCGTCCTCCTCCATCCCCTTGGGGTTTGCTATTTTAGATTCTTTGCCCCTTTATTATACTTAGTCGCAACCTCTGCCCCATATGCTCCAAGATAATTCTCTCCATCCCATCCCCCTGAGTCTGCTGGTTTCAACTCACACACACAGCTCTATCTATCCTCAGTGCCAGGCCGTTGACTCCAGTTTGGTTCAAATGGAATCTCTCCTGTACAGCCACCTCCTGATGGAAAACTGGCCCCAATGTCCTGCGAACCGTCTCGCCATGATGGCCCAGCCATCCTGGTGTGGGGCAGGCTTGATGGACCAGCTGGTCTTTTTCTGGCCATCGATTTTGTATGTTTGGAACGTGAAACCTTTCCTCCCACACCACCCTTCTGCCTCATCATCCTCTATCTGTTTGGCTTAGCATGTGGAACAGATAGTATTCCCAAGAATATTGGGAATTGGCAAAAGAACCAAAGGCGAAGTGAGGAAAAGCTTTCTTACGCAACGAGTGGTTATGATCTGGAATGCGCTGCTTAAAAGGGGTGGTGGATGCAGATTCAATCATGGCTTTCAAAAAGGAATTGAATGAATATCTGAAGGGAAAAAAATTGCAGGGCTACGGGGAAAGAACGGGGGAATGGGACTAAATGGATTGCTCTTACAAAGAGCCAGCACAGGCTCGATGGGCTGAATGGCCTCCTTCTGTGCTGTAAGCATTCTATGATATGATCTTCGAGATCTTGCTCTGTAGGTTTCTTACTGCTCTTTATGGTTCACTGCAAAAAATTCCCTTCCTTAATCTTACCAATGTTGTTCGCTTACACATGGGCCAAGACCGCTGGTTGCTCACCCAACCCCACCAAAAGGTCTCACACTCCTTGATGTTCTTTACCCTGGCCTTAGAGAGGTAACATCCTGCTTTGGACTCGAAGGTGTGCTAACTGACATTTCTGTCTATTCCCTAATCTCTATTAATACCTGTCTTCTCTGTGTTTGTGGGAATGGGGCTGTGGCCCATATCAACCCCTTTTCTCTTTCAGAGGCAACTGCTAGAGACTGATCCCAAACCAGCTCCTCGCATTTCAAACTAGAGAGGAAGAGGGGAGAAAATTGGAAGTTATCGGGCAGAGGTTCTGCTAAATCGGGTAGTTGCCCCGAAAATGCGCTTGAAATTCCGCTGGGTCGGCCGCGCTTCAAGTTTCCGCTAAAATTCATTTGAATAATCACAAACGGAAAATCTTCCATGAACCAGCGCAATTGGGCAGCGTAATAGAACGTAATCATTTCTTTCTTTTTCGCTCCATGAAAAATATTCCTCGATGTATTGAAGAGTGGTGACCTGGTGTGGTTTTATTAATACAGCTCAAATTGGGTTTGTCACCAAAACTGAGGGTGTCCAGAGCTCCACCTGTGAGTAACCTGATTTAAAATCGCTGAACATGACCTTGAAAAACTATACTGAACCATCTAGTAGTTTAATTTGTGTACACAAGTCAGTTAATAAATATTTTTTTGATAAGAAAATGAGCCCAATTTGAAGATCCTTCCCAAACCAGCACAATCGGTGGAATCTCGCAATGTCGACCTGGGGGTGTGGCCAGCTCTGGGGGCGTGGCCAGCTCTGGGGGCGTGGCCAGCTCTGGGGGCGTGGCCAGCTCTGGGGGCGGGGCCTGATTCGGGCGAACTGAATCTTAAACCGGCGTAAAAGATTTTGGAAAACACGAGCGTAACTGGTTTAGGGCGTAACTCACCTACATTTAAAATTCCCCCGATATTTTGCGCCGGTTCAGCCAATTCCGCCCGGATTGCGCTGGAATCTGGGCGCAAAACTTGCGGAAACGAATGGAAACATCCCCGTGTGTGTGTGTGTGTGTGTGTGTGTGTGTATATATATTTTTTTTAAAAAGGAGCAAACCGCAGTGTATATAATTAAAATAGTAAGCTGTTTGACATTCACTGTATATGGGTGTTGTCACATCCATGTGCTAAAAGGAGTTTCAACTAAAGATATTTGCATGCAGGGGGAAATCACGTTACTTGTAAACTAAAATCAAAATGCATTCCTCAAAAGAGTAGAAGCATCTGCGATATGGAGATTTAAGCCACATTCTTTTATGTGGGAAAGAAAGCGCTTTGCAGTTCTCCCACTGGAGCTATTAAAGAGAAGGTGAATGTGAAGATCCTTTTGATTGGTACATGCCTTGCAGATGTAACTAGACGTGGTTATTATTAACTACCCAAGGCACATTCCTGACCAGCTATCTAGAGGCTTTAAACATTGGATCAATCTCACAAAGCAACATTTTTAGGCTTGCTTCAATATTTTTCCAGTGGCTGATGATTTTGATTTTTGTTTCCGGAGACCCTTTCGAGTTGGATATTTTTGCATAACCTATTTTTCTTTCCTGTCTTGAAGCCATAGAACCACAGAGCTGCACAGCACAAAAGCAGACTATTTGGCCTATCGCTAGGGCATTCCAAAACTAATCTCACTGCCCTGCTCTCCCCTCATAGCCCTGGATCTTCCTCTGCTTCAAATGTTTATCCACATTTCCCTTAAAAGATGTAATGGTCTCGGCCTCAACTGCTCCCAGTGGCAAAGCGTTCCTGCTCCAACAAACCCATGAGTAAAGAAGTTTCTCCGAATATCTTCCCTCATTCAGTGACAATTCTAAATGAATGGCTCCTTGTCACTGACCCCCCCCAACCAGGGGAAGCTGTATTGCCCCATTCACCCTGTTAAAATCCTTCATAAGTTTAAAAACCTCTATTAAACCTTTTAGCCTTTTTATGTTCCAGTGAAAATAGTCCCAGCATTTGAAGTAAATCTAATAACTGTAGTTTGCTATCCCAGGCATCTTCCAGCTAAATCTATGTGGTATGCTCTCTAGGGCAATAATGTCCTTTCTATAATGGGGCATTCAAAACTGCTGATGGTATTCTAACTGTGGCCTAATCATTGCCTTGTGCAAACTTATCATTAGCTCTTTGCTCTTGTAATCTATGCCCCAATTTATAAAAGTCAAGGCGCTCTTGGCCTTTTTTCATGGCTTTACCTACCTGTGCTTGAACTTTGAAGGACTGACGTATTTGAACCCGAGGTTCGTACACACTTTTCAGCATCTCTCCATTGAGTGTCGAATCATAGAAAATTTACGGCACAGAAGGAGGCCATTTGGCCCATCGTGTCCGCACCGCCCGAAAATGAGCCCCCCGGCCGAATGCTGCTTTCCAGCACTTTGTCCGTAGCCTTGTAGGTCACGGCACTTCAGGTGCGCATCCAGGTACTTTTTAAATGAGTTGAGGATTTCTGCCTCTACCACCCTTTTGGGCAGTGAGTTCCAGACCCCCACCACCCTCTGGGTGAAAAAGGTTTTCCTCAGCTCCCCTCTAATCCTTCTACTAATCAGTTTAAATCTATGCCTCCTGGTTATTGACCCCCCTGCCAAGAGAAATAGGTCCTCCCTATCCACCCTATCTAGGCCCCCTCATAATTTTGTACTCCTTGATTAAATCTCCCCCCAGCCTCCTCTGTTCCAAAGAGAACAACCCCAACCTATCCGATCTTTCCTCATAGCTAAAATTCTCCAGTCCTGGAGTCCTGAATAAGTTTCAAGGTCTGAAATTGCCAAGATGAAAGAGCACCACGGGGAGGTTCTGTTCTACACAAATGACCTGGTTATTGAAATCAAATGTAGGCTTCTCAAATTTGCCAATTACACTGAGATAGTAGGAGCAGAAGAGATAGAGGGTGCAACAAAAAAAATTGCTTAAGAATTTAGATTGGACGTCAGTTTAAATCAGCGGAAGGTAAATCAAGAACAGATATTGGCAAGAGCTTTGCTCAAAGAGTAACTCGTGTTTGGAGTAAGCCACCGAGTAGATAATTATTAGGACGAAATCATTAGGGATAGTCAAAAAGCAGTTGGCCTACCTCATCAATCTGGCCAACACATCCTTTGCCAGCTTAGTGCACTTTCTGAATAATCATGGAATTTTTATCGTCCTTTCTAAAGGGGCCTCATTAATATTCATCCTGTACTCAATAGGCAGTCAATTAAATTACTATTCATCTTTTGACAAACCAATGAAATGATGCTTTTGTGCATATATCCTCCAGTTAGACTTTGAACCTAAACAGGAAGATGAATACAGATGTAAAGACGACAGAACCCTTTGTGTTACTGATAAAATTTAACCTGGGCTACCCAGTGACTCCCATTTGCAGAGCTGGATTAAGAATTTTTGGGGTCCATGGGCAAAAAGAGCATTCATGGCCCCTCCACACTCCCGATCCATTAAAAGGCAAATGTGTAGTGAAAGGCATGAAGAAGAAAAGGCCCGTAGAAGCTTAATAATAAAGCAAATCATGGCCCAGAATTTGCTGGAGTGGGGCATCTCGCGGCCTGCCCCGTTGGTTACAATTTTTTCCCTCACCCTTCAGCTCGAAAATGTTCTGCCCTGCAAGTTGCTGGGAGTGTGAGTGGATAACGGTGCAGCGAGGTTAGGGGGCATCTGAGACCTTGGTGAACAAAGGGACCAATAGTCTATCTCCTTAATCAATGAGATTTGAGGATCGAGAAAGAAGCGGAGGAACGATGGGAAAGGAAATAAGGCGAATTAGAGACAAATCAGGTACAGAAAGAGAAATAAAGCAAGGGAAAGAAAGATCGGATTAAGAGAGAGAGAATAAAGAGACCGAAAGCTGCCGTTTTCTCGATGCTAATGGTGGAGTGGCGGCAACTACTTGATTCACAACTCATGGGGTATCTCTTCCTTGCCACAAGTTGCTGGACGACTTACACATCATTAACAGTGATGTGGAGATGCCGGTGATGGACTGGGGTTGATAAATGTAGAGAAAGTTACAACACCAGGTTATAGTCCAACAATTTTATTTGAAAATCACAAGCTTTCGGAGGCTTTCTCCTTCGTCAGGTGAATGTGGGAATCCTTGAACGTTTCGCATTTATATTCAGAGAACAATACCTGGTGATTTCAGATTATCTTTCCAACTGCCCGTTGTCAAGGCAATCAAAGTGTTCAGACAGAGAGGTGTTACCTACAGGACCACCGAATATACAAACGGCCAGAACACAAAACAGAGAGAGAGAGGGAGAAACATCCGAAAGGAAGAGAAAGACAGAAAATGACCCGTTGTATTAAAAACAGATAACTTTTTTTCGCTGGTGGGGTTACGTGTAGCGTGACATGAACCCAAGATCCCGGTTGAGGCCGTCCTCATGGGTGCGGAACTTGGCTATCAATTTCTGCTCGACGATTTTGCATTGTCGTGTGTCTCGAAGGCCGCCTTGGAGAACACTTACCCGAAGATCGGTGGCTGAATGTCCTTGACTGCTAAACTGTTCCCCGACTGGGAGGGAACCCTCCTGTCTGGCGATTGTTGCGCGGTGTCCGTTCATCCGTTGTCGCAGTGTCTGCATGGTCTCGCCAATGTACCATGCTCCGGGGCATCCTTTCCTGCAACGTATGAGGTAGACAACGTTGGCCGAGTCACAGGAGTATGAACCATGTACCTGGTGGGTGGTGTCCTCTCGTGTGATGGTGGTATCTGTGTCGATGATCTGGCATGTTTTGCAGAGGTTACCGTGGCAGGGTTGTGTGGTGACGCTGTTCTCCTGAAAGCTGGGTAATTTGCTGCGAACGATGGTCTGTTTGAGGTTGGGTGGCTGTTTGAAGGCGAGTAGTGGATGTGTGGGGATGGCCTTAGCGAGGTGTTCGTCGTCATCGATGACATGTTGAAGGCTGGGGAGAACATGGCGTAGTTTCTCCGCTCCGGCGGCCTTCGAGACACACGACAACGCAAAATCGTCGAGCAGAAATTGATAGCCAAATTCCGCACCCATGAGGACGTTCTCAACCGGGATCTTGGGTTCATGTCACGCTACACGTAACCCCACCAGCGAAAAAAAGTTATCTGTTTTTAATACAACGGGTCATTTTCTGTCTTTCTCTTCCTTTCGGATGTTTCTCCCTCTCTCTGTTTTGTGTTCTGGCCGTTTGTATATTCGGTGGTCCTGTAGGTAACACCTCTCTGTCTGAACACTTTGATTGCCTTGACAACGGGCAGTTGGAAAGATAATCTGTAATCACCAGGTATTGTTCTCTGAATATAAATGCGAAACGTTCAAGGATTCCCACATTCACCTGACGAAGGAGAAAGCCTCCGAAAGCTTGTGATTTTCAAATAAAATTGTTGGACTATAACCTGGTGTTGTAGGTTTCTCTACAATCATTAACAGTGAGCACCATTAAAGTCACCGCTATTTTGGCCGCAAAATCTGTGCTCGTTTCATTGCGATTGCATGCAGTCATGCAAGGCTTAGTGGCATAGCAACTCTTGCCATTGAAAGTAATCTAAAAAGATCTGTAGATTTCAATAACATTATTAATCCATTTGCTGAGCAAAAGGCAAGAAAAGTAACATTATCAAATGAAAGTCTTGAAGTAAATTATACGGAAATTTGAAAAACCCTTACTTCTATTTTCTTGACTGCATGTTTTATGTTCACTTCTTAGTTTCATTTATAAATTTGCCCCACCCCTCCCAAGCTCGGAGCCCCAGTACCCATGTTCCCTCCTCCCACCCTCACTCATCAGCACCATTTCCAGGTATGCGGTGCGAGGACCTGCAGATATGGTTATTGGCATTTTAGCAGGTGGAGCCAATCAGGGTGCAGCACCCACAAAAACTTGTATTTATATAGCGCTTTTAACATAGTAAAATGTTCCAAGGTGCTTCACAGGAGCCTATTCAGACAAAATGGTCACAGAGCCACATAAAGAGATATTTGGACAGGTGACCAAAAGCTTAGTCAAAGAGGTAGGTTTTAAGGAACATCTTAAAGGAGGAGAGTGGGACAGAGAGGTTTAGGGAGGGAATTCCAGAGCTTGGGGTCTAGGCAGCTGAAGGCACAGCCGCCAAAGCTGGAGCAAAGAAAATCGGGGATGCGCAAGAGGCCAGAATCGGAGCAGCGCAGAGATCTCGAAGGGTTTGTAGGGCTGGAGGAGGTTACGGAGATACGGTGGGGCGAGGGCACAGAGGGATTTGAAAACAAGGATGAGAATTTTAAAATCGAGGCATTGTCAGACCAGGAGCCAGTGTAGGTTAGCGAGCGCATGGGTGATGGGTGACAGGACTTGGTGCAAGTTAGGGTACAGGCAGCAGAGTTTTGGATGAGCTCAAGTTTACAGAGGGTGAAGGTGGAAGGCACAGCCCTTTCATCCCTCAGATCTGCATTCAAATCCACCCCAGACTAAATGGATGAACGTGATCTGTCTGCTGCCTGTAAAGGGTCCCACGTGTAATGAGTCCTCGGAGGCCTGAGCTCACGGCACATACTGTCCCTAATTTGCCAAGAATTGGTAGTTTCACTCAGAGTGGCCACCAGGATGGCTGATGTGGGAAATGTTACAAATAGCACACTGGCGTAGTTAGGGAGTGCTCTTCCGAGATTGGGCCAGAGGTGCAATGTTGGGGCAGAGAAGAGGGAGCTTTACTCTGCTGCACTTTGGCTGTCCTGTGAGTGTTTGATGCCAGCACTGAGTGCCTGGGATGGGAGGAGTTCCATTCCCTGTCCCTCACATTGCTTCGCTGGAAAAAATAACATTTAAATGAAGCAGAAACAATGGTTCGTGTCCATTAATATCTTCAAAACACAGAGCATGTGGAGAACGTGTAAGATATGAAGCAAGCCTAGTATCTGTACCCAACCTTGGGTTGTGTAACTCTGGTTGGACCTATTCCTGGAGGTTTCATCACATGACCTCCTGCCTCCAATCGTCCTGCCCCCTCACTCCCGCCATTGGTCCATCTTTGCGGTGAACTGCCTTCCCACGACCAATCGGAAAGCGAATAGGCCGCTCATTCCCCGATTGGATGATTCTTGACCATCAGTCCAACAGCCTTTTTCTCCCCATATCCAATATTTTTATAACTAGTAAACAAAAGTGTTCAAATAATTATTTTTAAGAAACAGAATTTTTTAATTCCCCTATGATTTTTCTACCAGGTTGCTTGCAGCAGTGTCCTGGAGATTAGACTTTAATTCCTGGAGACTCCAGGACAATCCTGGAGGGTTGGCAACCCTAACATAACGTTACCTCAGTTTGGCCTGATTAATGTTCCTTCCTGGTTAACGTAAAAGCATTGACATTAATGTATCTTTTTGTGTTTTCCTGATCAGTTGATAGTCTGAGAAATGTGCTCATAAACAATTCTGAACATCTTTCGCTGCTCAGCTCCCCGTGGCTTAAGGCAGATGCGTGGAATTATTCACAGCTCTCCGTGAGAAGGAGCAGCATTCCCTGAAACTGTCAGCGCTATCAAAATGTTTACAGAGTTATGTCGACAGGTGCTTCGAAAAATATGATTATTGCGGAGTAGGTTTTTTTTTTAATTGCAACATATATTTTCTTGAGTGGCTTTGTAAGGATGTATGCCTCCTTTGGGAATGGTAACTACACCGCAGTGAAGCTCATGTCTACATAATGTTGCACTTTATATTACATAGCTACTTCAAGTCTGCAGCAACTCCTGGTGCTGTGGATAAACAACCGTGCAAAAGCAACTAATTGTATGGAGCACTCTGAGATGTTTTCAAGTGATCAGTTGTTATATAAATGCAAATATCTCTTTATGCTCCCATGTTCTTGTGTTGTGACTGTAAATGTAACAGTTTCTCCGCCTCCCTCCCCAACACAGCATGTTAATTGTGATTTTAGCAGCTAATCTCACGAAATTGTGGGTTTCCATTGATTGGCAAGTTGGAAGTGGAGATGCAAGGCTGTGGTCCATCAAAAGATGGTGGCTTGCCTTAGAGAATCCGGCAAGTTTAATTCAAGGTTGCTGCCAGAGCTCCATGCGCCGGGAACCCTTGCTCTTAGCACGCCACTAAACACAGTGTAAATGGAGCTTAAGCTTGTTTAATAAGTTTGCGTTATGGTAGTGTTTCAATTGGTAAGGTAATGTACTAAGGCTGCTTATGCTTTGAATTCACCCCTTTGGCACAGCAGGGAGGAATTGAGAGCACTGGTTAAAATATTAAAATTACCGTGATTGCAACTTAATACTCCTGGATGTCTCCAACGTTATAGGAAAATCCATACAGGTCACACAATGCAGAATCCTCATGACTGGTCTTTCATGGTCGACACGCCTCAATCATAAAATTCTCATCCTTGTGCTCAAATCCCTCCATGGCCTCTCCCCTCCCTATCTCTGCAACCTCCTCCAGCCCTACAACCACCCTCCCCCTCCACCGCCCCCAACCCACCCCAGATCTCTGCGCTCCTCCAATTCTGGCCTCTTGTGCATCCCCGATTTTCCATCATTCCACCATTGGCAGCCGTGCCTCCAGCTGCCTTGGCCCCATAAGCTCTGGAATTCCCTCCCTAAACCTCTCCACTTCTTTCTCCTGGTTAACACAAAAGCATTGACATTAATGTATCTTTTTGTGTTTTCCTGATCAGTTGATAGTCTGAGAAATGTGCTCATAAACAATTCTGAACATCTTTCGCTGCTCAGCTCCCCGTGGCTGAAGGCAGATGCGTGGAATTATCCACAGCTCTCCGTGAGAAGGAGCAGCATTCCCTGAAACTGTCAGCGCTATCAAAATGTTTACAGAGTTATGTCGACAGGTGCTTCGAAGGGAATTAGGGGTTACGGGGAGCGGGCAGGAAATTGGACATGAATTTAGATTTGAGGTTAGGATCAGATCAGCCATGATCTTATTGAATGGCGGAGCAGGCTCGAGGGGCCGATTGGCCTACTCCTGCTCCTAGTTCTTATGTTCTTATGTTCTTATGTCCTCCTTTCAATCTTTTGGTCACCTATCCTAATATCTCTTTGGCTTGGTGTCAAATTTTGTCTGATAATCGCTCCTGTGAAGCACCTTGGGGTGTTTTACTATGTTAAAGGTTCTATATAAATGCAAGTTGTTGTTGTCGTTGAGTGAGCCGCCAACTTGTGGCCAGTAAATAATGACCACATATGATGTCACCTGTTTATGGGTGCCACCACCAATGCTGCAGCTCTGACGGCATGGTCTCATGTCGAGGTGGGCCTCCATGGGAGCAGAGGGACCAGCTCCAATTCGTTTATACTGTAGTTCTGCCACTCGAGTGAGGACTGACTGACTCGAGCTGAATTGCTGCAACATAAACACAGCATTAGCAGTTTAAATGGTAAGGAAAAGAATTGGCAATTTGATTTGCATTTAATTTGGCTGGTCCGAAGCCATGTTTCTCTTCCAACTGGCTTGGCTGACTCGCATCCCTGCCTTCCCAACATAGTAAAAAAAAAGAAAGCGTTCATCAATGTGAGGTTCAGCGCTCCTCTCTAGCACAGATTGTACAAAGGCAGTTTTACCTTAAGTGTAGCCCATCAACTAGAGATGTATCCTCCCACCTTCCACTGTGATGTAACGGACCTGACCTCCAGAGTCCCAACAGCAGTGAGGCCCATATTCTTGTGGCTTTGTAAGCTGACTTCAGATCACCACTTAAAATAAATACATAGAGCTAGACTACCTCTTCTTTGCTTTGGGAATCATGGGTCCTTGGCTTCCAACAGATCCCAACTAGAGTGATGGCACCAGCTGAAATAAATAGGGAGAGTGGTGCATAGAGGTCATGGGTTCCATCTGAGTGCCAATCCCCAAAGTACCTTCTAAATAATGTCAAAGTGCCATAAGAATAATATAATGCAGGATGCCATTTGTGCATCCATCAAACTTCCAATTGGAGTCATTTGGCCTGTTCTGTTCAGTATCCATTATAACTTGGAAAGACCTGCTGCATTGCAACTTTGGTGACCTCTTCACAAACCCAGCTCTCATCTCTCAGCTGTAATCATTTTGAAAAGGTCTGTTCCTTTTTCTTTAATGAAGAGTTTCACACTGGTGTTATCTCAAAGATTTCATGTGTGTTATGAGCCACATTTAACACCTTATATCACCCACTTAGCTCAGGCACTTTAATCCTTTGCCAACACTTCCTCGTCTGTTAAATCCCTTCCATAAAATTTAACACATTTCAGACACTTTTAAAAAAAAGCCTTTCTGCAACTCTTAGTTTTGCCAATTTACTTTTAGAATAAGTACATTGATAGAGGATTAGAGAGAGGGGGAGACAGTATATGGGCTCATAGAATCACCGTGCCTGTGCCTCCTCTTTGAAAGTGCTGTCCAATTAGGCCTACTCCCCTACCCTTTTCCCCTGTTGCCCTGCAAATGTTTCCCCTTCAAGGATTTATCCAATGCCCTTTTTGAAAGTTTGAAAGAATCAAAAACTCACGCATTTTGTTCTTCCATGCTTAAAGTTGTCACATTTCAAAATGTGCTTTATTTTAATCTCTGTTGCTTGCCATTAGGCAATTCTTCTTCATAACAATCAGACAAGAAAAATTGGAAAAGCATTGACCTCATTACTTGATGGTTAATTCATTTTAATAGATATTAGTAACTTGGAGCTAAATACTTTTTTTTTGTACGCAGTGTCTGAAGTTTAATTAATAGCTTGCAGAATATGCATTCACTTGACTAATAGTTTGTGTATTTGAATCGAAGTGTAATACCTGGGCTAAATTTAGTTTACTTGCTGGGATATTTAAGTTATTTTGTACCTGAGACTGATGTACATCTGAATGTTTTCCTTGCTGTGTGAGATGTACTGAATAAGTAGAATTTTAAATGATTGGAGATGTTTAGAGCTGGATTTTTACGTCTCTCCAGGCTAGGGCTAGCTGTCACTCACACTTTTAATATTCAAACAATTTTTATTATTTTATTTTTATTAATAATTAATATTGAGTAATCTAGGTGAAGGAATAAGGAGAATAGTACAGTTGGAAGAGTATGAGAGATGATGAGCCAAGTCAAGATGTATTGATTACTAATGGTTCCAAATTTAGTTTTTTTCCCCCCTTTTTCCCCATAACTTCTCCTCTGTCCTCAAGACTGGTTATGTTCAATGGCCACTGAGTTATCTTCAGTATCTCACCAAGCGGCTACTCCAAATGGTTGGGGTCTAGTCTTGGAAGACTATTCAACCTTGGTGGGCATCACATCCTAGTCCAATTCTATCCGCTCCCAACATCCCCACACGTGGAAGTTTCGGCAGACGTCTCTGGATAGCAATCGGGAGCAGGGTGAGAAGCCCCTCCAGGTGCTAAGACTAATGGTGGCACTCCTACCATCACTCTGACTGAGATCAGCCAACCAGACACAGACCACGAATCAAACAAAGGACCTTCAGGTGTGTACCGCTCAGTTGCATGGTATCTTTACCAACTGAGTCACCGGGGCAACTTACATTGGGAACTTAAAAGCCTGTAGATTGTAAGAGGAAGGGGAGATGGAGGAACATAAGGAGCTTTACTGTTGTGAGAATCTGGGGGAAAATGGGTTAGAATAGGAAGTGATTCACTAAGAATTGATTCCAACACAGGGCACAGGGAAGAAAGAACTTGCATTTATATAGCACCTTTCACTCCTTAGGACGTCCCAAAACACTTTACAGCCAATTAAGTACTTTTGAAGTGTAGTCACTTGTAATTTTGGAAATGTGGCCGAGCAAGGTCCCACAAACAGCAATGTGATAATCAACAGATCAACTGCTTTTAGGTGTTGGTTGAGGGACTCGGAGGCGAGAGTGCTACCCACTGAGCCTCGGCTGACACAAGAGGAGGAAGGGTATGTTGGAATACTAAATGGACTACTTGTCTTGTACTGGGGATACACTGGACGAATGGAAGAAGCAGATCACAATTCAAACCATTAGTCATCCTATTATCCTCAGTTGTCTGCTGAAGTATTGGTGGAGTTCCCATTGTATTGATCCAGTCACAGTTCAGGCTGATGTTTGATCCGCTCATTGTTTTCCAGACTTTTGAAGCTTCCATTATATCACCGTCTAGACTCAAATAGGCCAAAGGGTGTTAACTGGTTGATACCCGACTGTGTGTTATGACCCTGTTACTTTGAAGTGCTGATGCTCACTTTTTCTGGTGTTGGTGGCGCTCTCGAATTATAACAGTGCCTTCTTCGGTGTTCGGGTGACAGTGGGGAACCCACGTTCTCATGGGGCCCCCATGGGCTGCTGTCAGATTAGTTCATCATAGTGCTGTGTTTTCTAAACAGGTAAAGCCAATTTCACCCTGTCGCTTGAAATAATCCGATTTTACCACTGATGTTTTCCACATCAACCAACAGAGATCAGTGCTGATCGAGAGATATAAATCAGAGAGGGCAGAGAGGGTGATATGACATCAGTCTCCCGAGACCAGATATCAAAGGTAAAATGGGTGTTGGAATGCATCAATCAGATAGGAACAGGACTAGGGTATGCAGCCCCTTGAGCCTGTTCCGCTATTCAATTAGATCATTGTAAACAATTTTACAACACCAAGTTATAGTCCAGCAATTTTATTTTAAATTCACAAGCTTTCGGAGATTTTCTCCTTCCTCAGGCAAATGTTTCAAGATCTCCTTGAAGCCTACGCATTTATACATATTGAACAATACATGGTGTTTACAGACTGCCCCTGCAACTGCCCGTTGCCAAGGCAATCACCGTGTTCAGACAGAGAGGTGTTACCTGCAGAACCCCCGAATACACATTCAACAAAAAAACAAACAGGGAAAAAAAACAGAGAAAAAAAAACACAGAGAGAGGCAGAAACATCCGGAAGGCAGAGAGAGCCAGCAAATGACCCATTATATTAAAAACAGATAACATTTGTTCGCTGGTGGGGTAACGTGTAGCGTGACATGAACCCAAGATCCCGGTTGAGGCCGTCCTCATGGGTGCGGAACTTGGCTATCAATTTCTGCTCGACGATTTTGCGTTGTCGTGTGTCTCGAAGGCCGCCTTGGAGTACGCTTACCCGAAGGTCGGTGGATGAATGTCCATGACTGCTGAAGTGTTCCCCGACTGGGAGGGAACCCTCCTGTTTGGCGATTGTTGCGCGGTGTCCGTTCATCCGTTGTCGCAGCGTCTGCATGGTCTCGCCAATGTACCATGCTCTGGGGCATCCACTTACCTGACTTGGTTCCATAACCCTTAATACTCTTTGCCTAACAAAAATCTATCAATCACAGTTTTGAAATTTTCAATTGACCCCCAGCCTCAACAGCTTTTTGGGGGAGAGAGTTCCAGATTTCCACTGCCCTTTGTGTGAAGAAGTGCTTCCTGACATCACCCCTGAATGGCGTAGCTCTAATTTTAAGGTTATGCCCACTTGTTCTGGACTCCCCCCACCAGAGGAAATAGTTTCTCTCTATCTATCCTATCAAATCCTTTAATCATCTTAAGCACCTCAATTAGATCACCCCTTAATCTTCTGTACTCAAGGGGATACAAGCCTAGTCTGATTGTTGTCAAACATTTTCTGAAAGGCTTCCTGCAAATTTCTGGCAATTTTAACCCCCCTCATTGCCTGCCTGACTCTGCCATCAGAAAGTGCAGGGGTGACACAGGTGTGGCTCTCCCTTCAAATTCCCTTCCTCTCCGCTGGAGACGTCATCGGCCATGCGTGGCACTTTCTTACTTAATGCAGCTTAGGTCAGGAACTAACTGCAATAGGACTCGAACCTGGGTCCATCTCCACTCTGTAGCACTGATTGTTAAAATGCTAGTACTCAATGCCAATCATCATCCAAACAGGCTTCAGTGTACAACATTTAGCCAATCAAAATGCTGTGTCAGATCGCTTTTGATAAGAAAAATGTCTTAATTTTTTTAATTCATTCTCTGGATGTGGGCGTCGCTGGCAAGGCTGGCATTTATTGCCCATCCCTAGTTGCCCCTTGAGAAGATGGTGGTGAGCCGTCTTCTTGAACTGCTGCAGTCCGTGTGGTGAAGGTTCTCCCATAGTGCTGTTAGGTAGAGAGTTCCAGGATTTTGACCCAGCGACGATGAAGGAACGGCGATATATGTCCGAGTCGGGATGGTGTGTGACTTGGAGGGGAACTTGGAGGTGATGGTGTTCCCATGTGCCTGCTGCCCTTGTCCTTCTAGCTGGTGGAGGTCGCGGGTTTGGGAGGTGCTGTCGAAGAAGCCTGAGTGAGTTGCTGCAGTGCATCCTGTAGCATATCGTGTGAACTGTGAGTACAGAGAGTATTGTCATGGAAGAGAAATGGCTTGTAGGTGTTACTCAGCTCACCAGTACAAAGGACCCTAAATTAGCACAATTAGAGATACAGTAATTAACAAGATCTGTTTTGGTAATCACATCATTTTTAACTGTCTATTAAGTCAGCTCTCTTGTGCAGTTCCACAGTAATGTCATCATTACTCGTCAGTTCGATGAAAAGTACATTCAATAGCAAAAAAAAGTTGGTTGAAGTTTCTGCTACTTTGGAAGAGTTCTTTTTTAAAGGGGAAACCTGGATGAATTAGAATCCAGATGTGAAAGCCGCATTTGCCCATTTTCCAATCTTAAATTTAAACTTGTTTTTAAAAATATTGTCGAGGGTATTTCCATTTGTTTTCACCTTGCCCTGACCAAGTGGTAGTGGATGACATCTTCTCAAGCCAATGGAAGTCATTGAAATCAATGAAGAGGAAGATGGTGCAGGGTGTATAATGGGCGGTCGATTCGATACGGCCAGTTTTATGCCCCCCGCCAAACTTGACCCCAAATCCCAAACAGTAAAAGAACAATGTTACTTTGTTTCCTCAGCTATAGGACTTTGGTACCTTACACGAACCTCACCAGCGCATCCAGCTCACAGGTCTGGCAGTCAGTTTTCTTCTTTACTGTGTAACTGTGTTCAGTGAGTTTACATATTTACGTATTTCCTGTAAATCACATTGGCAGTGAAAAAAAATCCACAGATCGATCACTTCAAACATAGGCACACTTTACAGTCAAGGTAATTATCAACTTTTTTTTTCTTCCCAATGTTCTTCCCTCCTTTGCTGAAAATGCTAACTCCTTACGCCTGTGGAAGGTGCATGCATGTGGCCTTCCGAGGAGGTCAGTAGCAGGCTCGATGATGGTCCACTGGGCCACCAGCATTTGCTGCCTAGGCTCACACATGAAGAATGGCTACTTGGGTGAGCTATCAGAGGGCATCCAGACCTTATGGAACCATAGCCCTACCCCCGTGCCAAAATTGTTTTTCTTAGTAATGCATTGCAATTGTAATGTAATGGAAAAGGAAAAAAAGCTGGTAACATTATATCATGAGACAGATAATGAAGGCACATGAAGATTCATGATTCTGACTTGCTTTGTTTCTAGATTTCTCATTCGACTGACAGGTAACAATTTTAACAAGTTTTCCTTAAATGTTGTTAAAATATCCATTAGAGTTTGTATTATGAAGAATTCGAAATGGTCTGCAGTGAGTCCAAGACCAGTCATTTAGTCACCGTTCTGCTGACATTCGTAAACCACTGGATGTCACCAGTTGAATGAGTGCCCTTTAACTCACTGTCACCCATCTCTTGCCCAATAATAAACTAGTCTAGGTAAGCAAAATTGGATTTAAAGTTCATTAGTTGTTTACAAAGGAATTTACGCTCATCGATAAATCACAAGTGGCCAAACATCCATCGATTAGCACGTAATGGAATTTAGACATTGTTTAAAGACTTTCAGTGTCACGGTAATCATTTTCCCCCCCAAAAAAATGCCAATTACTCTGCCTCCTCAATAGCCTTGTCATTAGAACCGTTATTTACAGCAAATGGACAGAAACAATTCAGAGTTCGGGAGCTTTTATTATCAATCCATTAGCCCTCATCAACGATCCCAGAACATTATCAAATCTATCATCCATTCTTTTCTCTTAGCGTGAAGCAATCGTGTATATATTTACATATTTTGCAGTCAGTGTCAGCATCAAGTGTTATCCCAGGTCAAGTTATGAGCAAGTTGGATGTGCAAAGCTCTCTTTACACATCCACCAACCCCCCTCCCCCCCCCCCCCAAAAAATGTACCTTAATCCCGATTTTCTAAGACCGACCACTTCTCAATGCATCTGTGTGACTTTTCATTTCTAACATCAACCATCATATTGTTTCTATGACCGAAACTGCCAATTTGATGCCAATCTGTGCTGAAATATTGGCAGTTTTGTACCGTGGACATATACCCAGTGGGAGCTTGGATTGAGCGGTTCAAAGTTATTTTAGTTGTAAGTCTTGCACTCAGTATAGAAAATTATTGGGCCCTTTTGGTGCCATGTAGCGACGCTCACTGTAGGTAGGACCAGTCATTTTGGGCAATAGATTTTTGAAGTCGAGAAACCGATATGAAAAGTCATAGTTTCAACCACCAAGGTTAAAAAGAGTAAAAGAATCGACCAGGGAAATTAGGAAGTAGCGTTTAGGTGATGTCAATCTTGGATTTCAAAAATCTATGGATTGTCCCTATGTTAACCTGCCCTTTTGAGCAGGAGAGCTGAACACCCGCAGGTAAGTAATGGAGTCCTCTTTTTAAATATGCATATCGGATCCCAATGATGTAATTGGGACCTAATTTGCAATTTTAGTTGAAAGCCTGACACAGCGTAGAAAGAGGCCATTCGGCCCAACGTGTCTGTGCCAACTCTTTGAAAGAGCTATCCAATTAGCCCTACTGCTCTGCTCTTTCCCCATAGCCCTGCCCATGTTTCCTTTTCAAGTATTTTTCCAATTCCCTTTTTAAATTATTTAAATATAACTTTTTCTTAAATATAGATTTATCTCACCTGCTATTTAATGTTTTTTTTAAAATCCGGAATTGCTGTGGAATTTTTAAGTGGCGTATCTTTATGAAGAAAGGCCTCAGCGGGAATCCATGGCTGATTGGTCTAAGCTTTGGGCTAAGGCTTGAATGAACTCACGGGAGGGAGTCCGTTCAGTGCCCCCAGATGGTGTGGTGAACTGGGTACTCTTTGGTGATGTTAACGGAGAAACAAAGAAAAAAACGAGAAGGGAACTCTTATGTTTCACTCGAACGTGCTTATTTGTTGCATGACGTTAGATCAGAGAGAATTACCAGAGTGTAATCAATGTGTGTGGTGCTGCAGTGAGTTGATGGATGCTTCATTCTGCAATCGTTGAACCATATCTTGCCAGTTGCATGGCTGCAGGCTTGTATCTCTTGAGTGTGTATCCATCTGCAGTCAAACACATCACGGCAACTTGCATGAAGTCGCCCCAGATCCAGAGTTCAGATAAGCTCCGGATTGCTATGCTGCAAACATAGAAGATGCTGAGATCATTATTTTGGCCAGCTAACCCCTAAAAGGACGAGGTGCATAAAATGTCATGTTTCTTGTTGGTTTTCAAGTAAGGTTTTTATTCCAGTCCAATTTCCTCCTTTCCGCTCCGGAAAGCTGTTGGAATCCATGAGTACTGGCCAACATCTAGCACCTCGCCCAAGATGTGAGGTGTGTGCCTGGACACTGAGCGTCAGCAGGTGATGGGAGTATCACGGCTGACTCCAATCCTGTTCACTCCTGACATCCATACCTGCTCACTTTTCCAGCAGGAGCAGGCGAGTTCCCCCTGGTGTCCTGGCCAACATTTATCTCTCAAACAACATCTAAAACATATTATCTGGTCATTTATTTCATTGTTGTTTGTAGGACCTTGCTGTGTGCAAATTGGCTGCCATATTTCTTGCATTACAACAGTGACTGCACTTCAAAAGCACTTCATTGGCTGTAAAGCGCTTTGGGACGTCCTGAGGTTGTGAAAAGCACTATATAAATGCAAATTCTTTCTTTCACTGTACAGTGCGAGTGCATCACATGGTTCACATTGCAATGATGTGGACTTTTATTTGACTAAATGATTGAGGGAAGCAACTTGTTTTGAGTACATTACAAGGTAGTATAACATGTTTTATGGTTTATAAATGTCTTTTGAGCTCTGCAGTGTTTTTCAGCCTTAGAAACTCGTTGCCTTGTATACCTGAACATGTTTTTCAAAAGTTATGGTGAGGGGGCGATGTCAGAATCATTGTTGAAGAGCTGACTGAGGAGCCTAACTCACTGCTAATTGACTCCGGGGAGTGAGAGTTGGCCTCGATTTTTTTTAAGGAGAGGGTGATTAAAATATCAGAATCAGGCAACCCGACCCCATTCCCACCCCTTTAAAAGGAAACAAGCCATGGACGAGACTCCCGCAAAAGGCAGGCGAGGGTCGAATTGACATAGAGACGTGCTGCCGGGCAGAAGGTGGCCCTACAATATGTTAATGAGGCCCTGCCGTTAAGATCGGCAGGGCCTCCACGTCCCCGTCTTGCCGGGTTCTTCAGCTGATTTCGGCCTCTCCGGCTCCCCGTTAATATCGGGGCCCCTGTGTCTCATAACGTGGGAATACATTGGCCATCATTGTATTATGATGTCTTAACCGAAATGATATCACCTGACTCAAATTCAGGATCTGGCTGAATTTGAGGCTAGGAGCTCGTCATTTCCCACAAGATTATAGCAATAATCTTTGAAGGCAGCAGCAGCCTTTTTATATTTTTATATTGGGCTTACTGATGTTTTGTTGCCTAAGCTAGGAGTAGGAAAGGAAGTCAGGTGGAAATCATTCACCCACCAGTCAATTTTGGAGCAAAGACCGATAAAGTGAACAACTACTTGCATTTACACAGCGCCTTTAAAGTGTTATCAAACAAGATTTGATACTGAGCCACGTAAGGAGGTATTAGGACAGGTAAGAGGTAGATTTTAAGGAGCGTCTTAAAAGAGGAGAGAGAGGTACAGATGTGCAGAGGTTTAGGAAGGGAATTCCAGAGCTTAGGGCCGAGGCACGGCCGCGAATGGTGGAGCGATGGAAATCGGGGATGCGCAAGAGGCCAGAATTGGAGGAGCACAGAGATCTCGGAAGGTTGTAGGAGGTGGGGAGGTCAAAGGAGCAACTGCAGATGTTCTATTTGGAGAGAAGGGAATGAGGGCTATGGTGTGAAGGTGGGTAAGTGGGGTTGAGACTTATCAAAAATGGACATACTTGTTGGGTCAAATAATTTTTTTCCGTTCCTAAAAACGTGTTCTGATGAATGTGTAATTTCTCACATGTCTCCGAACATAAAGAAAGAAAGAAAGACTTGCGTTTATATCGCGCCTTTTGCGACCTCAGGGCGTCCCAAAGTTTTTTTTACAGCCAATGAAGTACTTTTGAAGTGCAATCGCTGTTGTAATGTAAGAAACATTACAACAGAAAACAGTTACCTTTTCAGTGAAGAGTGGGGCTGTAGGGCGAGGGTCTGTCAGCAATCTTCTGTTTCTGTGTTGTACAGTGTTTGAATCCTCATTCCTATTGGTGGTGAGGTTTAATTTGATAAAACTGAAATCGTGCTTTCATGATCCAAGTGCAAACAGCCTTTTTCTTCTCGTTGATTGGAAGTTGCTCAAAACTTGAATCTCCCAACAATTGTTGGAAGATGTCTCAGTGCCGTGAAATTGGTGGCTGTTTCTTAATCTTGTGACATAGAAAGGGGAAGTCTTTGGAGAGTTTCATCGTTACTTGAGGATGGCCTGGGATGGAATCCGGCAGGCAGTGATACCCTGCAGTTGAATAACCTCACTAAAATGTCTCCTGGTAAACAGAACCCAAAACTAGATGCCGGATGTTTATCTGTAAATAACTGTTCTTTGATTGCGCCATCAATATTCCAAATCCCATTGATACCAAAGGATAGCAAAGTGCAGACTCAAAATCAATTTAAGAACTGTTTCACTGCTTCAAATTTTTCTTTTTCCTGATTTATTTTAGAAATAAACCTAAATATAAAAATCTAAATGTTTTGAGGATTGCAATGTGCTGCCTTTGCTAAATGTAGTGATAAAGTGAGCATAACATTGTGACTTTTGACACTAGAATTAGCAATGATAGGAATTCCACTCTTGATCATAGAATCATACAGCACAGAAGGAGGCCATTCGGCCCATTGTGCCTGTGCCGGCTCTTTCAAAAAGCTTTCTAATTAGTCCCATTCCCCTGCTCTTTCCCCATAGCCCTGCAATTTTCTCCCCTTCAAGTATTTATCCAATTCCTTTTTGAAAGTTACTATTGAATCTTTCAGGCAGTGGATTGATGTTTTATAAACTCTGTATAATGTGACCTGCACTTGATGTTCTGAAGTTCAGAAGTTAAGGAAATACACACAGGACACGTGTTCCTAGGTTGTTGGGGCCCAGGAGAGATCAAGATGTTGTTTATGGAGAGCTGTAGGCCAAGGTTGAATGGTGAAGACGATTAACTTCGGGGGACCAGAACTGTACAAAGTTTTCTCTCAAGATTAAATAGATCAGCCTGAGCCCTTCATTGTGCAGATTGTAACTGGTCTGTGGGAGGAGTGGTTTTGAAAGGCTGAATGGCCTTTTCTGATTCCATGCTTCCCTTTGTTTCTCGAAATGTTCTGTTCCCAGTAATGAAGCCGCTCATCATAACATAACATAAATATTCATTAAAAAATGTAAATAGAATTGCTCAATTGTACTATTCTGTCCTGTTGGCATACTTATGTAACACAGCGACAAGCTGATCATTTAGAAAGCTCACAGTGGGGTTTTATCGTTGGTCTCAGAATAAATTAAATAAACTATACCGTCAGACTTCCAATTTGCCACATTGGAGTCTTTCGAAGTGATTTCAGTGAAAACCCTGTGAAGATCCTGTTGTGTTGTTTTGGACCTCGTGCCCTAAAGATACTTGAGGCGAACGTTTGACTCGAACATGAGCTTGTCCTTATGATGTACTAGTACGTAGCTGGCCACCAAATAGGCATTTTAACAAATTCTTGGAGGTTCCCAATTTATAATGTGATTGGAAGAATCCTGTGGCCAAAGAAAGGAATGTTTGAATCGTTTGTTGTATTGTCATTGCTGATACTCTTGATTGGCCAATGCGAAGTATGGTTTATTTTGAAAGATATTTTCTCCCTCTTTTACTCCTTTGGTCTTTTTAATTTTCTGTTTTCTCCCTGGGATGTGGGTGACATCGGCAAAGCTGCGTTTGTTGCCCATCCCTAGTTGCCCTGAGAGAGTGCGGTGGGACTTCTTAAACCACGACAGCTCTTGAGGTGAAGGTGCTCCCACAGTGGTGTTAGGCAGGGAGTTCCGGGGTATCGACCCAGCGACGATGAAGGAACAGCCGATACATGTCCACGTCAGGATGGTGAGTGACTTGGAGGTGATGGTGTTCCCACAACATTGCTTCTCTTGTTCTTCTTAGTGGTAGAGGTCACTGTGGATAGAGGTGCTATCAAACTAACCTTGGTGAGTTGCTGCAGTGCATCCTGCAGATTGAACGTACTGCAGCGAGGGTGCATTGGTGGCAGAGAGGGTGAATATTGAGTCCAGTGTCAGGGGCACTGATCAAGCAGGTTAGGGATTGGTAACTATCAACATCCCCCTGCAACCTTCTGTATTTTGCTAGACAGTTTGCCATGTCTCCTAGTTTGGGATTGTCAACAACCTCAGGGGAGACGTTTAAGATTCTTAAGGGAGTAGATACATTGGGACCTTGATAATATGTTTGAAATTGCCACAAACTCTAGAACAAGGGGACACAGACTCAAGCTTAGAAGAGGGAAGGGGCACAGGCAGTTTAGACTTATAGGGCGCTAAATTGGGCCATGTAGCGCCCGTTGTTTCTGACCGCATCTTGGTCCAGGAGTTACCGCATGTGCAAATACCCAACGCCAGAAGCATGTACAGTAAGGAGAAAATGCGTGCAATCAGTGTGCAACACTGATTTAAAGTGATAGACACCATTTTGGACCTTAACGCTCAACTTAACACACAGTCTTAACCCCGATCATCTGAATGTGTCTTAGAGTGCCTGGAGGACCCCCCACCAGCGCTATTTAAAGGGACCATGCAGGTGTTGCAGGTTAGTTGCTGGATTATTGCTTCTGGCTGCTGGTTGAATAGGAAGTGTTTTTTTAAAGCTCCCTATAGTTACTGAGAGTTCCTGGAGTACGTTTGAGAGTGGATTGGCAGGTGCTGTCTTACGGTTCGGAAAGTTATATCCTTGGTTGAACAACCTTCCTGGCAACCATGGTTGGCCTGCTAGGGCTCCCACTGGGCATTGAGCACGACTGGGAGCATGCAGAGAGGCCGCGCACAGCAGGTCAAGCTGCGAGGAGACGGAGGACGAGGAGGCGCAGGGCACTGAGCAGAAGGCCCTATCCAATGAGGGCCTTCCAGGACCAATTCTCTTACCTCAACATGACTGAGGAGGATTGCATCCGGCGCCTGAGGTTCATCAAGGAAGCTGTGACTGAGATCTGTCAACTGGTGCAACCATAACTGCAGCCTCAGAGCAGGGCAAGGATATTATTGTCTGTGGCTATCAAGGTAACCATGGCGCTGAATTTCTATGGCTCAGGATCATTTCAGGCCTCTGCTGGCGATATGTGCAACATATCGCAGTATGCAGTGCACTGCTGCATAAGGGAGGTCACAGACGCACTATGCCAGATGAGAAACAGGTTCATCACCTTCCCTCCTGATAGAGACAAGCAGAATGAGCGAGCACGGGGGTTCGCCCGCATTGCTGGCTTCCCCATGGTGCAGGGTGCCATTGACTGCATGCACATTGCCCTGCGTGCCCCGCATATCAACTGGGCCGTCTTCCTCAACTGAAAGGGCTTCCTCTCCCTAATTTGCAGCTGGTTTGCGACCACACGCATCGAATCATGGAGATCGATGCCCACTACCCTGGGAGCAGTCACAACGCCTTTGTTAGGAACATAGGAACATAGGAACAGGAGTAGGCCATTCAGCCCCTCGTGCCTGCTCTGCCATTTGATAAGATCATGGCTGATCTGTGATCTAACTCCATATACCTGCCTTTGGCCCATATCCCTTAATACCTTTGGTTGCCAAAAAGCTATCTATCTCAGATTTAAATTTAGCAATTGAGCTAGTATCAATTGCCGTTTGCGGAAGAGAGTTCCAAACTTCTACCACCGTTTGTGTGTAGAAGTGTTTTCTAATCTCACTCCTGAAAGGTCTGGCTCTAATTTTTAGACTGTGCCCCCTACTCCTAGAATCCCCAACCAGCGGAAATAGTTTCTCTCTATCCACCCTATCTGTTCCCCTTAATATCTTATAAACTTCGATCAGATCACCCCTTAACCTTCAAAACTCTATAGAATACAATGCGGCAGTCCAACGTGCCCGCTATTTTTCACCCGACTCGGCAAGTCAAAGGCTGGCTACTGGGTGACAAGGGCTATCCCCTCACGCCGTGGCTCATGACTCCAGTCAGGAACCCACGCACACGTGCACAGCGGGCCTATAATGAGAGCCATGCTGCCAAACGCAACATCGTGGACCATACCAAAGGCCTCCTCAACTAGCTCTTCCACTGCCTAGACCGGTCTGGAGAAGCCCTGCAGTACTCCGCTGAGCGGGTGGGCAGATTCGTGGTGGTCTGCTGCATGCTGCACAACCTCGCCATCATGAGGGACCAGCCTTTGCCACCAATAATCGGAGAAGACCCTGAGCCAGAGGTGGAGGAGGCTGAGGAAGAGGAGGAGGAGGCAGAAGAGGAAGTGGAGAAAGACGCAAAGGTGCAACAGGAACCACACGCCTTGTCTGCAAGGGCTCTGCGTGCTCGCCTGATCCATGCCCCTATCAATAATGTCAACTACATCCCCCAACTCACCAACAGTCCTACACTCCCCACCTTTCCGCTCCAACAAGACAATCAAATCGCCCTCCATCTGATTGCACATTGGTTTCCCCCTCAGCTCATCGTACAAATAAAAACCACCACCAAATGCAAATTCAAAGTCACATTTATCAATGAATAAATGAAATTATGGAAACAGAACAGAACTATTCACCCTTGTGCATTCCCTTAGTGCCTGTTGTCCGTGTGCCTTTACCTATCCTAGCGCTCCTACGAGGTGCTTCCCCAGTGGCCGGAGCATGGGTGGTGGGAGGCTTATGGCCTTCAATGGAGAAGTGTGCAGATGGCCTTGGAGGATGACCTCGAGCAGCTCTGGGCCAGGAAGGCCCGGCTTCATGCACCATTTCAGCATAGGCTGCAGGAATCTGGCCTGGCTGGCCGATAGGCAACAACAAGGGCACTGACGGTGTGGCAGGGGTGGGAGCAGGAATGCTGTCGTCCTGAGAGAGGACAACAGGTCCGACTGCCGCGGCGCCACTGCCACTCTCCCGCGGAGGCACCTCAGCAATCCTGGTGGTCAGCTGGAGAACGGATAGCTGGAGTGCTGTGATGCCCTGGAAGGCCCATTCCACAGTGATCCCCAGAGCCGCGATAGCAGTAGTCTGAGCTTCCATTGCAGCAGTCTGAGCTCCAAATGCAGCAGTCTAAACAGCAACAGTAGCATGTAGACCTTTGATGGCGTTGGTTTGTGCTGCAATGGAAGCCGTGACATCGGTCATCAGATGCTGCATCATGGTGGGTTCCACAGGTGCGCTGATGGAGGTGACCACCCGTTCCATATTGGAAAGGATGGGCTCCAAGCTCTGCGCAAAGCCCTGTGCCAAATTGCAGCTGGACTCCTCCATGCCCCTTCTCATTGTGCGCAGGCTTTCCAGTGCCCCAAGCATTTGGTGGTGTACGTCTTCTGTGGCCTGGCCCATCGAAGTCCTCATCTGACTCTTCTGCAACAGAACTAGTGAGTGACCTCGTCCTCCGGCGAGCTGGCACCTGTGGTATCCGTTCATCCCGCCCCGGCTCCTGCGCACTTTTGTTTAGTGTCTCACCATGTGCAGATCCCTCCTCTAACCTAGCCTCTAAAGGACGCACCGTGTCAGTCTCTGAGCTGGTGGAAGCAAGTGTCAGATCGAGTGTCGGTGTGGCTTCAGTGTCCCCCTCCTCCTACCCCTTCTTCTCCTCCTCCTCCTCCTCAGGTGCCGTCACGTGTTCTTCGGTACCTGCAATGACAAAGGGAAACAGGTTGAGTTGTGGAGTGGGGAGAGGAGCAAGTAAGACGTGCGTGCCGACAGCAGCTACAGCACGTTGAGTCAGAAAAGATTATGGGAGGAGGGTGATGTGGGAAACGAGAAGGAGCATTAGATATACAGAGACCCCCTTCATCGGGACCTCCAGCGCGGCACGTTGTCACGGCTGCAGCGACGGCCCGCCCAATGACCCGAAGCACTGTCTCCTCTAGGCGGGTGAAGACGTATAAGGTTCCCGGTCCACCCTCAGGTCCCTCCTGCTGCCGGCTGTTATGCTTCTCCTGCAAGACAGAGGACAGTGTGTCAGTGAGTATCCTGCAAGGTGTGTGAGTGATGTGCCTATCATCATCGAATAGCTGCCACTGTGTAGGATTGTGAGTAGTGGTCGTGTGGCCTGCGAGTATGGTACTATGTGTAGGTGAGATGCAGCATGCCGAGTGCAGCATTGTGTATGGATGGGCAGTGTTTGGTGGGTGGGTGACGGGGTGTGTGATGCTTGGAGCAGTGGTGCAGTTGGTTGGATGTGTCACTTGACACTTGCATTCACTCACCTTGATAACTCGTGTCAAATCATTGAACTTCATTCGGCACTGCACCCACGTGCGTAGTGCCATGCTCCTGGCATTCATTTCCTGTGCCACAGCCTGCCAATGCCTGCAGCAGAGCTTCAGGCCGGAGGGTCTCCTGCCACCCTGCGGGTACATGTTGGTCCTCCTTTCAACCACCCCTTCCACTAGGGCCTCCAGTGAATCATCGGAGAAGCGTGGGGCCCTCTTTCACGCTGGTCCTGCCATCCTCGTAGCCATCCCAGTGAACTTTGCATGTCCCATTTAAAAATGTGCACCTCCACCTTTACGTGGTGCAGGCTGCTGATGACGTGCGCTGAGCACGCCCCATTTCCAACTTCCTCATTCACGCTCAGCTGCACGGAGCTATCATGATAATTAGCAGGCAACACGAAGTTCTCGTGCTGCGTGCATAGGGGCCATCGGGCGTAATAGTGCATCACGCTACCCGCGCCCGAAAATGGCCCTTATCCAATTTTTTTTCCTCCATATACTCTGTGTAGAGAGTGGTAAACACGTGTATTGGCTGCCCAGGGAGATAGTGGAGGCAAATAGTAAGGGAAAATTTAAGAGAATGGGATGGATATTTAAGGGAATGGACAATTGAGTGGTTTTGGTTTGGCACCAGTCAGATGGACTTCATAGTCTATACTGGTTCTGTGCTTTCCTATTTCAATGCTGAACTCAAGTTTGAGCCGAACTCCCTTTTCTGGCCTCTCAGAACTTGAATGCAATTTGCTTGTACAATCTAGTTAAACCCAATCAAAACAGCCAATAAAGAAAAGAACTTGGATTTATATAGTACCTTTGACGGCCAGAGGACGTTCCCAGAGCGGTTTACAGCCAATTAAGTACTTTTTGAAGTGCAGTCACTGTTGTAATGTAGGAAAGGTGGCAGCCAATTTGCGCACAGCAAGATCCCACAAACAGCAATGAATGAAATGACCAGATAATCTGTTTTTTAGCGATGTTGGTTGAGGGATAAATATTGGCCAGTAGGCCTTTTGAGGAGGGGAGAATTCCCCTCCTCAAAAACAGGTATCTCTTTTAAAACAGCCAATCAAACAACATACCAGTAATTTCACATCTGATTAGTAACTAACTTGTCAGTCAAACCAGCCCAGTCAATACTGCAAAACAACCAACAGCTACCAATACATTGAGTAAGTTGGGACTCTACAATTGGCTTCACTGCTGTGGGTTGGAGAATAATTAGCCAGGGTTTCCACTTCTGAACAATTCCCCTTGACACCCCCTTGCTAGAGAATGGACATGTGTGGACATGATGCTGTTCATGAGCGAATAGTCTGCTGGCAGTAACTGTCTAAGCTTATGTTGACGACAGGCTGATGAACATTGTGCTGGAGGGTGTTCACACCCTTGCAGTTACACTTCACCACAAATCGTCGCCTTTAGGGAAAAAAAGAGGTGGAAATTCGAAAGGGGGTGATTGAAAAGGGAAAGAATGGTAATGGGGATGAGGGACTTCAATTATGTGGTGAGATTGGAGAAGCTGGGATTGTTCTCCTTAGAGCAGAGAAGGTTAAGAGAAGATCAAAATTATGAAGGATTTTGATAGAGTAGATAGGGAGAAACTGTTTCCACTGGCCGACGGCTCGGTGGCCAGAGGACACAGATTTGAGGTAATAGGCAAAAGAAGAAGAGGGGAGATGAGAAAAGAAAGTAGGTCTTGCATTTATATTGCGCCTTTCACGACCTCAGATAGTCCCAAAGCGTTTTACAATCAATGAAGTGCTTTTTGAAATGTAGTCACTGTTGTAATATAAGAAATGCGGCAGCCAATTTGCGCACAGCAAGATCCTAAAAACGGAAACGTGATAATGACCAGATAATCGATTTTAGTGGTCTTGGTTGAGGAATAAATGTTGGCCAGGTCACCAGGGATAACTCCCCTGCTCTTCTTCAAAATAGTAAGGAATCTTACAACACAAGGTTATAGTCCAACAGTTTTATTTGAAAATCACATGCTTTCGGAGGCTTTCTCCTTCGTCAGGTGAGTGTCGAGATTCGTTGAAAATTACCGCATATATAGTCAGAGAACAATGCCTGGTGATTACAGATAATCTTTCCAACTGCCCGTTATCAAGGCCATCAAATGAATTGAATAGTTTTCAGACAGAGAAACCTTAGAAACCAGACAACTGAATATACAAACGGCCAGAACCAAAGACAGAGAGGGAGAGAGAGAGAAACATCCGAAAGGAAGAGAAAGAGAGAGAATGACCAGTTGTATTAAAAACAGATAACTTATTTCTCCCCCCCCTGGTGGGGTTACATGTAGCGTGACATGAACCCAAGATCCCGGTTGAGGCCGTCCTCATGGGTGCGGAACTTGGCTATCAATTTCTGCTCGACGATTTTGCGTTGTCGTGTGTCTCGAAGGCCGCCTTGGAGATCATTTCCATCCACCTGAGAGGGCAGACAGGGGGGCCTCTGTTTAACCTCTCATCCGACAGTGCAGCACTCCCTCAGTACTGCATTGGAGTATCAGCCTGGACTTTTGTGCTCAAGTTTCTGGAGTGGGAATTGAACCCACAACCTTCTGACTCCGAGGCGAGACTGTTGAGCCTGAAAGGGTAGCGGAAGCAGATTGAATAATAATTTTCAAAAGGGAATTGGATATGTACTTGAAAAGGAAAAATTTGCAGGGCTATAAGGAGAAAGTGCAGGGGGAGCGGGACTAATTGGACAGCTCTTTCAAAGAGCCAACCCAAGCACGATGGGTCGAATGGCCTCCGTCTGTGCTGTAAGATTCTATGGAGGAACTACCGATTTGAGGTACTGCTTTGGGAACATGGAATCCTTGGCACAGGTGGGCAAACCTTGGCCCTCAACTTTATATCAATAATATGTCAGTGTCAAATTTGGACACTCAGTGAAATGGCCTTTGTTCTACAGATAGCAAGGTAGGCTCATATTTTGGTTTCTGAATTTCACTGATGTGCTGCTCAAACAGTTAATGGAAACGGGCTCTTTTGTCTGTATAAAGCATCAAAGTATTGTCTTGATTACATATTGTTACCGATTAAAAGAAGCCTATAATCTCCTGAACCTTAGGTGCCACACATTTCATAATTCAAACAGTGCTTGAAAGGCTATGTTTCGGAAGGGTTTTAATTACCTCAGAGTTCGATGATCTATTTGTCATACAAAAATGGTGGTCTTTTCTCGCACGCAAGGGTGCTATTATCTTTAAAACAGGAAAAATCATTATACAGTGTCCTCTACTGAATAACTACCTAATTGTTTACTGAATTAGAATATATTTACATATTGATGAGGTTTATACTTGAACCAGCTTGTTCCTCGCCTATTCCTTTCAACTGCGTTTAGTAGAAGATGAGAGAAAATTTTTAATAAGCAAGCGAGTATACTTGTGACAGATGCCTCTGTCCTTTTTTAAAAAATGATATATATAATTTACCTACAATTCTATTCTCTCTTCTGAAGGAATTGATTGTTGCTGGTGCATGGGCGACCACCCAGTACCACACCCAATTGCCCACTCTTTATGCGTCAGCCTGGACACTGGGTGTCGAGGGGCTATTCAGGCATGGAGGAGCATTAAAGGCAAGGCCAATCCTAACCTCAACCAACATGAGGGAACTGTGCTAACCTGTATGCTGTAGGAGGTGACGCTCTGTACTGCGGAGGTCCAACAGGCCTCAGTGCTTAAGGCTTGGAAGACTAGTTCATGATTCTAGTTGTGGACACGTGTCAGTCGTGGCTCAGTTGGGTAGCACTCTCGACTCTGAGTGAGAAGGGTATGAGTTCAAGTCCCACCCCAGGGACTTCAGCACAAAATCTAAGCTGACACTCCCACTGCAGTACTGAGGGAGTGCTGCACTGTCGGTGGGTGCCGTCTTTCGGATGAGACGTTAAACCGAGGCCCCGTCTGCCCACTCAGGTGGACATAAAAGATCCCATGGCACTATTTTGAAGAAAAGCAGGGGGTGGAGTTCTAGTCTAAGTGTTCTGTAGGCTGCCAATGACTCTAGACTTCTCTTAGGATTGTCAACAAAGAAAAGTGTTTGTGAAGAACATTCCTTTGCAAATACATTTGTCAAATTGACAGAGCAGAACATGTCAACTGTAGGAAACTGGAACAAGAAAGGCTTCAACATCACTGAAGTTATTTAGAGTCATTAAACATTTTCTGTACTGTACCGGTGGTCTTTTAGGTGTCAGCTGTGGCTCAGTGGGTAGCACACTCGCCTCTGAGTCAGAATGGTTGTGGGTTCAAATCCCACTCCAGAGACTTGAGCACAAAATCTACGCTGACACTCCCAGTGCAGTACTGAGGGAGTGCTGCATTGTCGGATGTGCCGTCTTTTGGATGAGACATTAAACCGAGGCCCCGTCTGCCCTCTCAGGTGGACGTAAAAGATCCCATTGCGTTATTTCTCCCCTAGTCATCTGCTCAACATTTCTTTCAGATTGGTTGGCAGAAACAAGCAGATTTTGTTCATGGGATGTGGGCGTCGCTAGCGAGGCCAGCATTTATTGCCCATCCCTAATTGCCCTTGAGAAGGTAGTGGTGAGCCGCCTTCTTGAACCGCTGCAGTCCGTGTGGTGAAGGTTCTCCCACAGTGCTGTTAGGAAGGGAGTTTCAGGATTTTGACCCAGCGACGATGAAGGAACGGCGATATATTTCCAAGTCGGGATGGTGTGTGACTTGGAGGGGAACGTGCAGGTGGTGTTGTTCCCATGTGCCTGCTGCTCTTGTCCTTCTAGGTGGTAGAGGTTGCGGGTTTGGGAGGTGCTGTCGAAGAAGCCTTGGCGAGTTGCTGCAGTGCATCCTGTGGATGGTACACACTGCAGCCACTGTGCGCCGGTGGTGAAGGGAGTGAATGTTTAGGGTGGTGGATGGGGTGCCAATCAAGCGGGCTGCTTTGTCCTGGATGGTGTCGAGCTTCTTGAGTGTTGTTGGAGCTGCACTCATCCAAGCAAGTGGAGAGTATTCCATCACACTCCTGACTTGTGCCTTGTAGATGGTGGAAAGGCTTTGGGGAGCCAGGAGGTGAGTCACTCGCCGTAGAATACCCAGCCTCTGACCTGCTCTTGTAGCCACAGTATTTATATGGCTGGTCCAGTTAAGTTTCTGGTCAGTGGTGACCCCCAGGATGTTGATGGTGGGGGATTCGGCAATGGTAATGCCGTTGAATGTCAAGGGGAGGTGGTTAGACTTACTCTTGTTGGAGATGGTCATTGCCTGGCACTTGTCTGGCGCGAATGTTACTTGCCACATATCAGCCCAAGCCTGGATGTTGTCCATGCGGGCTCGGACTACTTCATTATTTGAGGGGTTGCGAATGGAACAGAACACTGTGCAATCATCAGCGAACATCCCCATTTCTGACCTTATGATGGAGGGAAGGTCATTGATGAGGCAGCTGAAGATGGTTGGGCCTAGGACACTGCCCTGAGGAACTCCTGCAGCAATGCCCTGGGACTGAGATGATTGGCCTCCAACAACCACTACTATCTTCCTTTGTGCAAGGTATGACTCCAGCCACTGGAGAGTTTACCCCTGATTCCCATTGACGTCAATTTTACTGGGGCTTCTTGATGCCACACTCAGTCAAATGCTGCCTTGATGTCAAGGGCAGTCACTCTCACCTCACCTCTGGAATTCAGCTCTTTTGTCCATGTTTGGACCAAGGCTGTAATGAGGTCTGGAGCCGAGTGGTCCTGGCGGAACCCAAACTGAGCATCGGTGAGCAGGTTATTGGTGAGTAAGTGCCGCTTGATAGCACTGTCGACGACACCTTCCATCACTTTGCCGATGATTGAGAGTGGGCTGATGGGACGATAATTGGCCGGATTGGATTTGTCCTGCTTTTTGTGGACCTACAACCTTTTTTTTAAGACCAAAGTTCTTTTTACCAATATACTGTGGGTTGTTAAATGTGCCAAGCCCAGCTGTGAACCCCAGACGGTGTTGAGATTCAGCACCGTTCCCTCTCCCTTTCTCACTGTCCAACAAGATAATCAGGGGGATGCTATTCAAGGCAGCACTCTCGCAGCATCCATGCAGCAAGTGAAAAGGCTGCATTAAAACTGTATCACAGCTGCAGTGTGTTGGGAGCATTATTGAAAACGACCCTCAAGTAACATCCTGCTTGAGATTGTGGCTATTGTCAAAAAACTTCGTGATTGCGTTATAAGCGCTATAGTAAAAATACGGTCTTTTGTGCTGTAGACTAATTGGTTAAAGTCCTACATTTAGTTTCTGATAAACAAGCAGAGGACTTGTTTAAAATCTCATTGTTATTACATTTTGAATGTGTCCTGGAATCCCTCTTGAATTGACTATGGGATCCAATTTGCTGTGCGCAATCTGGTGCAATATGTGCCATTGTATCATTTTTAATTTATCCACTTTGAAAGAGTCCATAAAGGCTGTCTCCCAGGATGCATTTCACCAGAATGGGCCTTATGCTACTTTGCATCCATGCGAAGATAAGTCCAGAATCTCGTGTCATTTTCCTTTGCTTCTGCGTAAAATCTGAAAATTAAATTTAAAACTGGCAGTGGATCAATCTCCAATAAGTCTGCCAAGGGTCTTTTCTGCCCTTCTTGGGAGTATTTCTGGCATCGGAATTGTAATTTTTCCTTTTCTACTGGTATAATCAACAGAGTTCCACAGTGTAAAAGTTAATAAAAAAAAACCAATGCTTTCTGCGGAGGTGATATGACAGGGTGAAGCTGTCGGACTTCAGGGTTTCAGTGGGCCGCCTTATGGTTCGCGCTAAAAGGTCACGGCAGTGAATAACAAAAGAAAAACCCATTTGTTCATGTACTGAGGGAGTGCTGCACTATCGGAGTTGCCGTCTCTCAGATGGGATATTAAATCCAGGCCCCATCTGCCCTGTTAGGTAGACCCAAAAGCTCCCTTGGCACAATTTCGAAGAAGAGCAGGGGAGTTATCCCTGGTGTCCTGGACAATATTTACCCCTCAACCAACAGTATATGGGTGACAAGTTGCTGCACTGTTCAGCAAATCGTCACCCATATTACTGTTGGTCTCCTCCCCATACCATTTGTTTATGACCTGAATAACGGCCAACAGTAGTGCAGCTAGGGTTGCCAGTCTTCCAGGATCGTCCTGGAGTCCTCCAGGAATGAAAGATTAATCTCCTGGACACTGCTGTGAGCAATACCCGGGAGAAAAATCATCGGGGAGTTAAAAAAAAAATTCTGTGTTTTTATCTCATTTTCTTTCTACACGTTCATTTATTGGTTATAAAAAATATTGGAGGTAAGGTGAAGAAAAGACTGTTTGGCCAGGCGGGGCAGTTGAAGGTGGGAGGTCATGTGATGAAACCTCAGGAATACGTCCAACATTATTGCGCAGACCCACTTTTGCCCCTTGATGTTGGCACTTTAAACACATCTCAGGAAAATCTGGCTCTCCTATCAGTTGCTTAAGGCCGACATGATTGGAAATGAAATAAGATAGACACATCTGTGTGGTTTAAGACGAACAGATGGCAAATCACACAACCATTGATGGAAGACATTTTATGTGCGGGGGCCTTTAGACTTTAATGTTATTAGCTGCTCCATACCAGGGCTGTTCCACCATGTGAGCTTCGGAGATGTCATCTTCCACATGCATTTTTTTTTGCAATTCGATGTATCGATCGTTGCCAGAAGGAGACACCGTGCAAGTGAATGGCAGCGTGCCATCTAATTTGATTTTTGTTTTAGTCGCAAATAACTCAATGTCTGGGACACGAATGACTCGTCAAACTGCTATAATGGCTCATTGTAAATCCAATTGAAACAAATACTATTGATCTGTCAAGGAGTATTCTTTTAATTTGCAAGTAAATCTGGCCGGGGCAGAAGCGCGGAGAAAGCATTTGACACTGAATTACACGCCAGTGGGGAAAAAATTAAGTTGTGGAGCAGTAGGTAATAAAATAAAGGATCTTAATTAAATTGTCCCTCGCACACAAAATGGCCTAACTGACAGAATTTACTTTTCTTCTTGTCTAATTTTCTTCCCTTTTTACAAGGTCCTGAATCAGGCCTGGGACAGGACCACAGGTAGCAGTTGCTGCCTGCAACTCTGTTCAGGTGCGGCCATTCTTCATGAGAGAAATTAGACATGGTTGCGCTGATTTGACATTTTGCTGCATTCGTGAAGTCATACACCACGCAAAGAGGCCACTCGGCCCATCGAGACTGTGCCGGCTCTTTGAAAGGGCTATCCAATTAGTCCCACTCCACCCCCCCGCCCCCATTCTTTCCCCATAACCCTGCAAATTTTTTCCTTTTCAAGTATTTATCCAATTCCCTTTTGAAAGTTACTGTTGAATCTGCTCCCACCGCCCTTTCGGGCTGTGCGTTCCCAGATCGCAACGACTCGGTGCGTGGAAATAGTTGTCGGTAAGTCGACCCGCCCAGCGGAAGCTGCCGCACTTCTGAGGGAGATCGTGACCTCGAAATTGGTCTCCCCAGCGTTCATTTTACGCCCAAGAAATGGGCGCAAACGGTGTTGAAAACAGACCGGTAAGTTCCCCGCCGTTATTTTTAAACCCCGCCAAATTGGAAGCGGGCGCCCGCCTGAAACAGGTATTAAACACCTTTCATATGCAAATCAGGGTCCTAACGCCAGTGGTAGGACCCCCGGTTGAAATTAGTGTGCAAATGTTCGGAGCTTGCGCCGTCCAAGCTCCGCCTCGTCGTAGCAGGTCTTCAGCTGCCTTAACCAGTGGTCTTTAAAAGAACGACAGGAGGATGCTCAAGAAATGGGCAGAGAACTTTTTAAAAGTTGCATTTCTGCAGAGCCGGGAGGAGCATGAGTCCTCCTACTCCTGGCTCCACGAAAATACTGGGGGACTCGGCAAGCCCAGGGACTCACTCCCCTCCGCCTTGCCTCTTTTCCCCCTTCCAGAACCTACCTGTGGGCCGGCAATCTGAAGTCCCCGACGGGTGCCCGATTGGCACCGGTTCTCTTCAAATGAGGCCCGATGCCGAATATCAGTCTGGCCTTGGGCCCACGTGGGCCAGAGGGTGAAAATCGCTTCACCGATTTGCTGCCGTTTTTTGGGGGGCGCAAGTCCAGTTACCAAACCACGAAGTCTAATAGTCGTAAACATCCCGAGGTCAGTTAGAGGTTAATTGCTCTACGGTGAGAGAAGTTTGCAGATTGTCAGGTGGTTGTAAAATTACCGCTCCAGGTCAGACTAAGAGAAAGAAAAAAAATTCTCTTTTTTCTAATACCTCTGACACATCGAAGTGTGTTGGATACACATTAGACACAAGATTTAATAAAAATGTACATTTTATAAAAACAGGATATGATATCTGGCATCTGAGATATACATACCTAATATATAACTAATATATACCTTTTTATTTATATATGTTTGTATGTATGTATGTATATGTGTGTATATGTGTGTATATATATATATATCTATATATATATAGTTGTCCTGGCCAATAATTATTCCTCAACCAACATCACTAAAAACAGATTATCTGATCATTATCACATTCCTGTTTGTGGGATCTTGCTGTGCACAAATTAGCTGCCGTGTTACCTACATTACAACAGTGAACTACACTTCAAAAAATTACTTATTTGGCTGCAAAGCGCTTTGGGACGTCCTGAGGTCATGAAAGGCGCTCTAGAAATGCAAATCTTTCTTTCTTTATACTTCACTTGCTTGTTTTTAGTCTATTATTTTATAAAATAATGTCAACCCCCAAATAGCATTTATTTTTCACAGGTCAGTAATACAAAAAATGGAAATAATTATCCTTTTGTTGAGTGGGAGCTGAAGAATGTAACCTTGCTTTTATTCAGTAATTGGGCACAAACGTGCCATTGTTGGGTAATAGAGTAAACCTCCAACCGCCAATCTCAATTTGACAGAGAACGAACATCTGCCATTCACCTCTTACATTAACACCTACCAAGGACATGAGAGTACTAGAAATAGATCTCAGATCTCCTCTTCCACAGTCAAAATGTAGAAAGAAAGACGAGACATATGTGAGTTTGGGCCTAATGGGTGTTTAACTGACTGTCACGTCTTGTGTTGCATATTTATTAGACCTGATTTATGAGCGAAAGGGATGAGAATTATATATTTTTTTGCACTCCCATCAGTCGTGCCGCTTGCCTTCCTGCAGCTAAGTCTTGCTGCACTGCTTTCACATCTGAGGTTTTGGACAATGGGCTACCTTACTCTGGATTACCAGCGCAGAGGATTATTAAGCTTCCTGCCAATGCCACTCTCCCCTACATGCTAGGGTGTTGCCCTTGTAGGGTTATCTTGAACCAAGTAGAAAGAACTCCAGCTCTCCAGGTCCCAACAAATGAGCCTGGCTGGATGGTCAACCATCAGGGTGGACCCTAGGCACCAGGAGCTCCTGCCAAGCAACATGGTGAACAGCACAACTTGCCTGTAAAATGTGTGTGTGCATTTCCACTATCCCCCTGTCAACAGCGGGAATGAACATCATCCGCCTTCTATCCTATCGAACAAAATATTTTACCTTGCAGAATTGCACCTAAATATTCTATTACATTTATAATCTGCCGTTGCTGTTTGCTTCTAAAAGTGCACCAGAGCAAATTTCTTCCGCATCATCTACCTAGCTAATTATGCCCTTAGTTATATTCTCTCTTCTTTTTCCACCCCCAAGTAATTTTTCCTGTTCATGTTTCAATGTCACTGGATTCACTTATTTATTTGTACTTCTTATCAGGGGCTAGACCAGGCTCAATGATAATGTAAGTAATGATTTATCTCCCTTGTGTGTAATGTGCATAAGGAAAGGAGCAGGCACCATAACCTTAAATGGAATTTTTTTTGAAACACTATAATAGCGAGCAGAAAAAAGGAGAAAATGTCATTTTTATTATCACAAAAGCGAATCAAAAGACCACTTTTATGTTAATTCTTTTATGAGCCCGTTGTGTTTCATAAGGAGCTTTTGTTGTGCTGTAGAATTTTCCCAGCTGTAAATTCATCTGTGAAATCTATTTTTATGAATCTAGCGCTCATCATCTAGATGAGGTGTGTTGGTGTTGAGGAAAGGAACACTTTCCCATTTCAGGCGCCCCATGGCAGGGTTGAGCAGTCCCGGGTCAAGTATAGCCCAGGCAGATGGACAATAAAATCCCCTCTGCTCCGTCCCAACAATGTGCCTCAGCCCCCCAACCACAGGAGAGTGCCACTTGCTGCATCAGTATGACATTTTCTTTCTTTGCACCAGCCATTCTGTGCCCTCGCTGGCTGAGATTCACAACACATTGCTGAATTAGGAACAGGCTTGTCCTGTGGGGCCAAGCCCATTTGGAGTTGGGTTGATGTTCCCCAAACTCAATGTGCAGGTGTCAAGATGTCAGCCTTGGCTCAGTCGGTAGCACTCTTGCATTTCTGAGTCAGAACGTTGTGGGTTCGAGTCCCACTCCAGCGACTTGAGCACATAATCCAGGCTGACACTTCCAGTGCAGTACTGAGAAAGTGCTGAGGTTGAGACGGAAAGAGAAAGATGGGTTGCACGTTAGAGGTGAGAGATAGATCGTTATGAGATGACAAGCTTTTCCTTCCACCCTATCAAGGGGTGTGAGAGTTATGTTAGGAAACAGATCTGGGGCAGTGTTCACATTGTTGGGCAAAATGGGAGTTTACAGATGGATAAGAGTTTTCCCCACACCTCTCTCTCCTCATTTAAGACGCTCCTTAAAACCTACCTCTTCGACCAAGCTTTTGGTCACCTGCCCTAACGTCTCCTTTGGCTAGGTGGCAATCTTTAGTCTGATTGTGCTTCTGTGAAGCGCTTTGGGACGTTTTACTACATTAAAAGCCTTATATAAATGCAAGTTGTTGTTGTTATTGAGAGGAAAAGAAGGGTTTGGCATGAATGAGGAAACCATCCTCGATCCCAAAATGAAACAGTTGAAGTTCTAACGCAACATTGTTTCGCCACAATCAATCATTTTAGCACAATTGGATTTTTTTTTCACTTTTATTAAAGGTTTGGAGATGAAGCAAATTGGGTTCCTTTCATACTGTAAGAACAGTTGATAACATTCATCAGTCGGTGGGGTATGTTGCTGGTTCTCCTTTCAGGTTGTACTCTTATATAAGGCTGCACATGTTCGTATCTGGGTATATGTGTGTATGTCATTTGCACCTGTAGTGCAAGAGCTGTTTGTTTGATTGTAACAATGTCTTTATTCTGTGAAGAATTTGACTCTTTATCTGGTGCCTAAACACTGAAAGAAATCTGCATTGAAAATGGGCTATGTCATTAAAGTTGGCTTGCTTCAAATAATTTCGCCGCAGGATCTGTGCATCTTGCTGAGCGAGCCTGAAGGAAATCTTAGGTAAATATGTTGATGGCCTATGCAAGAGTCAACCTTTTGTTCCTTCTCTTATTTTTCTCTGTCAGAAAATTGAAACTGGTATGAATATTTATACTGAGAGTTTCTCAGTCCTGTCGATGACTGGAATTTATATGCTAAGCAGAACCATTTCGAAATCTTTTTTAGGGGGTTTTGTTTGAACACAAAGGAAAACTGAACAAGCTTTCATTTTGCACTCATTCTTGCTGTGGCATTAATGGCACCATGAGGCTGTCAGGTGTTGGGTACGAATGACTGGATGCCTCTGACAGCTCCACTTTAGTGAAAATTACCCCTATTTATGAGTAGTATTGCCCAACTTCATTGATTTTGCAAATTTAAGTGCCCAACAATCAAAATGGTGGCAGGTGGCAATTTCCCTGTGGTCATGAAACATTAATTGGATCACAGGAGTGACAGAAAGCTTGCCAATCATGGCAGAAACGTAATGGTCCTATCACACTCCTTAAAATAAAAATATTAATAATGTATTTGTATAGCACCTCATCACATTGAAATGTCTCGGTGAGCTATCTTCTCGAGTGCAGTGGCTGTTATGTGTGCAAATGAGGCAGCTAATCTGCACCAGCAAAGCAACAGAAACAGCATTGGAATGTTAATGTGCTTTTCTGTGATGGTATTGGTGGAGGGTGGGATGTTGGCCACGACTCCTCGCTCTTCAGTACCGTCCACCTGAACCTTGGTTTAACATTACCTCCAAAGGACCACAATGCAGTCCTCCCCTGCACACTACACTGGTGCGTTAGCCGAGATTAGGCACAAAAGGTCTCATTCGGTGTCTGAACGTGCAATCCTTTGACCCAGGGATGTGGGAGCTACCAGCTGAGGCAAGCTAACACTTCTAAGTCAACAGTGTTGTTCAGTTAATTGTGGCGGCAGCGAAGACTGCATGTAATACACAGAAAACAACAACAACTTGCGTTCATACAGTGCTTTTAACATAGTAAAACGTCCCAGGGCGTTTCACAAGAGCTTTATCAAACAAAATTTGACACGAGGTATGAGGACAGGTGACCAAAAGCTTGGTCAAAGAGGTAGGTTTTAAGGAGCGTCTTAAAGGAGGAGAGAGAGAGGTGGAGAGGTTTAAGGATAGAATTCCAATGCGTAGGGCCTCGGCAGCTGAAGGCACGGCCGCCCATGGTGGAGCGATGAAAATCAGGGATGCGCAAGAGGCCAGAATTGGAGGAGCGCAGAGATCTGGGAGCGTTGTAGGGCTGGAGGAGATTACCGAGATAGGGAGACAATGCAGACAATCGTAGTTTAGTAACAATTCCAATGCTCTTCTTTAAACTAGCCTATGTCTAACCAATCGTGTTCACATCTCAAAAAAACCATAACGTCACAGATAAGGTCTTCTTTTATAAACGTGATTGCACATAAATTTTGCACATAAAGCTTGTGTACTAGCTATCTTTCATCGTTATAAGGATCCAGTGAATTAACTTTCCAGCTCCATGCAACAAGATTTCAGAGGCATCTTATAAGCCAAGGCGAAGGCTGCCGGCACAAGAATGCCATGAAGAAAGAACGTTTTACAGCACACAAGCAATTACTTGAGATAATTATGTAACTAATGAAGGAAGTTGATGAAGAATATGAGCTGTTTCACTAAAGCGCTTTCATAATTGAATTCACTTTTATGGCACCTAAATGATACCTCTATCCGTGTTGACATGTGCCATAAACTAAAAGCATATTTTTTGTGTGCGCACATAACGCTCCCTGAGAGAGAGAGAAAGTGAGAGAACGAGAAAATAAATAGTCAGACATCTGGGCACAGACAGAAATAAATAAGAGATGCACAATAAAATATATATTTTGGAAACCAGAATTTTTTCATCATCCCTGCCTAAAAGAAAAATCTATTTGTATTTGCAAATAACTTAAAATATTCAATTTTTAAAAAATGGATTGTATGATATTGAAATATCAGCATCTTATTTATGCACAATTTTCCTTTTTTCTTTAACCCCTATACTCTAATCATGCCATTAAGGCAGCCACAAGCTTCACTTCACCAGAAACGTTTCCTCTTCTTGTTTCTGTCTGTCATTTGCCCTAATATTAATTTTTATATATATATATATGTATATAGGTCTCAAGTTACAATTAAAATAGATCTATTTCCTCCTCATCTCAGGTTAAACCATTTCTTGTGATTATTCCCAGATTCTTTCTTACATTCAGAGTGTCACCAAATCCGATCTCTTCTAAAAAAAAATTCCAAGCCAACCATATGAACTCATGTCCAATTTAGCCTTTAGACATGTGTCAATTGTTTACCTTTTCCCACACATAACTTCCTCACTCCAGCAATTAAATGTGTCAATATTGTAGTAACCCCACTATTAGATTCTTGTTTATTGATTCTAATTCGTAATTTCTTACTACATTGTAGCTATTTACCCTGTAATTATATTTTCCTCGCACTTCTCCCATTCTTTCTCCCTAGTTTCTATTTTAAATGTCTCGTGAGTAAATTGGATTCTTAATTCACGCCCTTTGTATATTTGGCTTGAGTCCATCTCTTCCCTTCCCTTTTGTTCTTTCCTCCCCTCCCCTTCCTCCTCCCCCCCCCCCCCACTTTCCCTGGCTTTGTACTTGCTTAAAAACTTTAATCATCGACTTCTTCCAGTTCTGACAAAGGGCCATCGACCTGAAACGTTAACTCTGTTTCTTTCTCCACGGATGCTGCCTGATTTGTTGAGTATTTCCAGTATTTTCTGTTTTTATGTGTGTATATTAACTCTCTGGTCATGTTGTTACAGCTTAGTGTGATAAATTGCAACCGCCATTTTCTCTACCCTGATCTCACTTTCTTCCTTCTATTCCTTTTGATGTGCTCTGCAAACACATGCATTCAACCTGAAATATCTTATGTCATCAAAACACTCGTGTTAAAGATTGAGTGAAAGACGGATTTGTATTTACTTGCCCTTCTGTATCACTAATTCAAGTTGACGTTCACTTGAGGAAGGAGGAAGCCTCCGAAAGCTTGTGAATTTAAAATAAAATTGCTGGACTATAACTTGGTGTTGTAAAATTGTTTACAATTGTCAACCCCAGTCCATCACCGGCATCTCCACATCATAATTCAAGTTCGGAATGGGAGTTAAGAATTCAATTTCACCTCTCCCCTGCTCAAAACCGTGTGTGTTTTTTAGCATGGACTTTTAAAGAGGCTTTCACAGTCCCATTTTAGGCCGTGAGCAAACCTGAGACGAGCGGTAATAATGGAAAAAACAGCTGATACCTTTATGCTCGTATTAAAACCAAGGGCACACTATACCCTTTCATTTTAAATGTCTTCAGGGTTTTACTGTGTGAATGACTTTTTTTTATTATCCCTCCAACTCACTCCTTTTCTCTCTTGGGGTGCGATTTCACAAGTGTCAGCAACCTTCTGGACCACACCCAAGTGACCATTCTTCAGTGAATGTTGACAGGTGGGAGAATCAGAGCTGAGCCAGGCCCTGCCTTCACCTCCTGTTAACATGTGCACCTGTCAGCGGGAACCATTGGACAGCAATCAGAAGCGGGGAGCCTAGCCTATTTTTGCTTTCAACATCCCTACTGTCACCCCGACTGAGATCAGGTAACTCCGGACAGATGGGGCCTGGAAGATACTTTGATCCAAAGTAACATTATTCAGGATCTTTCACAACAGAACCTGCTAGGCAACTGCAATACAACTTACAGAATGGCACGCAGCAAATCTGATTGTCAGTGCAGTGATCTTTGACTGCACAGCGTTCGAAGATCAAAAAGGATTGTTGCAAGCTAGTCGATGCCGCTCTGCATTCCGGGCCTTGATTTACTCTTGAGAATAAGAGAATAACAATGAACAGTAACGTAAGATGTCAGGGAGCCATGTCACATATTACTGCCTTGCAAAAGAGATTGATGGCCAATGACAAGGGTGCAACTGGCAATCCTTGTTTTAGAACCCATCCCTGTACAATTGTGTCTTGTTAACCATAGAAGCATAGATGCATACAGCGCAGAAGGAGTCCATTCGGCCCATCGTGCGTGTGCCGGCTCTTTGAAAGAGCTCCCCGTAGCCCTGCAAGTTTTTACTTTTTAAGTAGAGATCCAATTCCCTTTTGAAAGTTACTATTGAATCTGCTTCTACTACCCTTTAGGCAGTGCATTCCAGATCATAATAACTCACTGAGTATAAAAAATTTCTCCTCATCTCCCCCATGGCTTTTTTGCCAATTATTTTAAATCTGTGTCCTTTAGTTACCGACCCTCCTGCTAGTGGAAACAGTTTTTCCTTACTTACTCGATCAAAACCCATCATGATTTGGAAGGCCTCTATCAAATCTCCCCTTAACCATCTCTGTTCTTAGTCTAAAATTAGTTGTAAACTTTGCCTTTAGGTGAACTGTGGATAGGGTTGGCACCTTTTGCAAATCCAAAATTGGTTATGTTGTCGAATTCCAGTCCGTTGGTTGCTGTGTAGATAAGGAACATCCTTGCCGCGTCCTCCTCATCCCCTCTACATGAAATAGTCTCTTCCAAAACGGTACGGAGTTGAACGGAGGTGGATTTGTAACTTGAGTTCTGATGTTTGCTTCGGTCTGAATGACCTCAGTAAATGTTGCAGACAAGCATCTTCAAGCGTTCAAACTGAAGAGAGCAGAGATGCTGGTTTGGTTCTTCCTCTAAGATGGCTTGTGTCTTGGTATGGATTATTATCTGGTATTTTTCTGAAGTAAATTGAAGACTGTTAATGAGGTACTGCATTATAAGAGTCCGGCTGACAGGAGAAGGAGTGGTAGGAATCAGACGACATGGCTCTTAGCTTGACAACAGCAAATCAGTGCTTAATCACAACAATAACTTGGATTTATAGGACGCCCTTAACGTAGTAAACCGTTTCAAGGCGCTTCACAGGAGCGTTATCAAACAAAATTTGACACCGAGCCACATCAGGAGATATTAGGACAGGTGACCAAAAGCTTGGTCAAAGAGGTAGGTTTTAAGGAGCGTCTTAAAGGAGGAGAGAGAGGCAGAGAGGTGTAGGGAGGGAATTCCAGAGCTTAGGCCCGAGGCAGCTGAATGCACGGCCACCATTGGTGTAGCCATGGAAATCGGTGATGTGCAAGTGCCAGAATTGGAGGAGCGCAGAGATCTGGGAGAGCTGAAAGGCTGGAGGAGGTTACAGAGATGGGGAGGGGCGAGGCCATGGAGGGATTTGAAAACAAGGATGAGAATTTTAAAATTGTGGCGTTGCTGGACCGGAAGCCAGTGTAGGTCAGTGGGCACAGGGGGTGATGGGTGAACGGGACTTGTTGCGAGTTAGGATACGGGCAGCAGAGTTTCGATGGGTGCAAAGTGGGAGGCCAGCCAAGAGAGCATTGGAATAGTCGCTTCATGGATGCACAACCAATGGCCTGTCAGCTAGTAAAAACCCTGAGCTCGGGCTTATAGTTGACCTCCCTTGAAGCTTTCATTCTCTCTCCCAGAATTACAGTCACAATATTAGGAAAAGTTGTTCTAGGAAAGCGAAATATGCTTAAAATAAAAATATGTGTGTATGACTGAGGGCGCTAAAGGCTATATAGAATAATAGAAATTTACAACATGGAAACAGGCCCTTCGGCCCAACATGTCCATGTCGCCCAGTTTATACCACTAAGCTAGTCCCAATTGCCTGCACTTGGCCCATATCCCTCTACTACTGCCTCTGGCAGCTCGTTCCAGACACTCACCACCCTTTGAGTGAAAAAATTGCCCCTCTGGACCCTTTTGTATCTCTCCCCTCTCACCTTAAATCTATGCCCCCTCGTTATAGACTCCCCTACCTTTGGGAAAAGATTTTGACTGTCTACCTTATCTATGCCCCTCATTATTTTATAGACTTCTATAAGATCACCCCTAAACCTCCTACTCTCCAGGGAAAACAGTCTCAGCCTATCCAACCTCTCCCTATAAGTCAAACCATCAAGTCCCGGTAGCATCCTAGTAAATCTTTTCTGCACTCTTTCTAGTTTAATAATATCCTTTCTATAATAGGGTGACCAGAACTGTACACAGTATTCCAAGTGTGGCCGTACTAATGTCTTGTACAACTTCAACAAGACATCCCAACTCCTGTATTCAATGTTCTGACCATATAACAGGTAGACAAATAAAATGCTTTCTCCAACATTATTCTACAAGGAAAAAGAACTTTCTGCAGGTAGAGTGGCCAATTTTTTACACATTATTTCAGCCCCTTCGACCTCTGGGCAAAATAAAGTCCTGATGCTCTTGTGTTGACAATCCAAGCGGTATTCTCGTGAGCTGATGAGCATATCGTAGCACATTGTTTTTGATGATTGGTGAGGGTTAGTGGCGGGGGGGAGGGGGAAAGCCTAATTCATAGAAAATCATTACCTGCATCGGAGTTAATCATGTGCTCACTGAACAGGATAAAAGCCAACACTTAGCAGTTACATGAATAGACTTGGGGTGGAGATGGGAGGGAAATGGTAATGGTGCAAAGATGCATGAGATACTTGCTAGCCAGCAATTAAAACACTTCCTGCTTCATCACTGAATTCGTGGCCTGATAAATCAGGTGACCCTTTTATTAATGGCACGTTGCGAGTCAGACAATAGGAGAAAAGCTGCTGAAAAGCTGATCCCTTTGCTTCCGATGTTGTTGCCACTCTTTAAAGGCGCAGGGCAATTTGATGGGACGCGATTCTAAAGTGTCGCGTTCTAAAGTACCTGCTGCAGCGGCACAGAGGGGAGAAAATTGCAGATTCGAAGTCCATTGGAGGCATTGTCACATTAGCGTTATGAAGTTGAAATTTTCAGAGATAATTATGGTGGATGATCGTCTATCTGGATGGTCCTGCAGTGAAGTTGGGTAGTCTATTTTCTACTTGACTGGGCTTTGCTTTAGACCTGTTCAGAAAATATATCATTTTGATTGATGCTTTTTTTGGGTGCTGTAAAACGATGGTGTTAGGTGCAGCACAAAGCTCAATGATATGTAAGTTCTTTGTACGGCAGGGGGGTGGAGGGAGAGCTCTACAGTTGTCACCAGATAAAGTCCATTTTAGCTTCTGAATTCTACGAAAGCCCGGGCATGGAAATTGTTCCAGGCTAATATTAGCTAGCTAAGAGCTGTTAATGTCCACTAGATAAGGGAAGGATAATGTGTGAGCAGACCTTCACCTTGCCAATAATCTGAGATGCTTGTGAATTCTGTGGGGTTTTTTTCTGTGTAGATGACTCTGTATTTCTGTTTCAATGATCGTAAATCTTGTCTCTGCGTGTTTTTTTTAAAAAAAACAACCAATGCATCATGACGGACAGGTTATTCAGGGAGTGCAACGTGGTACCTGAGTGTTAAGAGATTAGGTTCGGTAATAATTTCTGAAAGCCATGCTTTATGTTAATGCGGCAGTTTCAAGGAGTTTGGGGCCAAGTTATATATTTTTCTCTCTGCTGAACTGGGCTCTACATGGCGATTCCTTTTTTAAAAGTTTTAAACATGGTTTCTTTTTAACTGCTTTGCAAGAGTTAGGCTGAGAAGAGGTGGCACTGGCAATCACATTTTTTTTTATTCATTGCAAGTGTCCGTCCTCGTCAAGGTGAAAGATGTTACTCCCGGGGGACTGGAACAATTCCCTATGTTAACAGCCCACTCTGCATCAAGCACTGCCAGTCAGGCCTTGCACAAAGGAAAGAAAGAACTTGCATTTATGTACAGTCTCTCACGAAGCTCTTTCAGGAAAAGCGCCTTACAGTCACTGTTGCAATGTAAGAAACGCGGTCCCCACAAACAGCAATGAGACAATGACCAGAAAATCTGTTTTTTTTTTAAAGTGATGTTGGTTCATAGAATCATAGAAAATTTACGGCACAGAAGGAGGCCATTCGGCCCGTCGTGTCCGGGTCAGCCGAGAAACGAGCCACCCAGCCTAATCCCACTTTCCCGCAGGTCACGGCTCTTCAGGTGCGCACCTTTAAATGAGTTGAGGGTTTCTGCCTGTACCACCCTCTCGGGCAGTGAGGGATAAATATTGGCCAGGACACTGGGGAGAACTCCCTTGCTCTTCTTCTTCTTCATCTTCAAGCTGATGTGGGATTATAAAGCTCCTTTATAACCTGCCCCAACCTGAGGTAAACATCCCCTTAGTGCACTGGTGCAACATTTTGTTATTTCCCATGCCAGTTATCTTGAGGCCTTACTGAGACTGCCCATTGAGTGTCAATTAATCCACTGGACTAAGGCTGCCCAACACACTTCAGATACCTGTAGGCATTTGGATTTGAACAGAAGTTCCACAGGTAAAAAAGCTGGGGTCTAAACTCCCTGCACCACCCAGCCCCCATTAGAATACATTCTATAATTTATGTCGTGAAGGACACATTTGTACTCATTTAATTGGGCGTTTAGTAAACACACTGCATTTGCCATGCCTGCATAGCTCCCTTTTCGCTGATAAATTATATTAGTTTCTCATTACTTTGCCATAGTGCTTTATATAAAAAATGCTTGTGTCTCACTGTGGGACTTTAAAAAAAAATTAATAGAGCATATTCATAGCATATCAAAATAGACGACCATTTGCTTTACCCTTTGGCAACAGCGCACAGCCTGAGTATACTTTTTCATATTACCATAATGTCTTTCATTTGTTCTTTATAATAACTATCTCCAAGCCAGGTCTGTACTGCAATCTGGAGGAACATTCTAGGTGGTAATTTGAATACATGAGGACTTGGGCCCAGTAAAGGAATACTTAAACTCTGTATTTTCCAAAAAGTGGTTTCAACAAAACTTTTTTTTTCCCCCCCCAAAAGCTCAGGTGAACATAGAACGTAACTAAAGCCAAGGCCGAATAAAGACCCTTCAGCCCATCAAAGCCCAGGTATTCAAGCTCTCCCAGCCTAGCGTCCAACTGTGTCCTCTAAATTCTGCATCTCTACTGTTTTGACAGGCAGATTTTTCAATGCATCTGTCACACTTTGCATGAAGAAATTCCTTCTGATATCTATTCTAAATTTATTTTATATTTATGACTTTTGGCACCATTATCCTGCCTTACTGATTTAAAATCCATACCTTTTGAATCATTTTTACTTGTGGGAACATTCAATCCACTCCTTCGGTTGCACTTGTTATTTTACACAAACCTTTTGACTTAATCTTGAACTAGCACTTCAACTAAAAGAAGCTGAAAGCTTGACCCATAAAGGATTCACATTTGAGCTATATAGAGTAAGATGATTAAACATCCACTCCCTTCACCACCGACGCACTGTAGCTGAAGTATGTACCATCTACAGGATGCACTGCAGCAACTCGCCAAGGCTTCTTCGACAGCACCTCCCAAACCAGCGACCTCCACCACCTAGAAGGACAAGGGCAGCAGGTGCATGGGAATACCATCCCTCCAAGTTCCCTTTCAAGTCACACACCATCCCGACTTGGAAATATATCGCCGTTCCTTCATTGTGGCTGGGTCAAAATCCTGGAACTCCCTACCTAACAGCACTGTGGGAGAACCTTCACCACACGGACTTCAGCGGTTCAAGAAGGCGGCTCACCACCACCTTCTCAAAGGCAAGTAGTGATGGGCAATACGTGTTGGCCTTGCTAGCGACGCCCATATCCCAAGGATGATTTTTTTTAAAGAAAAGATTCTAGCCTGAAATCTTAGGGGTGCTACAACTGCACTCAGTGTCCCTGATCTGGGGAGACGGGGGAGGGAAGAAAAATCAACCAGGGTTCCCATTCCCGATTGAAATCCAATGGCTCCTGTATGGCAGTCAGCCATGGATGGGATTGGATACAGGTATGATGTTCACAGGATTAAATAGGTCACTGCATTCACTGCCAGGGCTCAAAATTGAAAAATCAATGGCCACTGGAGGTGAGGCACCGGATGATTTCTTTGGTGGTTAACAGGAAAGAAATTGGCTCAGAAAACACTCTTCCAGGGCAATGGTGGCTTTACGGGCTAGCTGCAAAGCAGCCTATTTCAGGGACCGTAACCTGTAACGCTGCCACTTCGAGCCGTGTCCTTTTACTATGCATTGCCACCTTGGTGCATCTCCCTCCAAAGGTTTGGCATTTAACAGGGTGGTTTTATCATCTCTGACAGCATCTAGGCCAGATAACTGAAGCCAGCCAGGTCTGGCGGCTGCCTAACCAAGCTCTGCTTTGGTACAGGCAACCACAGTTTGTACCAGAGAAGTGAAAGTGAAGGAAATCAGTTGGATTGACATGATCCTCGTTCTCAAATGAAGCTCTCTTCCACATAATGAGGTTCCTCCCTCCTGCTTTGTCACCTTCAGGCAACTGGGACTAGGAACTGTAAACAATGACCAGCAAAGTACTCGCATTCCCTAATCAGGTCTTCCTATTTTATCTATGTTTAATTCACTCTGACAGGAAAGTACTAATTGATAGAATGAGATAGCACAGAAGGAGACCATTCGGCCCATCGTGCCTGTGCCGGCTCTTTGAAAGAGCTATCCAATTAGTCCCATTCCGCTGCTCTTTTCCCAATAGCACTGCAAATTTTTCCCCTTTAGGTATTTATCCAATTCCCTTTTGAAAGTTGCTATTGAATCTGCTCCCACCGCCCTTTCAGGCAGCGCATTCCAGATCGCAAATGTTACCTAGATGCCCACTTGCTGTGTTGGTGCTTAGTGATTCTCAAGGCAGCCAGCCACTGTAGTGAGTGCTTGGGAGCCTGCGTACAAACTGCGCGCAAAGCCCATTAGGGTCCCAAATAGCCTTTAAATAAGTGGGCCTGCCCACAGTGCGACTAGAATTCACCTGCACAGTGCTCTGGCTGGCAGTGCCTGTTCAGAATGGGCAATTGTGGGGAGGACCCAATGGGGGAAAAAAAAGGGGTGGGAAAGAAATTCTCTCCTGCCCCCCCTACTCGGTGCCCCCTCCTTGTGATCCTGCCCCTGTGCCACCACTGCCCTGGTCCCTTCTCCTTTTCCCCCCCCTCCCCACCTAGTCCCACACTGGATAATGCTGCCAGTTATCAGGAGCCTTGACTAGCTGAACATATCCGAAATTTTAACTCCACATCCCTCTCCCCGCCAGTGCTTCCAGCCAATCATGGTGTATTCACTGGGAATACTGCAAAGTTATGTTCGCGAACTGCCATCATGTCGATATGGGGAGCCATTGTAGCCAATGCTGCCAGTGCTCTGTACCCAGAATGCGAACCTGATAACTGGGCGGCACCAGCTGTACTCACTGGTTTCTTGAAGTCAGAATGTTGTTGCCAACCAGGTCGTATCTATCTAGTTCTGAATGGTGGTTAATTAGTCTATGGATGTAAACTAAAGAATTAAACATCAGTGTAACAAACTGGATAGCCCGTTGGTGAAGGATAGAATACCAGAGCCTGATCTTCAGTTGCTTCCAAGCCTTTATTCACAGAGCTCAACATTACCCACTCCGCACCCGAAATCAGCTCTCCTATAAGTGGATACAAGAGTCCCCAATTGATACGCACCACCTGAATACAATTAATACTAATTGATATAAATCACATGGATTCAATCAACAGTCAATAATGTAATGCAAATTACATAGAATTTACAGCACAGAAACGGGCATTTGGCCAAACTGATATATGCCTGTGTTTATGCTCCTCCTACCCTACCTCATCTCACCCTATCAACATAACCTTCTAATCCTTTTTCCCTCATGTACTTATCTAGCTTCCCCATAAATGCATCTGTGCTATTCACTTCAACTACTCCATGTGGTAGCAAGTTCCACATTCTAACCACTCTCTGGGTAAAGAAGTTTCTCCTCAATTCACCACTGGATTTATCAGTGACTGTCTCATATTTATGGCCCCTAGTTTTGGACTCCCCACAAGTGGAAACATCTTCTCTACCTCTAGCTTATCGAACCCCCTTCGTAACTTTAAAGACCTCTGTTAAGTCGCCCCTTGGCCTTCTCTTTTCTGGAGAAAAGAGCCCCAGCCTCTTCAGTCATTCCTAATGGTTATAACTTCTCAGTTCTGGTGGTATCCTTGTAAATCTTTTTAGCACCTTCTTCAGTGCCTCTATATCCTTTTTGTAATATGGAGACCGGAACTGTTCACAGCGCTCTTAAGTTAAAATTCGAAATGAAAATGAATGGCTTCTGGCACCGAGCAAGCCCAGGAGGAGGTAAACAATTGGCGTTTGATGAATGGTCAACCAGTGCAAGTTCTTGAAGGAGGAAAGTGTTACTTCTTGCATTTAGAGTAATGAGTTGAAACTAAGCCCAGGGTATATGATAAAGTTCTTCCAATAATGAGGATTACTGCATTTTTAGCAAGCAACCTAATTCTTGGATAATTATTCTTCTAGTTAATTTTTTTTTAAATCCCAACTGTTGTGAATAATTGAAAGAAAACTTTGAATGCTGGAAAAGTGAAATAAAATAGGAAAATGCCAGAAATACAAAGCGGGTTATTCAGTCTCTGAAAGAAGAAAGACAGGTTAATATTTCTGGTACAGACACTTCATCCAGCCCAAACATTAACCGTTAATTTTTTTTTCAGATACTGTAATTTGTTGTCATCCCCTTTTGGTTACTGTCACAGATAATTTTTGGTTCAATCTCTTGTTTTCTTAAAGAAATCTACATTATTAAATGCCTTCGTAGATGAAAAACAATAAAGACTTGGATTTATATGGCATCTTTCACAATCTCAGGATGTCCCACAGCCAATGAAGTACTTCTGAAGTGCAGTCACTGTCGTAATATAGGAAACGAGGCAGCCAATTTGCGCAGTGCAAGCTCCCACAAACAGCAATGTGATAATGACCAGATAATCTGCTTTTAGTGATGTTGGTTGAGGGATAAATATTGACCAGGACGCCAGGGAGAACTCCCCTGCTCTTCTTCGAAACGCTGCCACAGGATCTTTTACATCCACCTGAGAGGGCAGACGGGGCCTCGGTTTAACGTCTCATCCGAAAGGTGGCACCTCCAACAGTGCAGCGCTCCCTCAGTACTGGCACTGGGAGCGTCAGCCTGGATTATGTACTCAAGTCTCTGGAGTGGGACTTGAACCCACAACCTTCTGACTCTTGAGACAGGAGTGCCACCCACTGAGCCACAGCTGACAAAAAAAAAACTCTTTGTTAAAAGGATAAGAGGTACAGAAAAAAATATTGGAAAGCACCAAAGAGGAAAGATGTTTCATGATTCAGATGCAGAACTGAAAACTGGGATGTAATTAAAGATTAAATTCACACATAAATGTGTGTTCAGAGAGATCAACTCCATGAAGAAAATAATGGTCAAAAATAGTGTTTTCCTATCCTCCATTTTTTTTTCCTATTAACTTCCCCAACTGAAGGTTGCTGAAGATTTAACATAATTGTAATTCTGAACACTACTTATAGGCAGGGCATTCCTGGGAGATGGACTAACACTACTTCACGCGCGTTAGAAATGAAAATAACGCCCGACATGCCTTAGTGTGAAGGAGCGTGTTTGTGCACCTCCCAGGAGTATCTGATCTGATCATCGGGTTGTAAGTCAGAATGGTTGCCACCTATGTACCATCAGGAACTTCGTATTTTATAAAACCAGAAATTACTGTCTTGGAGAAACAGGGGAAAAATGGAAATGTGAATCCACTTTGGACAGCGCAGTGAAGACTTTATTTAAAAAGAGATTTTGACATTTTTATCCAATTGTTTAAGCGTTGGGGGCCTGGAGTTACTCCGCTAGCCCGGTGGGTAGAGGCACCCCCCCCTCCCCCACCCTTGTTGTACTCCTAAGCTATGCAGACAGGCCGGTCGCAAGTTCGATCCCAGATAGGTGCTGACTGAGCTGATCTCAACCAGGGTAGCAGTTGGTGCGCTGTAATTGGCCTCAGTGCCGCTGGACTTGAGAGAAATAATTGGCCAGGGTTTCTGCTCCTGAGCACCAATCAGTTGCTCACGTTGGAAAGTGCAGGTGCACGGAGGTGAATGAGGCCAGGGTTGGGCTTGGCTCTGATGCTCCCCGTGGCAAAAATAGCTTGCTGACGCTCACTATTTATTCTGTGTTAGCCGTGGCTCAGTGGGCAGCACTCTCGCCTCGGAGCCAGAAGGTCGTGGGTTGAAGTCACAGCGACTTGAGCACAAAACCTAGACTGACACTTCAGTGCAGTACTGAGGAAGTGTTAGGAGGTAACGTCTTTCAGATGCGGCGTTAAGCCGAGGCCCTTTCTGCTCCCTGTTAAAGATCCCACGGCACGGTTTTGACGAAGAGCAGGGGAGTTCCCCGGTGTTCTGGGCCAATATTTATCCCATGACCAACATCACTAAAACTGATCATCGGGTCATTATCACATTGCCACTTGTGGGATGTTGCTGTGCGCAAATTGGCTGCCCCGTTTCCTACATTACAACAGCTGCACTTCAAAAAGTACTCCATTGGCTGTGAAGCGCTTTGGGAGGTCCTGAGGTCGTGAAAGGTGCTATGTAAATGCAAGCCTTTTCTTTTCCTCACTGACTTTGAAAAGACATTGGCACCTTGTGCAATGCCGACAGGTGACAGTTTTCCTCTGGCACCTTATCCAAGATAGCCATTATTCATGGACAAACCACGACAATGAGTGTTAGAAGGCTGTTCGGTTGCCAATGAGCATGAATCACAACCAAGCCCAGTGCTATCCTTGTCCAGTGCTCGCACGCACATGCACTTTCACACAGGTCATTGGATAGTAATCAAGTGCAACAACCCTAGCTAATCTTCCCTCTCTAAGCCGGGGTGCTGATGGCCAACAGAAACACATCTGTTGTTGGCCCGTCTGAGATCAGCTAACTCAGCACTGATGGGGGAACAAACCTGGGATCTTTCTGGTACAGATGAACTCAGTCTTCACTGGCTAAACTTGCTCGGTGATTCTTGATGCTACATTTAGGGTTGCCAACCCTCCAGGGTTGCCCTGGAGTCTACAGGAATTAACGATTAATCTCCAGGACACTGCTGCGAGCAACACCCGGGGAGAAAAATCATAGGGGCGTTCAAAAAAAAATTGTCTGTTTTTATTTCAAACACTTTTGTTTATTAGTTATAAAAATATTGGAGATGAGTAGAAAGGCTGCTTGACTGACAGTCCAGGAATCATTCAATGGGGTAATGAAGAGTCTGTTTAGTTTCTAATTGGCTGGGAAGTGGGTCCATCACAAAGATGGAGGCATGGGGGGGTGAGGTGGTTGGAGGTCAAGTGATGAAACCTCTAGGGTGACGTCCAACCAGAGTTGGCAATCCTAGCTACGTTCCATCAGTCCTCATATTAACAACTACTAAAAGCCAAGTACATATTTCGTTCCAACCCCACACCCCCCACAACTCATCTTAGAGCGCCAACATGAAAAGATAATGGCGTGTCCATTTGCCCGTAAACTGGATGATTTACTTCTGCGTATTAGCTACACGGTTTGCGTTCCACTGTGACTCATCCGTAAAACAATATATGGTAAGCACTCCCACAAGAGTGGGAGGAACGGCATCCCGTGTGTTTAATTGCACATTCGCAAACAAACCACCAACATTATTTACTGCATCATATTCCCAGGTTTGCTCTGTTTTGAACGCTCGGATACAAAGGAGTGTGAGAAGGAAATAAGCTGTGTGGCGAAAGCCCCCAGAGAGAATGCCTCCCAAAATTGAATTGATAGGAGTGGGGATGTGTATGTTTGTCTGCAAATGTAAATAATCATTAGACGTTTATAAAGCAGGTGTTCGGATGAGTTCTGAGAGGCAGAAAATGTTCCAGTGGTTCTGTGCAACTTGAGATTTATCACACGGTGTAGTTCCCTCACAAGTGTCACGGTTACTTAGGTTCCGAGAGTCCCATTAGTCATTGCTCTCTGTTAAGCTCAACTACCACAAGCTTAAAGTATTACGACAAAGTTGGAAATTACAAAGCAAGTTCTGACTGTAAAGATTGGGACAATATAGGAATTTTCTTTACACGCTCTCATTTATTAGTTATCAAAGTAGCGGAGATGGGGGAGAAATGTCTGTTGAACTGGACGGGGTGGCTGGAGGTGGGAAGGCCTGTGATAAAACCTCCAGGAATACGTCCGATCAGAGTTGGCAACCCTCCATGTAGTTAATGTTGTGATGCAGGCAAACGCAGCAGCCAATTTGTGCACAACAAGGTCCCGCTAACAATAAATGAGGTAAATTACCAGTTAATCTGTTTTGGTGGTGCTGCGTGAGGGATAGACATTGACGGAGACCACCAGGGACACCTCCCCTGCTCTTCTTCAAACAGTGCCACGGGGACGTTTGCATCTTCCTGAACAGGCAGGCTTCCATTAGATGTGCTGCTTGAGGATGAATTAGCCTTATTTAATTTCACGAGGGCAGCTACTGGCATCTAGGAAGAGAGGTGAGAAGCAGCTCATTAGATAACAACAGCTATTAAAGCAACCTCACGTGCTTCCAACAATCTGCAGGAAAAAAATTAAGGATTCAATTGTTCCCCTCCACTCTTCTGAAGGCACTGGTGGTAGATTTTTAACATACCACCTGGGCGTAAAACTGGCTTGGCGGGTGAGACGCCCGTTATAGAAACCGCATGAATTTTCATTTCCAACAACAGTAATGAAAATCGGACGGTTTCTCAGATGGCCGTCCCATCCGTAATGCTAGTTTTAGGCCTGGGTATCAAGTTGAAAAGATTCCCTCACAGACTTGTGCTAAGGTACCGTTCCATTGGGAGCCAGGTTACCCCTCCAGTACCTCGTCCAAAAGGCCTATTCTTCATGTGTGACCCTGGACCACAAGTGCCAGCAGGTCATTTTATAGGTGTCAGCCGTGGCTCAGTGGGTAGCACACTTGCCTCTGAGCCTGAGGCTCGTGGGTTCATAGTCCCACCCAGGAAACTTGAGCGCATAATCTAGACTGACGCTCCCAGTGCAATATTGAGGGAGTGCTGCGCTGTCGGAGGCACTGTCTTTCAGATGAGATGATAAACCGAGGCCCCGTCTACCCTCTCAAGGTGGGCACAAAGGATCCCTCGGCATTATTTCGCAGGGGAGCTCTCCCTGAAGTCCTGGCCAATATTTAGCCCTCAACCAACATCACTTCTTAAAAAAAAAACAGATTATCTGGTCATTATCACGGTGCTGTTTGTGGGATCTCGCTGTGCGCAAATTGACTGCCGCGTTTCCTACATTACAACAGCGACTATACTTCAGAAGTGCTTCATTGGCTGCGAAAGGCGTCATAGAAATTCCATTTTTTTTCCCGGGGTGGGGGGGAGGGGCCAATCACTGCCAAACACGAATCTCTTCTCACCCAACACACCCGCATGTTTACAGCACGGCCCCGCTGGGTGATAATCAGCAACGGAAATCCTGGCTTCTTTTTCCCAGCCAATTAATTCTATTTTAAAAAGGGAATGATTGGCATACGTGAGCCGGGATTTTCCACCATTGAGGAATCCCGCCCCATCCTCAGGTGGGTCGGGAGTTCTGTCTGCCAGAAGGACGCGCGCCACTGAGCCCAGCTGGTATTTATGGGATCAGTCAGCCTTGGCCAAGCTTTCCATGTGAAGTTGGGGCGGGAAGGTTGCCAAGAATTGCCAGAGCAGATCTTGGAAGCGTGGCACGACGTAACGAGGCCAGTGAGCCCCTTGGGACAGCTGAAGAGGAGGAGAATCTTTTTGTTTTTTTAACTTCTCAAAAATGGCGGGCCTGGGTGTTAAATCCATCTCCCCACGATTGAAATAAAAAATTTAAGTCTCCCCGCTGCTGCCCATAGTATCACTGGAAGCCAGAGGTGCACGGGTGATTCTTACACCCAGCGTTGCCATGGTGCGTTGGATGATCTCACCCTGCAGTTTGCATGTCATTATAATAACGCTCATATTTGGGCAGACATATTAGATGCCCAACAGCGCCTCCTGGTATATAAATATAATACAGAGTGGAGGAGAGGGAAACATGCAGTTGATTCATTTCAACCCATGTAGGTTCTTAGCCCAAGCGGATTGAACCAGGCATTTCAACTGTGTACTTATATTCTTTGGACATCTGGCTATATCGGATTTAAAAGAAAGTGTGATGGCAATCATCTGACAAACTGAATTACGTCCTGAAAGATTCAAAATAGAATTAAGGCAAAAACGTCGCTTCCAACTTAATAAGGGGCCCCCATTTGACCCGGGCCCTCTAGCTTTGCTGCTTCTACTGTTAGAAAGCAGCAAGCCTGTACTGGGTTCTCTTCCTGGCAGCATGCCCGAGAGTGGAGACACGAATAACAACTACAAACAATTACAATTAACTTTCTTAATACCGCGTTCAAGGTGACTCTCGAACCAGTGAGTTGTGGGAAACCATGGTTGCACCTTGAATTAGACACAAAATGGCTGTTACCAGGCAAACTGCAAACCAAAGAGTGGTGAGGGACACCACTAGGTGCATGAGTGGCAGTCTTGGCAATATTTAGGAGCACAGATGCATTTAAGGGGAAGCTAAACACAGAAAGGAATAGCAGGTTATACTGATACTGGGTTATGATGTGGAGATGCCGATGATGGACTGGGGTTGACAATTGTAAACAATTTTACAACACCAAGTTATAGTCCAGCAATTTTATTTTAAATTCACAAGCTTTCGGAGGCTTCCTCCTTCGTCAGGTAAACGATGTGAAAATGAAATCCTCGAAATGAAATCGCATTTATAATTCACAGAACAATGCTTGGTGATTACAGACAGTTTTTTCAACTGCCCGTTGCCAAGGCAATCAGTGTGCAGACAGACAGGTGTTACCTGCCAGGTCTCAGAATATACAAATCACCAAAAAAAACAACAAACAAAAAAAAACAGAGATAGAGAGGTAGAAACATAGAAAAGACAGCAACTGACCCGTTATATTAAAAACAGATAACATTTGTTCGCTGGTGGGGTAACGTGTAGCGTGACATGAACCCAAGATCCCGGTTGAGGCCGTCCTCATGGGTGCGGAACTTGGCTATCAATTTCTGCTCGACGATTTTGCGTTGTCGTGTGTCTCGAAGGCCGCCTTGGAGTACGCTTACCCGAAGGTCGGTGGATGAATGTCCATGACTGCTGAAGTGTTCCCCGACTGGGAGGGAACCCTCCTGTTTGGCAATTGTTGCGCGGTGTCCGTTCATGCACAAGTTCGAGCAGGACTTCTTCACTGCACAAGACCTCCAACCAACACTATACACCAGATACATCGATGACATTTTCTTTCTATGGACCCACGGCAAGGAATCACTAAAGAGACTACACGATAACATCAACAAGTTCCATCCCACCATCAAGCTCACCATGGACTACTCCTCAGAATCAGTTTCTTTCTTGGACACACGAATCTCCATCAAAGACGGGCACCTCAGCACCTCACTCTACCGCAAGCCCACGGACAACCTCACGATGCTCCACTTTTCCAGCTTCCACCCTAACCACGTCAAAGAGGCCATCCCCTATGGACAGGCCCTGCGAATACACAGGGTCTGCTCAGACGAGGAGGAACGCGATGGACACCTACAGACGCTGAAAGACGCCCTAGTAAGAACGGGATATGACGCTCGACTCATCGATCGACAGTTCCGACGGGCCACAGCAAAAAATTGCATAGACCTCCTCAGGAGACTAACACGGGACGCAACCAACAGAGTACCCTTTGTCGTCCAGTACTTCCCCGGAGCGGAGAAACTACGCCATGTTCTCCGCAGCCTTCAACATGTCATCAATGAGGACAAACACCTCGCTATGGCCATCCCCACACCTCCACTACTCGCCTTTAAACAGCCACCCAACCTCAAACAGACCATCGTTCGCAGCAAATTACCTAGCTTTCAAGAGAACAGCGTCCACGACACCACACAACCCTGCCACGGTAACCTCTGCAAGACATGCCAGATCATCGACACAGATAGCACCATCACACGAGAGGACACCACCCACCAGGTGCATGGTTCATACTCCTGTGACTCGGCCAACGTTGTCTACCTCATACGTTGCAGGAAAGGATGCCCCAGAGCATGGTACATTGGCGAGACCATGCAGACGCTGCGACAACGGATGAACGGACACCGCGCAACAATCGCCAAACAGGAGGGTTCCCTCCCAGTCGGGGAACACTTCAGCAGTCATGGACATTCATCCACCGACCTTCGGGTAAGCGTACTCCAAGGCGGCCTTCGAGACACACGACAACGCAAAATCGTCGAGCAGAAATTGATAGCCAAGTTCCGCACCCATGAGGACGGCCTCAACCGGGATCTTGGGTTCATGTCACGCTACACGTTACCCCACCAGCGAACAAATGTTATCTGTTTTTAATATAACGGGTCAGTTGCTGTCTTTTCTATGTTTCTACCTCTCTATCTCTGTTTTCTTTTGTTTGTTGTTTTTTTTGGTGATTTGTATATTCTGAGACCTGGCAGGTAACACCTGTCTGTCTGCACACTGATTGCCTTGGCAACGGGCAGTTGAAAAAACTGTCTGTAATCACCAAGCATTGTTCTGTGAATTATAAATGCGATTTCATTTCGAGGATTTCATTTTCACATCGTTCACCTGACGAAGGAGGAAGCCTCCGAAAGCTTGTGAATTTAAAATAAAATTGCTGGACTATAACTTGGTGTTGTAAAATTGTTTACGATAGTGGGTGAGGTGAAGTAGGGAGGTAGGAGGCTTGTGTGGAGCATTAACACCAGCGTGGACCAGTTGGGCGGAATGGCCTGTCTCTGTGCTGTACGTTCTACGTTATGGTAATTAAGACATACGCCCTCGTTAATGAAAGTTGATCATAATTGTTGCCACCTTTTGTTTTGGTTAAAAAAAATTACCAATCAGTGATATTCATTCATTCATAAACTTTCTCTCTAAAGCCAATATAAGAATGAGGATTGTGACCAAAAAAAAGATCATTTTTGTTTTAACAAAAAAAACCCACTCATATTATCCATGAACACGGTTTGGAAAGTGTGAAGCTTTTAGCCTCCTGCAACACCACTTCAGACTTACTGCTGAAAGCCTTGAGGAGTTATCTTTTGCCACAGTTGGTTAATGTATGTACTCAGAAGAGAAAAATCATTATATCCCTTTCATTTATACAAATAAAATTCCAACCTCAATAACAGGAGAGAAACACACATCAATACAACAGTACGACTATCAGGCACCAGCGTCACTATTTGTATCTCACTTGCCCTCGTGACAGATGGAATTTCTTGCAATTATATCTGCGAGTAATGATTTTTTAATCCATTACTGTCAAATCTGAAATAGTTTTTATTTTGTTGCTTCCCGGTCAACGCTGAACCCCTTCCCACCACCCCCTCATCACTATGGAATTTTTCTTTCCATCTGTCCTCCCTCCTCTCCTGAAGATGTGAACCCTTGTCGGAGTACAGTTCCGTGAGGGCCAGAAACTCTTCTTGCAACTCGCCCAAGTAACCGTACTCCTTGTGTGAGCCCAGACAGTGGCAGCATGCTATTTGGCAAAGGGAGGTGTCGCAGATGAGACTCGCTGCTGCCCTCGTACGACCTGTGTGCACTCACACTTTCTCAGCCGGGGCCATTGATAACCAGGAGCGGGAACCCTGGCGGATTTCTTCTCAGTCTCCGTGCCAAGTGCACTGAGGGAGTTTGTAGCAACCCTTGGCTCAGATCAGTTAACTCAGTACAGACTGGAGACTGAACCTGGGATCTTCCTGATCTATATGGTTGAGTTTCCCACTGGGCAGTTCAGTGACCAGCTAAGCCATTGAGGGAGCTTGAATATGGAATTTTAATACAGGATTATTAAACGGGTACAAATCTTTCCTATCACCTAAAATCATCACCTTCAGAGGTGGTTGAATAATAGAGATATCTTGATTACTTGTGCTCAGTGTATCTCTGTTTCTAGACTGAATATTGCAGTATTGGTCTTTATGATCGTGCATTTAACATAAAAGCCATTGAGCAGAGCTGTTATAGATCAGTGCTTTTAAATGGGAAGCTGATGTGTGACTCAGTGGGTAGTGCAGTGCTGTACTGATCGAGTGCTGCACTATCGGAGGTGCTGTCTTTCAGATGAGACGTTAAACCGAGGCCCTGTCTGCCCTCTCAGGTGGACGTAAAAGATCCCACGGCCACTATTTCGAAGAAGTGCAGGGGAGTTCTCCCCGGCGTCCTGGCCGATATTTATCTCTCAACCAAAACCTAAAACAGATTATCTGGCCGTTATCGCAATACTGCTTGTGGGATCTTGCTGTGCGCAAATTGGCTGCCGCTGCATTTCCTACATTACAAGAGTGACTACATTTCAAAAGTACTCCATTGGCTGTGAAGCGCTTTGGGATGTCCTGAGGTCGTGAAAGGCGCTATATAAATGCAAGTTCTTTCTTTTCTGTTAGTATACAGTAGGTTCAATGACTGGTCTGTTCTGAAGTGCTGGGGGTGGTGGCAGGTCACCATAGATAGCCTGGGCTAGGCAGGGGAAAATCAGCTGAGGCTTCCGCCATTGATTGCTAGCTGGTGACCTCCACTAAATAGTGCATGTATCATACACTGTATACATTACCAGGAAATAGCACAGTGTATGTATGATATTCAGGAATAATGCTTATATATTGCTGAGGAATAACAGAAACATAGGGTATGGTAGTATCAGAGTAAGGTACAGTACAGAAGGAGGCCATTCGGCCCATTGTGCCTGTCCCGGCTCTTTGAAAGATCTATCCAATTAGCCCCACTCCCCTTCTCTTTCCCATAGTGTAGTGGTTATGGTACTGGACTAGTAATCCAGAGGCCTTGACTAATAATTCCGACGAATGATTCCATGGCAGAGCTTTGAGAATTTGAGTTCAGTCCGAAAATATCTGGAAATAAAAAGCTGGTATCAGTAAAAGTGACCATGAAACTGTGGATTGTTGTAAAAACCCAAGTGTTTCACTAATGTCCTTTAGAGAAGGAAACCTGCTGTCCTTACCGGGTCCGGCCTAAATGTGACTCCAGTCCCAAACCAACGTGGTTGACTCTTAATTGCCCTCTGAAGCAAACCACTCAGTTGTATGAAACTGCTATAATGCAGTGGTTCAAGAAGGCGGCCCACCACCATCTTCTCAGGACAACTAGAGATGGGCAATATATGCCAGCCCTGCCAGCGATGCCCACATCCTGAGAAAGAATTTTTAAAAACACACAAAGTGGACTGTTAAAAAAAAATGTCACACGAGGTGGCATCGTTACCATCATCTCTCTGTTTCTGATGCTGGGGTGGATGCCAGCACAATGTTTGTCATGAGAAAAAGTGGGGGACATTTTCCAGACTCCCGCTCAGTTCAGGGGACCCTCCCAAAACACAGTTGCTCACCTACGATACAGTGGGCGATCGATCACCTGGGCAAGGCTAAGTTTCACAAGGATCTTCCAGTGTCCTGAGGTGATTGCCTGACCTCGTTTACTTTAACTCTCTCTGCCCCCACTCCATAACCACCCTCTCTCTCTCTCTCTCTCTCTCTGTCTGCTTCCCGACATACCTTGTCTTCTCTTTCTCTCTTGTTGGTGACCTGCATATGTTGGGAACTGGTGGGATTCTCGATGAAAAAAAAAATCAAACTGGGAAATTACAGAGAGAATAACAAGTGTTTGTTACAATGCAACATTTTTATATTCTGCCGCATCTACAAGGTGCATAGATGTAAGGTTTCTGCAAAGCCTTGTTTCATGACAGCAGCTTCCTACGTAATTTTGCACCTTTTATCTCTCGAAGTAACATTCCCAGAAGCTGGCAGCTGCTTGCTCTCTTTCACACACTCCTCTCTTCATATTTCGTTCTCCCGTCTCCCTTCACTTTGTCGATCTTCTGGAGCATTTTTTTTTCTTCCCTTCTTCGGTTGTGGGGTTTTTATTTTTTTGGGCACCCACCTGTCAGTTGAAGAAAGGTTAAAGTTAAGCGAGTCGACTGGAGAGAGCACAAGTAGTAATAAAAAGTTCATGGTTACGCCAAAAACATTTTGATGGCTGTACAATAGTACTGTAAGAATAAGCATGCAATATATAGCATACTATGTATGTATATATAGTGCGGAATAGAATCTGGGTTAGACCACGCTTGGAGTACTGTGAACAGTTCTGGTCTCCATATTATAAAAAGGATATAGAGGCACTGGAGAAGATGCAAATAAAGATTCACAAGGATAATACCAGAATTGAGTAGATATACTTATCAAGAAAGGATGAACAGGCTGGGGCTCTTTTCTCTAGAAAAGAGAAGGCTGGGGGTTGACCTGATAGAGGTCTTTAAGATTATGGAAGGGTTTGATAGGGTAAAAAGAGAGAAAATGTTTCCACTTGTTGGGAGTCCAAAACTAGAGGTCATAAATATAAGAGAGTCACTAATAAATGCAATAGGAAATTCAGAAGAAACTTCTTCACCTAATTGGTGGTAAAAATGTGGAACTCGCTACTTCAAGGAGCAGTTGAAGTGAATAGCATAGTTGCATTTAAGGTGAAACTAGATAAGCACATGAGAGAGAAAAGATTAGAAGGATATGCTGGTAGGATTAGATGAAATAGGGAGGAAGGAAGCTTGTATGGAGTGTAAACGCCGGCAGTAGACCTGTTGGGCCGAATGGCCTGTTTCTGTCCTGTAGACTCGATGTAACTCAAGTTAATTATTTTACCTGGGTTATTGCAGAAAGACGAATTTGATACAAACACATTTAAGGGTTCATAACAATAATATCATTCACATCAATTTGTAGGCTATAGATATTATTTTATACTGCTAACTATCATTGGTTTGGTAAAAGAATTTGGCGGAACTTTCCAGTGGGGCCTTGTACCCAACAGATGAATTATCAACAAATCCTGATTTTTCTGGCGATTTGCAGTCAATTGACATTAATGGATGGAATCCTGCAGGCAATGCACCCATGGTTTTCCGATAAGCCATCCCACTGCCTGTGAGGTCTTGCTTGTGTTTCAGGGACTTGGAAAGTTCTACTCACTATCTTTAACTTTGGTACAATGGAAAATAACCCAATCAAGTTTATATTTGTATTGTATTATTTATATTTATATTATGACATAGTGTGTGTATATATAATATATATATACATATATAGTGTTTCTTTCACCTCCAAGTTTCTTCACTCTCCCCCACCTGCCCCCTGACTTTACCAACTTTAGCCAATATGCAGTAGTGAGACATAAATTAGACACTGTATCGCTGTTTCGCTTTGCTTCCCAACAATGTGCCTTAATCACAAGCTCAGAAGAGCTCCTCCTACTGCCTTAATTTGAAATTTGCATTTCCCACACCAGTCATCCTTGCAGCCTTCTCTCACACAGTGTGATTGCCAATTAGTGTGGAATTATGGCCACGTCTGCCGAGTGATGTGGTGTCTGTTAAAAACTGGGTTGAGACCGCCCTGTCAGCGTCTTCAGTGAGCAGACAAGAAACCTTCATCCCATTAATTTGGAGCAGATTTTAAACTAGGTGAAAGAACGATGAAGAAACCTCATAACCAAATTTGATCTTGAATTTTAATACAGTAAAGAAAGTTTTAGATTACAGCTTTGCAGCAATAGATGGAAACACAAACAACCGATAGTTTAGCAACAAGATGGAGACTTGACCAATGAACTCACAAGTCCCAGACAGATATTATGAACTAGCCTGATGCATTTAGCTCACTTTATCATACAGATTCATAAAATAATACTCAAGGCGTGATTACTGTTGTCACCAATGCATACTGGGAGGATGTCCCTCAAATTTGTTCCCGTGCAAAGTACAAACACAGTTGTTACAGTAATGATTAATGACTGTAAAGAACAGGATAAAAGCAAGTCGTAGTGGCTGTGGCATGTGGAGAGATAACGCAACCGAAAAGGGCAGCCACGTATTATTTAGATTAGGCCAATTATGAGTAATGAGCATTCATAATACGCATTGCATTGTACATGGAACATTCAGCAGCGACACATTAATTGGGCTGGCTATCACTGTTAAGCTTTTAAAGGTTAGTCCAAATGGCACCAGCAGCTTTCTAAAGGTCTTTTTGCTCTGTATCTGAGGTCCCCAAAGCAGGATTGTGCCCTAACCTTTTATCATAAGAACCCTTAATGTAACAGCTGGTGTATATTAGAACTGAAGATTTTTTCTTTCCAATCCTCTCCTTTCTCTTCCCTCGGGAAACTCTTCTTGCGGTACAGTTCCACAGGCACCAGTCGCCCCCTGGAACCTCTCACCAGAATGGCTATTCTTTATGCACAGTAGCCAAGTGGTTGTGGTACTGGACCAGTAACCCAGAGGTCCCACAAATGGCAAGTTGTGAAGTTGAATTTAGTAAATCTGTGGTAATGATTGGGCTAGCGCCAGGAAGAAAAAGTATCTCGTTTTGTTGTAGAAACCCAAATGGTTCAGCCATCCTAATATCACCGTCTTTGGCTTGGCATCCATTTTTTTTTTCATCCATGAAGCACCTTTGGACATTTCCTACATTAAAGGAGGTATATAAATGCAATTTGATGCCTTCGAAACGTCCGTCAAGGAAGGGAAGATGCCACCCCTATCCGATTGGACCTACATGTAACGTGCTATGTCATTAACTCGAAATGCCCTCTGAAGTGGTCCAGCAACCCGCTCATTTGCAAAAATGGATATAGAGGCACTGGAGGTGGTGCAAAAAAGATTTACAAGGATGATACCAGAACTGAGAGGTTATAACTATCGGGGAAGGCTGAACAGGCTGGGGCTCTTTTCTTTAGAAAAGAGAAGGCTGAGAAGTGACCTGATAGATGTCTTTAAAATTATGAAAGGGTTTGGTAGGGTCGATATAGAGAAGATGTTTCCACTTGTTGGGGAGTCCAAAACTAGGGGCCGTAAATATAAGATAGTCACCAATAAATTCAATAAGGAATTCAGGAGATACTTCCCAGAGAGTGGTTAGAATGTGGTACTTACTACCACATGGTGCAGTTGAGGCGAATAGCATAGATGCATTTAAGGGGAAGCTGGATAAACACATGAGGGAGAAAGGAATACAAGGATATGCAGGTAGGGTTAGATGGAGGAGGCTTGTGTGGAGCACAAACACCAGCACAGACCAGTTGGGCCGAATGGCTTGTTTCCGTGCTGTTAATTCTATGTGAACAATTGCTACGGCCACCACAATCACCTTCTCGGCAACTAGGGATGGGCAATAAATGCAGTTTTGCCAGTGTTGCCCACATGTCAAAAACCGATGCGCGAAGCCAAACTTTGGCGGGCTGGCTTTTTGGCCGAGTCGAGTCCAGTCTTTACCTGGACGCTGTAACCAGGTATTCTCCAGCAGGATCAGGAACAACGATCCTGCCTAATTTTCTTTCTCCCTCCCTCTCTGCAACTCGAAAGTACTGCCATAACCTAGCTCAGCTAACTCTGAACAGAGCATGGATTGAACTGGGATCTTCCAGGTCTGAATGGTTCAGTATTAAACTGGACAGTCCTTTTACCTAGGGATCTATCTGCAGATTGTTTCTGTTTGTGTCTGTTGCGGTGGCATCACAAACATTCATTGTCAGGTGTCACGGACAAGGAGTACGTCGATGGTCAGTGTCTGCATGCCGACCATTATTTTATTCTGTTTTAAATTGAATACCAGAAAGAAATGCTGACAGACAAGCACAGCTGGCTCAGGAATATCAAGTGGTATTGGAGTCCCAAAGCTCACAAACATCGTAAAATATTAAACTTCAAACAATCACACAATATCACGAAGCAAGTACTGCTCTTCAACCCTACAAATTCCTCTAATTCTACCTCGGGTCAATTTTCAAAAAAAAATATTAGCACAGAAATGTCTTATGCAAAAAAAAAGGGCAACTTGAAATCTGAAAGTTCAGTGTTTAGAAGGTTGACAAATAAACTTTACCGCAAACTTTTATTAAAAATTTTGAAACTGAAGATACAGTTTCATGAGGCAGTTATCTATAAAGTGTAAAAGGCAGATATGTCAGACACTGGCTCGAGCTGCTCGTTCATCCAAATTATTTTGACTGGAATTAATTGTCTTAACAATAGGAAATGCATAACTTCCTCCACTTACTCCTGATCAAATTCTAGTAACTCTTTGTGTGCCACTCAGTTATGTCGTTGAGGGTAATCAGGCCCCCGAGTCCGTCAAGTGAGTAACTTATGGATGACTTCCCGTTTGATACTTGAGAATCTTGAAATTCACATCAAACATTGTTCCCGTTTATGTGACCATGTCCATCTTTGTATCGCCCAGGCTGAATTGATTGGAATAACCCCCCACCACAGCTTTTGGAGCTGGCCTTCAACCATTCAGAGGGCAATGTGGAGCCCACCCCCAAAAATGAAGCATATATAGACCCTGAAGAAAAAGGTGACCAGTTGAGGAGGCAAAATTAAGGGAGAGGTTATTCCAGTCACCTGTGCACCTAATTGACCCCGAGCTGAGCTTTCAACCCCATATCCTCTCCATCACCAAGACCGCCTACTTCCAGCCTCAGCTCATCTGCTGCTGAAACACACATCCATACCTTTGTTACCTCCAGACTCGACTATTCTAATGCTCTCCTGGCCGATCTCCCACATTGCACCCTCCGTAAACTTGAGCTCAAAATTCACAACAAGTCCCGTCCACCCATCACCCACTGTGCTCGCTGACTTACATTGGCTCCCGGTCCTGCAACGCCTCAATTTTTAAATTCTCATCCTTGTGTTCAAATCCCTTCATGGCCTCGCCGTCTCCCTATCTCTATAACCTCCTCCAGTCTTACAACCCTCCCAAATCTCTCCGCTCCTCCAATTTTGGCCTTTTGCGCTTCCCCAATTTTCATCGCTCCACCATCGGCGGCCGTGCCTTCAGCTGCCTAGGCCCTAACCTCTGGAATTCCCTCCCTAAACCTCTCTGGCCCGCTACCTCTCTCTCCTCCTTTATGGCGCTCCTTAAAACCTCCTTCTCTGACTAAGCTTTTAGTTGCTTGACCTAATATCTCATGTGACGCTGCTGTGAAGTGCCTTGGGACATTTTACTACATTAACGTTGCTATATAAATGCGAGTTATTGTTATTGTAGAGGCTGATTAAGAAATAACATTGACAGAGGCCTGGGAGGGTCGATTGTGTATCCTTCCCCTTTTGTTGTGGGATAGACTAACAGAAACAGAAGGGGAAGGATGATAAAGGAAGTGGAACAGAGAAAAGATGGAAAGAGCAATGGTTCAAGGGAAAGTAACAATCATCACACATAATAGGTGGTTTTATTGTGGGTTTTTGCACTCAGCAGGTCAGACGAGAAGGATTCAGCACAATGGATTGGTTTGTGCTCTCCTTGTGTCGCTCCCTCTGCTAACGGAGAGTGAAGTTTGTAGAGCAGAGCACAAGAAAAGAGTCAGCAGTTGCCTGGAGACATTCAGAAATAGGGCACTCTGGTAAATATGGGCACTTATACCTACAAATCATCCTTTATGCTGCGTGGGAAGCTTGTCATTAAAGATGACGAGAAGAATACAAATGATGGACGATGCGCAGACAGGTGATACTAAATGAATGCACGCCTCCTTTAATGTGGCTCCTTTGTTGTTTGAATTAGTGGAATCATTAGGTGCTGTGTCATTTGTATAATAAAGCAGAAGTAGGAATTTTAGATCTTGCATTGCTTTTTATCATGTTTTGTGAAATATTACAAGATCCCACCTTTTGCCCATCACATATCCAGGGGGCCATCCATAAATGTCATTGACAACCGTACAAAGAGAACGCTGGGCTGTGAAGGGACAATTGATCCTTGTACACATCGATATCAATCATATATTAAAGGCTTGCATTCAGCACACACTTCCTGTAACTGTCACACTTATTTCCTAGAACACTTTCTCCATCAGGCTTTCCCCGCCACTCTTTACTGTTAATACCCCTATTGTTATAAAACACCAAAGCCTCCAACTCACTATAAGCACTATCATGGAAAATCTGCTAGTCTGTCTGTCTATCTATCATCATTGTCTGTCTGTCATCTATTTATCATCATTGTCTGTCTGTCTATCTCTATCTATCATTATTGTCTGTCTATCATCATTGTCTGTCTATCTCTATCTATCATTATTGTCTGTCTATAATCTATCTTCTATATATCTATCTATCATCATTGTCTGTCTGACTATCTATCTATATCTATCTATCTCTAACTATCTCAATCAATCTATCTTTGATCCTGCACACTTCAATTGTCACACTTTAGAAGACTTACTCCAAAGAGAGTGAAAGTAGGGCAATCTTTTCATGCTGGTTCCTTCTCACCTGGAGCTGAGAATTAGCAAGTACCCACCAATCTGAAAACTTCCCTCACTGACAACATGAAGTTTCAGGCTGTCCCTATATCGAGCAATTAGACTTTGCCTGATGATCTGAATCGTTAAAATGCTGAAACAGAGAATTTGCATTTATATAGCTCCTGATCACATACGAACATACAAACAATGACGGACAGGAAAAGACCCTCTGGTCCATCCAGCCTGTCCCACACAGTTGTGTATCACAATAGATACACTCCCCGCCCCACCCAAAACCATGTTTATCTGGTTTTCCGCCTCTTGGGAGAGGCGGAAAACCAGATAAAAACCCAGGCCAATTTTGGGTGGAGAAAAATTGGCAGATTTCTCTCCGACCCTCCATGACGATTGAAGTTAATCCAGGAGATCACTCTGGCCCTGAATTCTATGCTTTACATTACCTACCTTTTGTATGAAGTGATCTCCGCCCCAGCTAGAAACGGGTCCAACTCTAACTTGAAGGAATTCAGTGAATCGGTGTCCACCGCACAAGCCTGTTCCAGAGGTTCGTTATTTTCTGGGAAAAGAACCACCTCCTGACATCCAACCTAGAACTGGCCTTATACAACTTAAAATTGTGATCCCTGGTCCTCCCCCACCTACTTAATTGGAACAAACTGTCAACTCGGCTACAATCTATTCCCTTCATCATCTTATAAATCTCGATCAGATCACCCCATAACCTACGCTTCTCAAAAGTGTAGAGTCCCAGCTCTTTTAGCTTATTTTGATAACTAAGACGCTTTAAGCTGGGAATTAGTCCAGCAGCCCTCCCCTGCACCCTTTCCAAATCCTCAATATCACCCACCATGTGAGGAGACCAAAACTGGAGACAGTATTCCAACTGAGGCCTGACCAAGGTCCTGTACAAGGACAAAATAGTATGCTTTGTCTTTCAAAAATGTCCCAAAACACTTCACATGCATTGAATTACTGTCTGGAATGCAGTCACATTTGTTATAGGCGAACACAGCAGCCATTTTGGACACAAGAAGATCAAACGATGGCAATGAGTTGATTAACCAGTTCATGCACTTTTTGTAGAAATGATTGAGGGCAAAATGTTGGCCAAGGCAATGAGAAAATTCTTTGCTCTTCTTCAAATAGTGCCATGGAATCTTTCACCTGCACCTCAATCACTGGAACAGGCAAATGGAGTCTCAGTTTAACCTCTCATCTGAAAGACAGCAGCTCTGACAATGCAGCACTCCCTCATCACTGCACCGGAGTGCCAGTCTAGGTTATGTGCTCCAGTCCGAGAGTTTGGCTTCAACCTACAACCTTCTGACGCGGAGGTGGGAGACTATATATATATAACATATATTACATATAGATATAGATATATACATATGATGTGTGATCAAAGGACTGGGGGCATGAGTACAACATTAAAAAGCTGTAAGTACAACTAGAGATTAGAAGAATTCCTTTTTATTCTAGAAAATGCTGGATATACACGACAAGCTGATCGGCACCTAAAAAAGATTAATGTTTCAGGTTAAGAAAACGAGGCCCATCCAATATATCAGCATAAGGTATTGTGCAGAATAGAAAAGAGGCAGAGTCTTCAGGCACATGGTAATGAATAAGAGCATTTTGTGTCCTGAAGCTCATCTGTGCTGCTGGAAGTGAAGTGAATTGCCTTTGATTTCCAGAGATTCTATATATAATAATGGGACAACGAAAAATATATTTGGAGGTATTTGTTCATTTTCTTTTGATTGCGGAGGGACAGTGGTACTATTCCTATGAGGCGATGGCAATCCTGAACGTTTTCAGCTGCTGTGCAGCTCACAAACAATTTTATTCAACTGTGTTGAATACGGCTTTAAATACTCATCAGGCAATATCTTGCAGCATTACTGCTATCAATATCCCAGGGCATCAGGGAGCAACGGAGCTCACTCAGGCAAGAGAGTGGCTGCTCAGCCCCAATGGTGATGTTGCAAAACACAAGCTCTGCGATGCTTAGCACCAGTAGCATCGGGACTAAGTGGCTCATGTAGTTGGACACAGAGGCTGGCTGTGTCCCTATTGCACGTGGTACACCATATTGTGGTGGGGACCTACCTGTGGTGCTGAAGCACGTACAGGGCTCATTATGGCCATAAGAAATATTTTACGATTTGACAGCCCCCATGGTGCAGTCTGCACAGCACTGCAGTCGCTCAGCATCCGTGTGAGACGGGCACCTGATGGCAGGTCCCGAAAGCACTCCTGTTCAAAATGTTTAAAGGATTCAGTAGGGTAGTGACAGAGAAACTATTTCCTCTGATGGGAGAATCAAGAACAAAAGGGACGTGACCTTAAAATTAGAGCTCGGCCATTTAGGAGGGAAATCAGGCAGCACTTTTTTTCACACCAAGTGTGCTGGAAATCCGGTATTCTCTCCCCCAAAAGGCTGTGGATGCTGGGAGTCAAATGGAGCTCTCCAGACTGAGATCGATGAGATTTTTGTCATGCGAGGGTATCAAGGAAATATGCAGGTGAGGTGGGTAAATGGAGTTGAGGTACAGATCAGCCATGATCGATTGAATGGCGGGGCAGGCTCGAGAGGCTGAATGGCCCACGCCTGTTCCCGTGTTCTGTCCACTTTCTTAAAGGAGATCCCGCTTGCCAGTTGAAGCGAGTAGTTGTATTTTGACCCCATGATTTCTCTGCATCTTTGTTGTATTTTGATGATTTCACTACCACAACTATACTACTGGACCCCAACTACCTTTACATGTCCAAGGAGTTCTGCATGAGAAGTTAAAGGTTTATCGGGGGTGGCTGTGAGAGAACTGTGCAGCCAGATCTTGAAAGTGGTTTGAGGACATGAATGGCTCTGTCGGTGATTGCCAAGCTCATTCCAAGCAACAGCATGCGTTGAACTCCGATCTGCAGTGCACAGCTGTATCGTGCAGGGGAAACGTGCATTGTTTGTCCATGCCGTGAAGTTCATTACATTCTCTGTGGATGGTTGCTATGGGACCCAGGTTATCCAGTGGAACCCTGACCTATGACCCCTTTGCCACACCCAATGACTGGACTGAGGAAGGAAAGACTTGCATTTGATGCAGAGTCTTTCACAACCTCAGGACCTTCCAAAGCATTTTACAGCCGATGAAGTCCCTTCTGTAATGTAGAAAACGTGACAGCCAATTTGCACACAGCAAGCTCCCACAAACAGCAATGTGATAATGATCAGATAATCTGTTTTAGTGATGTTGGTTGAGGGATAAATATTGATCAGGACACTGGGGAGAACTCCCCTGCTCTTCTTAAATAGTAAACAATTTTACAACACCAAGTTATAGTCCAACAATTTTATTTTTAATCCCACAAGCTTTCGGGGGCTTTCCCCTTCCTCAGGCGGTGTGGAAATGACATTTTCGAATCCTTCGCATTTTAAGATCACAAAACAATGCCTGGTGATTACTGCCCGTTGCCAAGGCAATCACAGTGAGCAGACAGAAAGGTGTCACCTAAAAAGGCCACCGAATATACAAACCCCCAAAAAAAAGAGAGAGAGAGATAAGGAAGACAGTCAATGACCCGTTATATTAAAAACAGATAACATTTGTTCGCTGGTGGGGTTACGTGTAGTGTGACATGAACCCAAGATCCCGGTTGAGGCCGTCCTCATGGGTGCGGAACTTGTCTATCAATTTCTGCTCGACGATTTTGAGTTGTCGTGTGTCTCGAAGGCCGCCTTGGAGTACGCTTACCTGAAGGTCGGTGGCTGAATGTCCATGACTGCTGAAGTGTTCCCCGACAGGGAGAGAACCCTCCTGTTTGGCGATTGCTGCGCGGTGTCCGTTCATCCGTTGTCGCAGCGTCTGCATGGTCTCGCCAATGTACCATGCTCTGGGGCATCCTTTCCTGCAACGTATGAGGTAGACAACGTTGGCCGAGTCACAGGAGTATGAACCGTGCACCTGGTGGGTGGTGTCCTCTCGTGTGATGGTGGTATCTGTGTCGATGATCTGGCATGTCTTGCAGAGGTTACCGTGGCAGGGTTGTGTGGTGTCGTGGACGCTGTTCTCCTGAAGGCTGGGTAATTTGCTGCGAACGATGGTTTGTTTGAGGTTGGGTGGCTGTTTAAAGGCGAGTAGTGGAGGTGTGGGGATGGCCATAGCGAGGTGTTCGTCATCATTGATGACATGTTGAAGGCTGCGGAGAACATGGCGTAGTTTCTCCGCTCCGGGGAAGTACTGGATGACGAAGGGTACTCTGTTGGTTGCGTCCCGTGTTTGTCTTCTGAGGAGGTCTACGCGATTTTTCGCTGTGGCCCGTCGGAACTGTCGATCGATGAGTCGAGCATCATATCCCGTTCTTACTAGAGCATCTTTCAGCGTCTGTAGGTGTCCATCGCGTTCCTCCTTGTCTGAGCAGACCCTGTGTATCCGCAGGGCCTGTCCATAGGGGATGGCCTCTTTGACGTGGTTAGGGTGGAAGCTGGAAAAGTGGAGCATTGTGAGATTGTCCGTGGGCTTGCGGTAGAGTGAGGTGCTGAGGTGCCCGTCTTTGATGGAGATTCGTGTGTCCAAGAAAGAAACTGATTCTGAGGAGTAGTCCATGGTGAGCTTGATGGTGGGATGGAACTTGTTGATGTTATCGTGTAGTCTCCTTAGTGATTCCTCACCGTGGGTCCATAGAAAGAAAATGTCATCGATGTATCTGGTGTATAGTGTTTGGTTGGAGGTCCTGTGCAGTGAAGAAGTCCTGCTCGAACTTGTGCATGAAAATGTTGGCGTATTGGGGTGCGAATTTGGTCCCCATGGCTGTTCCGTGTGTTTGGGTAAAGAACTGGTTATTGAAGGTGAAGACATTGTGATCCAGGATGAAGCGGATGAGTTGTAGGATGGCGTCTGGAGATTGGCTGTTGTTGGTGTTGAGTATTGATGCTGTCGCAGCGATGCCGTCATCGTGGGGGATACTGGTGTAGAGTGCCGAGACGTCCATCGTGGTGAGAAGTGTTCCTGGTTCAACAGGTCCGTGGGTACTGAGTTTTTGTAGAATAGTGCCATGGGATTTTTTGCATCCACCTGAGAGGGCAAATGGGGCCTCAGTTTAACATCTCATCTGAAAGACAGTACCTCCGACAGTGTAGCACCCCCTCAGTACTATACTGGAGTGTCAGCCTAGATTTTGTGCTTAAGTCTCTGGAGTAGGACTTGAACCCACAATCTTCTGACTCAGAGGCAAGACTGCTAGCAACTGAGCCACAGCTGACATAGAGACTCAGGGAGGCACATGCCGCCACCAAGGTCTTGATGGAGCAGACTATTGTACGCGGATACCAAGGTTCAGATGCCTCGCTACTTCAGGGGGAGCCTTGCAGTACAGCCTGGCCCAGACATCCCAGATTATGGTAACCCACTGCCCCTTTTTGCAGTTTCACCCTGCAAATATCCATTGGTATGGATCATGAAGAAGAATCATCCAACCTCAACCATTGGCAGAAGAGATCCCTGACCAGAAGCATATGGAGATGTCTGTAGGAACAAGTATTCACTCATAAAGAGTGTTAAGGAAGGCTGCAATGAACATTTTTACTTAAGTGCCTGCTGTATCCAGTGCACAACAATCATCTTTAGATGTGCCCAATATCCTGGCAAAAAAAAGCCCTGCTAGTGCCCTCAGACTGACTTCAAGTCCCATAGATATCACAACCTTTCTTCCAGCTCCCTTATTCTGCACCATAGAATTATATAGAATTTACAGCACAAAAACAGGCCATCCAGCCCAACTGCTCTATGCCGGTGTTTATGTTCCACACGAGCCTCCTCCCACCCTACTTCGTCTCGCACTATCACCGTATCCTTCTGTTCCTTTCTCTCTCATGTGTTTATCTAGCTTCCCCTTCAATGCATCTATGCTATTCGCCTCAACTACTCCACGTGGAAGAGAGTTCCACATTCTAACCACTCTCTGGGTAAAGAAGTTTCTCCTGAATTCCTTATTGGATTTACTGGTGACTGTCTTATATTTATGACCCATAGTTCTGGCATCCCCCACAAGCAGGAACATCTTCTCTATGTTTACCCTATCAAGCCCCTTCATAATCTTAAAGCCCTCTATTAGGTCAAATAAACTTCCACGTTACAAATATAAACTCTCACAACAAATCAGATTACCCATTAATTCAAATTTTACTCACACTAGCAGCGTTGGGCACACTTGTGCTCGGTGGTTTTTTACCCCAGTGCGTCCCCTTTGTGACAGTATATCTGCTTGTCTTCTACTTCCTAGCCGCGCTGGCCGTGGCTCAGTGGGTAGCACTCTCGTCTCTGAGTCAGAAGGTTGTGGGTACAAGTCCCACTCCAGAGACTTGAGCAGAAAACCTCAGCTGACACTTTCAGCACAATACTGAGGGAGTGCTGCGCTATTGGAGGTGGCGTCTTTTGGTTGAGACGTTAAACTGAGGCCCCGTCTGCCCGCTTAGGCGGACGTAAAAGATTCCACGGCACTACATCGAATAAGAGCAGGGGAGTTCTCCCCGGTGTCCTGGACAATATTTATCCCTCAACCAGCATCACTAAAACGGATTGTCTGGTCGTTTGTGGGATCTTGCTGTGCGTAAATTGGCTGCCACTTTTCCGACATTGCAACAGTGACTGCACTTCAAAAGTAATTCGTTGGTTGTAAAGTGCTTTGGGACGCCCTGAGGTCATGAAAGGCGCTATATAAATGCAAGTCTTTCCTTAACCGTGCAGCCCTGCTAAGTGCTTCCCGGTTGTCAGTGACTGCCTCTTGGGATGGACATGGTCCAGTACCCCTTCCCTGTGCTGGGTTAGTAGATGGCCCTGCAGGGACAGGCACCATGGGTGTTGCCCCAGTGACGGCCTGGACCTCAACACATTCTGCCAGGCCTTGTTTCCTTTGAATTGAGCAACTGGGTGTTGCAGATGTGGCTTTGCCCAAGAGCTGTCTCCATTTTCCATGCCAGCTGCTGCCATTCCCCTGCCTCTTCAGTAACTCCTCAGCATGGCAAGAGATCAGTGTGGAAGCAGACTTCTGGGCACCAACAAGGTTGTTGGCACCCTGCCTTATCGCAATCTCATTTGATTCCCCAACATGGTAAATGCAAACAAGGCAGACTGCTTTATCTTGGAACCAAATATCTCCAGAGCCCCAGTAAGAGCATTCATTATGGAAGCAATGCCTGAGTTTAGGACCTCAGCCAATGGGTGCTCCAGCAAGATGTCAGCCTTGGCTCAGTGGGTAGCACTCTTGCCTCTGAATCAAAAGGTTGTGGGTTCACTTCCCACTCCAGATACTTGGGCATAAAATGTAGGCTGACACACCCAGTGCAGTACTGAGGGAGTGCTGCACGGTCAGAGGTGCTGTCTTTCAGATGAAACGTTAAACTGAAACCCCGTCTGCCCTCGTCAGGTGGGCGTATAAGATCCTACTGCACTATTTGAAGAAGTGCAGGGGAGTTCTCCCCAGTGTTCTGGCTAATATTTATCACTAAAACAGATTATCTGGTTGTGATCTCATTGCTGTTTGTGAGGACCTTGCTGTGTGCAAATTGGCTGCCATGTTTCCTACATTGCAACAGTGAATACACTTCGAAAGTACTTAATTGGCTGTAAAACGCTTTGGCACGTCTAGAGGTTGTGAAAGGTGCTATATAAATGCAAGTTGTTTTTTCCCTCTTCCAGAGAGCCCTAAAATGGCCACGCTCTCCATGGCAGTTTGCAGCTCAGTCGGGCAGTTGTGTTGCACTACACAGATGCAGCTTGTGGACTCCTCCATTCCAAACATCCCCATCCCGTGTAGGCTCCTTGGCACACTTTCAAATAATTGCATGAGCTAATGGCGCTGAGCTACCAAACGGCGTTTGTGGGCAGGTGCTGTGACAAGTTGTTATATGCAGCCTGTTCCTTTAAGCAGATAGAAAAAGGAGAGAGGAGAAAAATGAGAAATCTGAAAGAACATACATGTCACCAAAGTGCCCAGCCCTGCAGCTCCTTTATGTGACTCTGGACGTGCTTTGCGTTGGCTGCGTGCCGCATTTAATGGGCCACAGGACAGGTGCATTGAGATGGGAGGCATGCAGAGTGCACTGTTAAAACATGGGCAATGCTTCTGTGATGCTCCAGCAAGTTTACAGTGAAGTGCTGTTGAGGTGCACTGCAAAGTGACCTTGTAAAATTTAAGTGAAGTGTGAGCGTATTTACTTCAGCAACCTTGTGAGCATGAGCAAATTTACTCCTGACCTGCTCTTGGGATCAATGCACAGATGAGACAGCACTGACTGACTTTTTTCAACCACCTCTATCCGGACTGCTGTGGTGCTGATCTTCATTGGAAGGTATCCCTCAGGTCCAAAAAAGGACCGTCCTTCTCTGCAGGACGATGCAGTAGAGCCTCCAAAGAGTGGAGCTGCTCTGCCTTGACTCGCTGCAGCCGTTTCTCCCCCGCCGGTAGCAGGAGAGCTTTCAGGGCTTCAAGCAAGAGACAGGTCATCCTTTGAGCCTGGTGCACCCTCAGCACATCATGCTTTGTGCACTGGAAGCAACGTAATAATCGTGTAAAGGAGCTGAGCTTGCATGAGGTCAGCTCTGCACTGCAGGCGTGCGCAGTGCTTGAAGAGCATCGGTCCTGCTGTCTCTGACGCAAGACAAAGTTCTCAACCCCCTAGCAAACGATGCCCAGGAGTGAAAGAGAAGAGCCTCCCCAGATATGGGAGCAGTGGTCACATCTTGGGCGGACTTGGAGAACTAAGAATTCTTGAGAGGAAAGAGAAATATTTGGTACGTGGATGACCTTGGGTGAGTGCAGCACAAGAACAGCTTTGGTCCGATGCAGTTGCTGCAACACAACGGCCACCTTTATGAGCAGAAATCATCAGGTGATTTATTGAATTGCATTTTATAGATCAGCCTGATTCGATTCAAATCAGTTCGCCCGCTGCCTTTCCGGTGTTCTCTTTCTTAAATCAGCAGCTACAACATCAGCAACAACTTGCATTTATATAGCACCTTTAACGTAGTAAAACATCCCAAGGCGCTGCACAGGAACGTAATCAAACAAAATTTGACACCGAGCCACATAAGGAGATATTAGGATAGGTAGCTTGGTCAAAGGGTTAGATTTTAAGGAGCGTCTTAAAGGAGGAGAGAGAGGTAGAAAAGGCGGAGAAGTTTAGGGAGGGAATTCCAGAGCTTAGGGCCGAGGCAGCTGAAGGCACGGCCGCCAGTGGTGGAGCGATTAAAATCAGGGATGCGCAAGAGGCAAGAATTGGAGAAGCGCAGAGATCTTGGAAAGTTGCAAGGCTGGAGGAGGTTACAGAGATGGGGAGGGGCGAGGCCATGGAGGGATTTGAAAACAAGGATTAGAATTTTAAAATCTGGAGGCCTTCCCAGGCCGGGAGCCAATGAAGGTCAGCGAGCACAGGGGCGACGGGTGAACGAGATTTGGTGTGAGTTAGGATACAGGCAGCAGAGTTTTGGATGAGCTCAAGTTTATGAAGGGTGGAAAATGGGAGGCTGGCCAGGAGAACATTGGAATAGTCAAGTCTAGAAGTAACAAAGTCATGGACGAGGGTATCAGCAACAGATGAGCTGAGGCGGGGCGGAAAAGATCGCTGTTACGGAGGTGGAAGTAGGCGGTCTTGGTGATGGAGCGGATATGAGGTCAGAAGCTCATCTCAGGGTCAAATAGGACGCCAAGGTTGCAAACGGTCTGGTTCAGCCTCAGAAAGTGGCCAGGGAGAGAGTCGATGGCTAGGGAATGGAGTTTGTGGCGGGGACCGAAGAAAATGACTTCGGTCTTCCCAATATTTAGTTGGAGGAAAATTTTGGCTGGATGTCGGACAAGCAATGCGACGAATGAGAGACAGTGGAGGGGTTGAGGGAGGTAGGGCTGGGTGTCGCCAGCGTACGTGTGGAACCTGACGTTGTGTTTTCGGATCATGTCGCCGAGGGGCAGCATGTCGATGAGAAATAGGAGGGGGCCAAGATTAGATCCTTGGGGGACTCCAGAGGTAACGGTGAGGGAGCGGCACGTCCACCATTTTGTGGTATGTGCTGGTGTAGGGGGAGGGGGTTTGTGGATGGAGGGGAGCCAGTCACATTGAAGAATAATTATCTATTGCTTTTGGATATTCAAAAAATATTGTTTAGAGATTAGAATTAGAGAGAGAAATCCAGCTCCCAGAAGTGCTATTTCATAAAACATAAGTGCCTGTGCAACAGATGGCATCCAGCAAGACTAGATGACAGGTGACATCTATAATTGGCAAGGAAGTGGCTACTTAAACTGGACAAGCCCTGGCATACTAAGTAGGATAAAGGCATGTAGCAGAGAAAAACCCCACTGAAACGGAAAGGATTTTTTAATATAATATATAGAAATATAATATATGCAAGGGTACCAAACGCATCAAATTAAAATAAAAATGGTTTTGTAGTAGACCAGGCCCAAGCATCATCAATCCATTGTACCTTCAGACCCAGCACCACAACAACAACACCTTGCATTTATGCAGTGCCTTTGACATAATAAAATGTCACGATATCCCTTGCTTCCTCCAGTCTTAAAATCAATCTACTATTAGTGCTTGTGCTTTATTTCTGCCCTCCCCCCTATTGAAGTATTGACTGATGAAGGAGTATGGTTTCCCAGCTTCCCCCATTACCTCCTCATAGCGGTCATTCTAGACTGTGAGGGTTGGTAGTTTATTTAACTGTGGGGGAGCTGGGTGGATATCACGACCGTGCCTCATCCTTTCCTCACCCAAACATCTATACGTCCACACTTTCCAGCGAGGCACACTGGATAAGTGCCTTGGCTGGTACTTCTCCTCCCGACGGCCAGACATGGAGGTCAACTTCAGAGTTGCTACCGTTGCCCTGGGATCCTCTTGGTTTGAATGGCTCCGTCCCCCAACAGGCTGTGCATTTTTCAGCAGCCATCGGGGGAGCTCACGGAATCGGATGATGCTAATGGAAATGCAAATACGGTGCTAGAGTAGTTATGAAATGAATAGTAAAGAGAATTATCTATCATGTGTCAGAGGGGTGAGTTATGAGGAAAGGTTAGAAACTACAGGCTTGACAGGTGACTGCGAGGGGACCTTATAGAGGTCTTTAGGATGCTAAGTAGAACAGAAAAGGTTAATCCTGAGCACTGTTTCAAGATAAACTTGGTAGCACTCTCATCTCTGAGTTAGAAGGTTGTGGGTTCAAGTCCCACTCTCAGAGACTCGAGCACAAAATCTAGGCTGACATTCCAGTGCAGTACTGAGGGAGTGCTGCACTGTCGGAGGTGTCGTCTTCAGGATGAGACGTTAAACTGAGGCCCCTCTCAGGTGGACATAAAAGATCCCATGGTTCTAAATTGAAGAAGAGCAGGGGAGTTCTCCCCAATGTCCTGGCCAATATTTATTCCCCAACCAACATGACTAAAAACAGATTATCTGATCATTATCACATTGCTATTTGTGGGGGTCCTTGCTGTGTGCAAATTGGCTGCCATATTTCCTACATTACAACAGTGACTACACTTCAAAAAAGAAGTCCTTAACAGGCTGTGAAACGCTTTGGGACGTCCTGAGGTCGTGAAAGGTGCTATCTAAATGCAATTCTTTTTTTGAAAACCACAATTGCAGGACAAGGGGACATTGATACAAATTGACAAGAGGCAAGTTCAGGTTTGAAGCACATCTTCACGCAAAGAGTGATTAATGAATGGAATAGTCTTTCAGAGAGGGTCATGGAAGATAAGACTCTGAAGACATTCAAGAAGCCGTGATTGGGGCATCATAGGTTTCCATGGAAGAATGGTCTCCTTCATTTGTACTTATCTTTACGATCTGTATCTGTTGTGCATAATAACAGATACTGGGTGAGTTTGCAGTTTGTTTCTCAGGGTTTAGATGATCATTTACTAGCAGATGTCCATTGTTTTCTATAAAGTGACAGTAAATGGTGTTTACAGCAGCTTGTAAAGTGGTGCCAGCTGCTTCCCTCGGTGGCTCGGTTGGTGAAGTGTGGCATTGAGTGATGCAAACCTCGCAGATTCTAGGTTTGATCTTCAGTCTGGGAATCAGTGCCCACTGGGCTAGGGAGGGAGGAAAGAAATCAGCCAGGATATCTGCTCTTTGATCATGGCTGTTGGGTGAGAATAGGATCAGGCTTCTGTTTGATGCCGCCTGCCCATGATTAAATTGCTAACGGATGCTAACTTTCTGAGATGGCCACTTGGTACCAGGCTGTAGTTGCTGCCCATGGGACCATAATGCAGCAAGAGTTGATGCCTACATTCTAACAGCGGCTACACCTCAGAAGTACTTCATTGGCTGTAAAGCACTTTGGGACATCCTTGAGGCGATGAAAGGCGCTGTAGAAATGCAAGTTCTTCCTTTAGGCGCAGAATGGGGAGAATTGGAGGAGGATTTTAAAAAAAAAGGAGACACGTATGTTCTTGCCAAAGCATCATGCTATTGCTTGGCATCTCGTCATCAGGACTCACCCAGAGGCGTGGAAATGACAGTAACCTGTTCTAGATTTGAGCGGTTTAATGACTACAATCCTTATAAAACAGTTAGACAGGTTAACTAGGGTGTAAAATAGAACAAATACATTCTGTTTGGTGAAGCCCATAAGAGCTCTGTGTCAAATTTATTACACTCAAGCATCATGACTACCATCACCATGTACATACACAACATCCAGAAAACATTTCCTGTACAGCTAGCCCTATAGTGTCTTAGCTTTACAGGAACTGCAAGAGTATTTAATTTTTATTTAGTACCGTCATAGCCTGGAATAGGTACCCTTTCGCTTCAATGTTGATTTTAGAGCCTGGTTGATAATTTGTCTCCAGGAGTCTGTATATTGTCCAGTAGTTCAACTGCTGTTGATAGTGTGGTTTGTGTTCTTTAACCCATGCAAGGGCCTCCTGACACCTGTAATAGTTGCTTAAAAGCACCGTTGGAAGTTTACCATCCTCTCCACATTAGACATGTTCTTAGGATTTATTGAAAGACTTTCAGGATTCACTGCAAGTTTATTTTTCGTGATTAAAAGTTGGGCTCCACAGTTATATGTTTGGGGTTTTTTTTTCAAATGATAAGATTTGTCTTCAATCTTCCACAATCATGATCAATTGATATTTTATTCTGCTAATGAATCTAATTTTACTTCGTCATTTACAGAGGGGAAATTTTTTTTTTTACTGAGCCCGTTAATTTAAAGCGCATGAAATAAATGAATCAGCAAAGAGCATTGGCACTTTAAGGCAAGCATCGAGTGCTGTGACCCAGCAGAGCGGGTAGTGCCCAGTGACATTTAAATCCATCACTTGCGTATTACAGCCAAATTAGCCACGCAAAGTGACCCACAGCACATCCACTTCTGAAGGCTCCAATTTGGCTTCAGATTTGGAACGCAGTATCACCATAAATAAACGAGTCAGCGGGACATAATGGTGCTGGGTACAAGTGCAGGAAAGTGATGAAAAGAAGGGGAACAGCATCTCTCTCTTTTAAATTGAAGGAGGAAATGTTTTTTGTTTGAAAAGTGAACAATTTTTACACATTGCCGTACATCCTTCCTTGAGTAAGAGATGTCGAAAAGAAGTGTCTGGCGGGGCTTTTCAGCCAGGAGTAATCCGCTGTTCTAACTGTACTGTTCTGCGGTTGCAATGGTCCTTTGGAAAGTAGTCCAGTGCCAGCTTTAACCATGCAATGTGGCAACTCTGCTGTGGTTCTATCTTAGATAAAAGAGATGGCACTCCTACGTTAGAATCACACAGCACAGAAGGAGGCCACTCAGCCCATCGTGTCTGTGCTGGCTCCATAGAACCATAGAAAAGATACAGCACAGAAGGGGTCCATTCGGCCCATTGTTTCTGCGCCGGCTCGAAGAACAACCAGGTGCCCATTCTAATCCCACCTTCCAGCACCCGGTCTGTAGCCCTGCAGCTTACAGCACTTTAGGTGCAGGTCCATGTCTTTTTTAAAAGAGTTGAGGGTCCCTGCCTCTACCACCAATTCGGGCAGCGAATTCCATACACCCACCACCCTCTGGGTAAAAAAGTTTTTCCTCATGTCCCCTCTAATCCTTCCGCCAATCAGCTTAAATCTATGTCCTCTAGTTCTTGAACTCTCCTGTCTACTCTATCTGGGCCCCTCATAATTTTATACACCTCAATCAAGTCTCCCCATAGCCTCCTCTGCTCCAAGGAAAACAATCCCAGCCTATCCAATCTCTCCTCGTAGCTGCAATTTTCAAGCCCTGCCAACATTCTTGTAAAGCTTCTCTGCACTCTCTCCAGAGCAATTATGTCCTTCTTGTAATGTGGTGACCAGAACTGCGCACAATATTCCAGCTGTGGCCTTACCAGCGTTTTATACAGCCCTTTGAAAGCTATAAGACCATAAGAAATAGGAGCAGGAGTAGGCCAGATGGCCCCTCGAGCCTGCTCTGCAATTGGATAAGATCACGGCTGATCTTCTACCTCAACTCCACTTTCCCGCACTATCCCCATGTCCCTTGATTCCTCTAGTGTCCAAAAATCTATCGATCTCAGTTTTGAATATACTCAATGACTCAGTAACCACAGCCCTCTGGGGTAGAGAATGCCAAAGTTTCAACTCTCTGAGTGAAGAGCTTTCTGCTCGTCTCAGTCTTAAATGGCCGGCCCCTTAACCTGAGACTATGAACCCTAGTTCTAGAATCACCAGCCTCTCAGCATCTCCCCCTGCACACTCCCCATAGCCCTGCAAATTTCTCCTTTTCAAGTATACATCCAATTGCCTTTTGAAAATTGCTATCGAATCTAGCTTTTCAGGAAGTGCATCCCAACACATGAGGCTATATTTTCTGGTCACCAAGGCCAGCAGTGCGGAATGTGGAACAGGCGTTGGGGGTGTGTGGTTGGTGAGGGGGAACCCAGGAAATCGCCCTCAAATCCATATAGATGGACCTTTGACACTTTAGTGCCAACTGTGATGTCCCAGCGCACCTTTTCGACCGGCCTAAAGTTAGTTTTGTCAAAAAGGAGCCACAACTTTAGTTAATTGTTATAATGCATTGAGATGACGCCTGGTGCACCGACTCTGAGTCCGCATGGAGGCAAGTTGTAGATCTGTGCCATCTTCTGTAAGGGCAGTGCAGCCAATCTGTACCATAGGGGTGGCGCTGTCAAGGTCTCCTCTTATCTCAGCTTTTGTTCCTCTGCCTCCTTGCAGGCTAACGTAGGGATCATTTGCAGCGCCAGCTAACATATATCAAACAGGCGACTAATGCACAGGTCAAAGTGGCCAGTGCTTCTTTTCCAACTAAATAGCAACAGCAGCGTGACATGGATGTGCAGTACCTCTGCACTACTGCATTACCCCCAAGCGCAAGGGTTACTGACGGCAGCCAAGTGGCTCATCCTGTATGTCAGTAAGCGACTGTGCATTATGGAGGTGGAATCTGTCGCAAGGATTTCATGTGTGAACCCTTTGAATATGCCGTCTTTCCAATGAGACGTTAAACCGAGGCCCCGTCTACCCTCTCAGGTAGACATAAAAGATCCCACGGCCACTATAGTAGGATATACTGAGAGGGTGAGATGAATTATGGTAGGAGGAGGCACGTGTGGAGTATAAACTCCAGCATAGACCCGTTGGGCCGAGTGGCCTGTTTCCGTGCTGTAAATTCTGTGTAATATGTAAGTGGCCCAAGGGTGTCAGTTGTAAGTTGCAGCTTGAATGTGTGCCTTGCTAGAGTATGGACATGCATTATAAGCATGTAAGGTTATGTGACAGCCTGACATCGTATCATAGTATGTTACAGCACAGAAGAAAGCCATTCAGCCCATTGTGCCTGTGTCGGCTCTTTGAAAGAGCTGTCCAATTAGTCTCATTCCCCATAGCCCTGTAAATGTTTTCCCTTCAAGTATTTATCTAATTCCCTTTTGAGAGTCTGCCTATGTCTTCCTGAAGTCTGTTACTATCCTCCACATTGTTTACTACATTCCCATGTTTTGTGTCATAGAATTATAGAATAGCTACAGCATGGAAGGAGGCTATTCAGCCTATCGAGCCCGTGCCAGCTTTTTGTAAGAGCAATCTAGTTTTCCCCGCTCTTTCCCCGAAGCCCTGCAATTTTTTTCCCTTCAAGTATTTATCCAATTCCTTTTTGAAAGCCATGATTGAATCTGCTTCCACCACCCTTTCAGGCAGCGCATTCCAGATCATAACTACTCGTTGCGTAAAAATTTTTTTTCCTCATGTCGCCTTTGGTTCTTTTGCCAATCACCATAAATCTGTTCCCTCCGGTTCTTGACCCTTCTGCCAATGGGAACAGTTTCTCTTTATTTACTTTATCTAAGCCCATCATGATTTTGAACACTTCGATCAAATCTCCTCTCAACCTTCTCTGCTCTAAGGAGAACAACCCCAGCTTCTCCAGTCTGTTCACGTAACTGAAGTCTCTCACCCCTGGAACCATTCTAGTAAATCTTTTCTGCACCCTCTCTAAGGTCTTCACATCCTTCCTAAAGTGCAGGTGTCCAGAATTGGACACAATACTCCAATTGTGGCTGAACCAGTGTTTTGTAAATGTTCAACATAACTTCCTTGCTTTTGTTTATAATGCCCAGAATCCCATATGCTTTTTTAACCGCTTTCTCAAGCTGTCCTGCCACCTTCAAAGATTTGTGCACATATACCCCCAGGTCTCACTGTTCCTACACCCCCTTTAGAATTGTACCATTTAGTTTATATTGCCTCTCCTCCTTCCTGCCACAATGTATCACTTTGCACTTCTCTGCGTTAAGTTTCATCTGCCATGTGTCCGCCTATTCCACCAGCCTGTCTATGTCCTCTTGACGTCTGTTACTATCCTCCTCACTGTTTACTACACTTCGAAGTTTTGTGTCACCTGCACATTTTTAAATTGTGCCCTGTACACCCAAGTTCAAGTCATTAATATATATCAAAAAAAGCAATGGTCCTAGTACCGACCCCTGGGGAACACCACTGTATACCTCCCTCCAGTCCAAAAAACAACCGTTCACCACTATTCTGTTTCTTGTCACTTAGCCAATTTCGTATCCATGCTGCCATTGCCCCTTTAATTCCATGGGCTTCAATTTTACTGACAATCCTACTATGTGGCACTTTATCAAACGCCTTTTGAAAGTCCATATACACCACATCAACCGCATTGCCCTCATCTACCCTCTCAGTTACCTCATCAAAAAGCTCAATCAAGTTAGTTAAGCATGATTTGCCTTTAACAAATCCATGCTGGCTTTCTTTTATTTATCCATACTTGTCCAAGTGACCATTAATTTTGTCCCGGATTATCGTTTCTAAAAATTTCCACACCACCGAGGTTAAACTGACTGGCCTGTAGTTGCCGGGTTTATCCTTATACCCTTTTTTGATCAAGGGTATAACATTTTCAATTCTCCAATCCTCTGGCATCACCCCCATATTTAAGGATGATTGGAAGATTATGGCCAGTACCTCCGCAATTTCCACCCTTCTGTGCTGTGAATCCTGTGTAAGATTGTAAGTGGCCTAAGGGTGTCAGTTGTAAGTTGCAGCTTGAATGGATGCCTTGCTTGAGTGTGGACTTGCATTATAAGCATGTAAGGTTATGTGACAGCCTGACATAGTATCATCGTATGTTATAGCACCAGAAGGAATCCATTCGGCTCTTTGAAAGAGCTATCCAATTAGTCCCATTCCCTGCTCTTTCCCCATAGCCCTGTAACCTCTCATCTGCAAACTTTGAAATTATTCCCTGTACACCCAAGTCCCAGTCGTTAATATATATCAAAAACAGCAATGTTCCTAACACTGACCCCTGAGGAACACCACTGTATACTTCCCTCCAGTCTGAAAAACAACCGTTCACCATTACTCTCTGCTTTCTGTCACTTTGCTAGTTTCATATCCACACTGCCATTGTCCCTTTAATCCCGCGGGCTTTAATTTTGCTTGCAAGTCTGTAATGTGGTACTTTATCGAATGCCTATTGAAAGTCCAAGACACGAGGCCAGCAGTAAATATGGAACAGGTTGATCGGCACTATTTGGGCCATCTGTCTGGTGAATGGTCCTATTTGCGTAATCTTGCTTTGACAGCTTCTTTAAGGTAGGCCATTTTCTCCTGCATCTGTTCCGAGGTTACGCAGTTATTATACACCACATTAACCTTGAGCACCACCTCCTGCCAGACAGGCTGTCTCCCCTGTCCTCCAGGGGAGAGTGTTCTGAAGGCAACACTGGTCACATCCATCTCATGCAGCAGTACCTCCATTTCACCAGCTATGAAACAAGAGAATTCACCTGCCCACTGACTCCCATTTCCTGCCCCGACATTTATTTTGCCAGCCGCTGCTTTCGTTATCCATTTTGCCCCATGAAGCCTTTTGGAAAAACTGCGACAAATTTTGCTCAACCCCAGTGGGGGAGAAATCCAACCTCATTTCGGCATTTTTGCGGGAGCGGCGGGGGTGGGGTGGGGGGAGGTATAAAACGAGGGCGAATCGTACCGCAAAATGGAACCGGGAGCCCTCCCCTCACCCCCTGCACTCGACGTGGAGTAACTTTTAGTTGCCCAGGGCGCCGGCCCGAAACGAGGGTTTGGGCCCCTTGAATATGGTAACCAGGGGCCGAACGCCTGTCTTAGGACCCCGCTGGCAAGTTGGCCAAAAACTGGGCGGAGCCTACACGGAGCATGTTTTTTTCCAGGTCGACGGCGGGCCTAAGCCAGTGGCACTGCTGGAGGCGGCTGAAGGAAAGCTAACTTTTCCGGATTTGACGTGCCTTAATAGTAACGCAGAGCGAAGAAGAGCAGGGGTGCTCCTCCTGGCTGCACAGCAAGACTGCAGGTCTCTGCTGGCCCGTGGTCTCCGCATTCCTCCCACCTGCCCCCATCCCCACCCCCACCCTTCCTCCACCCTAGGACTTACCTGCGGGCCTGCTGGGCATCCAAGCCTGACCGATTTTCAGGAGCGGCAGATGAGCGAACTGCATCAGGATGCCCGATTGGGGCATCCACAATTAGCAGATGAGGCCCGAGACCCAATTTGGGGCCAGCTTTGGGCACGCGTTTTCAGCGTGCCAACCCAATTTCTCCCCTGCAATGTGTTTGCATGACGTCATCTCTCATGTCATTTATTTAAGGGGTGGGGGGTTAATCGATTTGAGATAAATTTATTCAAAATTATGAGGGGTTTTGATAGAGTAGATAGGGAGAAACTGTTTCCAGCGGCAGGAGGGTCAGTAACCAGAGGACACAGATTTAAGATAATTGGCAAAAGAACCAGAGCGGAGACGAGGAGAATTTTTTTTACGCAGCGAGTTGTTATGATCTGGAATGCGCTGCCTGAAAGGGCGGTGGAAGCAGATTCAATAGTAACTTTCAAAAGGGAATTGGATAAATACTCGAAGGGGAAAAAATTGCAAGGCTATGGGGAAAGAGCGGGGGAGTGGGACTATTGAGATAGCTCCTTCAAAGAGCTGGCACAGGCACGATGGGCCGAATGGTCTCCTTCTGTGCTGTATGATTCTATGATTAACACCTGCATTTAAATAGCAGACAAAGCAATGTCATGCAAATGAGTCAAGCTCTTGTCCTCTAATATGGACAGCAGTAATTTCTGGACTTAAATGTTTTTCAACAGATCACAAGATAGCTATGGGTGAAGACTGCTATTCTGTCCAGACAGCGTCTCAACAAAAAAAAACTCACCATTCCCTTATCCTGTGGCATGACGTACCACGCGAGCAAAATGCAGACATGTTAGTTTTGTTTTATTTTGTTTTCCGTTTCTGGTGCTAAATAGTTTGGCACGAACGAGACGGAGTGATAGCTTTCACATCAGTGGTTAATTACGTGTAATCTAGGCAGCTTTTTTTTGCTTTGTAAAAATAGAAGCAGTGTGGCTGGAAGTACCCATAACACGTAGCCATTGTGAGAGACGGTGTCGCTGCTCGCAATTGAATCGCTGGGAACAATCATGAGCAAAAAGAGCATTGTCACGGATCAGTGGAGAAATTGATTGTACAGCAAGGAGGCTTAAAGGAATATCTTGGGGGGGTGATGGGGGGGGGTGGCGGGGAGGGAAAAAAAAAACCTGGTCGTGTTAGATGAAACCATAATGGTCAATTCTCGGTTCACTCAGCTGGAAGAAGGCGCTGCAGAATCGCACTGTGTTGCATCTCTCCCTTGCACCAGCAGAACGCTGTGGCAGATTATTGAGGAGATAAATGGAAAAAAAAAAGAATCTGCAGACTCTCTTCACAGCCGAGCTGGTTCATTAATCTGCACTAGCGAGGCTGGGCACTTGTGATACAGCTTTCCCTTTATCAACTGTGTTGAGTCTTTTGCTGTCAAACTCTGGTGATACAGTATTTGGAAGGTCTCATTCTAACATATATGTTAAACTTGTACAGACCCTTGGTTAGACCACACTTGGAGCACTATGTACAGTTCTGGTCTCCATATTATCAAAAGGATATAGAGGCACTGGAGAAGGTGCAAAAGGGATGATACCAGAACTGAGAGGTTATAACTATCAGGAAAGCCTGAACAGGCTGGGGTTCTTTTCTCCAGAGAATGCTGAAGGGTGACCTGATGGAGGTCTTTAAGATTATGAAAGGGTTTGACAGGGTAGATGTAGGGGAATCCAAAATTAGGAGCCATAAATATAAGATGGTCACTAATAAATTCAGTGGGGAATTCAGGAGAAACTTCATTACCCAGAGAGTGGTTAGAATGTGGAACTTGCTACCACATGGAGTAGTTGAGGTGAAACGCATAGATGCATTTAAGGGGATACTAGATAACCACACAAGGGAGAAAGGAATAGAAGGGTATGCTGTTAGGGTTAGATAAAGAGGGGTGGGAAGAGGCTCATGTGGAGCATAGACACCGGCTTGGGCCGAATGGCCCGTTTCTGTGCTGTACGTTCCAAGTAATTCTATGTAATGTATATATTGCGTTTTATCTGTGGGTTTGAGAGTGGAGAGCCAGTCCTAGTAAGGTGGAAGGGCATCAGCTGAAAAGACAAACGCAGAGGGTGTTAGTTTGTATTACGGTGATAGTTGTCGCGTGAACGCCAATGGATTCAATTCAGAGCCGAAAACGCAAGGGGGTGCGGTAAGGTGGGACATTGGAGCTCTGATGTGATGTGCCACAGAGGGCCTAGGCATCTCGGTTTGTTCTTGTGTTCACCACGTGGCGAATTCTGCCAATCTCTGATGCCCAGTCCTGCCAGGTCCCTATCCCGTTGGAACTTGTGCTGCGATTTCCTGTGGAAGGGAGGTAGAAGTAAACAGTTGATGCATCTGGCCTCCTTGCAGCCTCACATCATAAATAGAGGCAGCACCGGCGAGTTGACATCCCCCACCAGAATTCCCACTAATCCTGCATCCGTACTTCCCAATGTGCTATGTGCCTGTAAGAGTGCATCCAGCGGCAGTAGTAGGCCCCACAAGAGTGTTCCAGGACAGTTTCATGGCAGTCTCATTAAAATGAAGAAAGAACTTGTATTCACATCGTACCATTCATGACCTCAGGACGTTCCAAATCGCAGTCAATGAAGTACTTTTTGAAGTGCCGTAACTATTGTAATGTAGAGAAATGAGGCAGTCAAATTGCGCACAGCAAGTCATGAAATAAATGACCGGATAATCTGTTTTATGAGAGATAAATGTTGGCCACGGCACCAGGAGAATTCTCCTGCTCTTCTTCAAAAAGTGCCATGGGATCTTTTACATCCACTTGAGAGAGCCCTTGGTTTAACGTCTCATCTGAAAGGTGGCCCCTCCGACAGTGCAGCGCTCCCTCAGTACTGCACTGAAGTTGTCAGCCTAGATCAGCATGGAGGAGACCATGTCTAGTGTCCCCAGCATGGAGGAGACCATGTCTGGTGTCCCCAGCATGGAGGAGACCATCGCCAGTGACCCCAGCATGGAGGAGACCATGGCCAGTGACCCCAGCATGGAGGAGATCATTGTTGGTGTCCACAAGAGGAGCCACCATTTCTTAATCCGAAGTGAGGGTGTACAAAGGGCATTACCATCGCCGAATCCCCCACCATCAACATCCTGGGGTCACCATTGACCAGAAACTTAACTGGACCAGCCACAAATACTGTGGCTACAAGAGCACATCAGAGTCTGGGTATTCTGCAGCAAGTGACTCACCTCCTGACTGCCCAAAGCCTTTCCACCATCTACAAGGCACAAGTCAGGAGTGTGATGGAATACTCTCCACTTGCCTGGATGAGTGCAGCTCCAACAACACTCAAGAAGCTCGACACCATCCAGGACAAAGCAGCCCGCTTGATTGGCACCCCATCCACCACCCTAAACATTCACTCCTTTCACCACCGGCGCACAGTGGCTGCAGTGTGTACCATCCACAGGATGCACTGCAGCAACTCGCCAAGGCTTCTTCGACAGCACCTCCCAAACCCACGACCTCTACCACCCAGAAGGACAAGTGTAAACAATTTTACAACACCAAGTTATAGTCCAGCAATTTTATTTTAAATTCACAAGCTTTCGGAGATTTTCTCCTTCCTCAGGCAAATGTTTCAAGATCTCCTTGAAGCCTACGCATTTATACATATTGAACAATAATACATGGTGTTTACAGACTGCCCCTGCAACTGCCCGTTGCCAAGGCAATCACCGTGTTCAGACAGAGAGGTGTTACCTGCAGAACCTCCGAATACACATTCAACAAAAAAACAAACAGGGAAAAAAAACAGAGAAAAAAAAACACAGAGAGAGGCAGAAACATCCGGAAGGCAGAGAGAGCCAGCAAATGACCCATTATATTAAAAACAGATAACATTTGTTCGCTGGTGGGGTAACGTGTAGCGTGACATGAACCCAAGATCCCGGTTGAGGCCGTCCTCATGGGTGCGGAACTTGGCTATCAATTTCTGCTCGACAATTTTGCGTTGTCGTGTGTCTCGAAGGCCGCCTTGGAGTACGCTTACCCGAAGGTCGGTGGATGAATGTCCATGACTGCTGAAGTGTTCCCCGACTGGGAGGGAACCCTCCTGTTTGGCGATTGTTGCGCGGTGTCCGTTCATCCGTTGTCGCAGCGTCTGCATGGTCTCGCCAATGTACCATGCTCTGGGGCATCCTTTCCTGCAACGTATGAGGTAGACAACGTTGGCTGAGTCACAGGAGTATGAACCATGCACCTGGTGGGTGGTGTCATCTCGTGTGATGGTGGTATCTGTGTCGATGATCTGGCATGTCTTGCAGAGGTTACCGTGGCAGGGTTGTGTGGCGTCGTGGACGCTGTTCTCTTGAAAGCTAGGTAGTTTGCTGCGAACGATGGTCTGTTTGAGGTTGGGTGGCTGTTTAAAGGCGAGTAGTGGAGGTGTGGGGATGGCCATCGCGAGGTGTTTGTCCTCATTGATGACATGTTGAAGGCTGCGGAGAACATGGCGTAGTTTCTCCGCTCCGGGGAAGTACTGGACGACAAAGGGTACTCTGTTGGTTGCGTCCCGTGTTAGTCTCCTGAGGAGGTCTATGCGATTTTTTGCTGTGGCCCGTCGGAACTGTCGATCGATGAGTCGAGCGTCATATCCCGTTCTTACTAGGGCGTCTTTCAGCGTCTGTAGGTGTCCATCGCGTTCCTCCTCGTCAGGAGACTAACACGGGACGCAACCAACAGAGTACCCTTTGTCGTCCAGTACTTCCCCGGAGCGGAGAAACTACGCCATGTTCTCCGCAGCCTTCAACATGTCATCAATGAGGACAAACACCTCGCTATGGCCATCCCCACACCTCCACTACTCGCCTTTAAACAGCCACCCAACCTCAAACAGACCATCGTTCGCAGCAAACTACCTAGCTTTCAAGAGAACAGCGTCCACGACGCCACACAACCCTGCCACGGTAACCTCTGCAAGACATGCCAGATCATCGACACAGATACCACCATCACACGAGATGACACCACCCACCAGGTGCATGGTTCATACTCCTGTGACTCAGCCAACGTTGTCTACCTCATACGTTGCAGGAAAGGATGCCCCAGAGCATGGTACATTGGCGAGACCATGCAGACGCTGCGACAACGGATGAACGGACACCGCGCAACAATCGCCAAACAGGAGGGTTCCCTCCCAGTCGGGGAACACTTCAGCAGTCATGGACATTCATCCACCGACCTTCGGGTAAGCGTACTCCAAGGCGGCCTTCGAGACACACGACAACGCAAAATCGTCGAGCAGAAATTGATAGCCAAGTTCCGCACCCATGAGGACGGCCTCAACCGGGATCTTGGGTTCATGTCACGCTACACGTTACCCCACCAGCGAACAAATGTTATCTGTTTTTAATATAATGGGTCATTTGCTGGCTCTCTCTGCCTTCCGGATGTTTCTGCCTCTCTCTGTGTTTTTTTTTCTCTGTTTTTTTTCCCTGTTTGTTTTTTTGTTGAATGTGTATTCGGAGGTTCTGCAGGTAACACCTCTCTGTCTGAACACGGTGATTGCCTTGGCAACGGGCAGTTGCAGGGGCAGTCTGTAAACACCATGTATTATTGTTCAATATGTATAAATGCGTAGGCTTCAAGGAGATCTTGAAACATTTGCCTGAGGAAGGAGAAAATCTCCGAAAGCTTGTGAATTTAAAATAAAATTGCTGGACTATAACTTGGTGTTGTAAAATTGTTTACAATTGTCAACCCCAGTCCATCACCGGCATCTCCACATCAGAAGGACAAGGGCAGCAGGCACATGGGAACGACACCACCTGCACGTTCCCCTCCAAGTGACACACCATCCCGACTTGGAAATATATCGCCGTTCCTTCATCGTCGCTGGGTCGAAATCCTGGAACTCCCTACCTAACAGCACTGTGGGAGAACCGTCACCACACGGACTGCAGCGGTTCAGGAAGGCGGCTCACCACCACCTTCTCAAGGGCAATAAATGCTGGCCTCACCAGCAACGGCACATCCCATGAACGAATATATTAAAAAATTCTGTTCTTTTAATATTCATTCTCGGGATGTGGGCCTCACAGACAAGGCCGGTATTTATCGGCCAACTCTAGTTGCCCTGAGAAGGTGGTAGTGGGCTGTTTTTTTGAACCACTGCATTTTTCTTTGATACAATTGCATGACTTGCTGGGCCACTTCAGAGGGCATTTAAGAGTCAACCACATTGGTGTGGGACTGGAGTCATATATAGGATGACAGGCCTCCTTCCCTAAAGGACATTAATGAACCAGCTGTTTTTTTTTAACGACAATTCACTTCTTACTGATTTCCTGCTTTTGATTTCCAAACACTGAATTCAAATTCTCAAACTCCCATGGTTGGGATTTGAACTCACGGTCATTCTAGATTACTAGCCCAGACCTCTGGATTACTAGCCCAGTAATGTGACCACGACACTACAGTATCCCAACATTCAATTTTCAATTTGCAATACAATAAAAATGCACTGGATAACATTCAGAAAATTCAGGCGGCAACTCAAGTAGAGCAACGTTTTGCCCACAAGGATACTTTTCAAGTCACATTTTGACAAATCAAGTCTACACCGGACTGTCCTTTTGTTTTGTAACTGTAGGAGATCCCTATGTTCCTTCCTCAAGGCCCTACTCTCCTCAGGTATCTACCAGCCACAGTTGAGTCCTGCTCCCAGAACTTTGTCCGTGCTGCTTTGAGTCACCCGCTGAGATGTGAACAAGAGTAGTCCTTTCCCTCCTACGCTGCCATGGGCCAACAGAAGAGTGGATCAACCATGCCAACATACTGTGGCACAGTTGGTTATGGTTCCAATACTCTATGCCACACACTGTCAACATCAGCCCATTTGTTTATAACTTTCGGTTGATTTTATTTTTATCCTGAAGCCATTCAATCTTATCCTAAAGCCATTCTTCATGGCTGATCTTCTACCTCAACTCCACTTTTCTGCCAGATCCCCATATCTCTTGATTCCATAGTGTCCAAAAATCTATCTATCTCAGCCTTGAATATATTCAACGACTGAGCATCCACAGCCCTCTGGTGTAGAGAATTCCAAAGATTCACAACCCTCTGAGTGAAGAAATTTTTCCTGATCTTGGTCCTAAATGGCCGACCCCTTATCCTGAGACAATGACCCCTAGTTCTCGACTCTCCAGCCAAGGGAAACAGCCTCTCAGCATCTACCCTGTCAGGCCCTCTAAGAATTTTCTACGTTTCAATGACATCACCTCTCATTCTTATGAACTCCAGAGAGTATAGGCCCATTCCACTCAATCTCTCCTCATAGGACAACCCTCTCATTCCAGGAATTAACCTAGTGAACCTTTGTTGCACCCCTTCTAAGGCAAGTATATCCTTCCTTAGATAAGGAGTCCAAAACTGTACACGGTACTCCAGGTGTGGTCTCACCAGAGTCCTATATAATTGCAGCAAGACCTCCTGACTCTTATGCTCCAATCCCCGAACGCAACGGACTAATATGTATTTTAATTCTTAGCAAAAGATTACGCAGTATTTTAAAGACATCATGCTCCAGGCACCAGTAACATTGATTTCCTTTGTGTGTGTTATTCTTCCTGTTGGTTTAAACAGTAGTTTCACTCCAGTGTGACGTTCTGTGAATGAAGCCCACACAAATCCGATGGATCTCAACAGGAACTTTAGTACAATTACTGAATAATTAGCAGTAGCTGGAGAGGGGGAAATACATTCAGTGCTAAATTCACAGCAGCCGGAGCTAAGCACCGCACTGACAGACGCGATAGTCTGAGTAAACAATTGGAGATAAGAATATATTTGGGAGTTACCTGAATCTGTGCAACCTGACTTAAAATATTACAAAACTAGCAGTGAGCAAAGGAGATAAAAACAGAAAATGCTGGAAAACACTTAGCAGGTCAGGCCGCACCTTGGAGAGAGAAAGCAGAGTTAGGTCCATTCTACTCAATCTCTCCTCATAGGACAACCCTCTCATCCCAGGAATCAATCTAGTGAACCTTTGTTGCACCCCCTCTAAGGCAAGTATATTCCTCCTTAGATAAGGAGTCCAAAACTGTACACTGTACTCCAGGTGTGGTCTCACCAGAGCCCTATATAATTGCAGCAAGACCTCCTGACTCTTGTACTCCAACACCTCCTGGTCAATCAATACATCTGAAATGTTAACTCGGTTTCTCTCTCTTCACAGATGCTACCTGACCTGCTGAGTATTTCCAGCATTTAAAATCTGTTTTTATTTCAGATTTCCAGCATCCGCAGTATTATTTTTGTTTTAGGCAAAACTTCTGTAGATTAAAAGGTAATACAATCAAAGAATGAGGTACCATGGAAGGCCAATATAAACAGATTTAAGAGGCACTCAGAGCACCAAAATAATTGCGGATCAGGAAATCCATCTTATTTAATCCATTTAGATAAACCTAATGTTCCCTTCCCGTGGGTCCGGGCAGCAAGCAGGAGAGGGGAATTAAAGCAGGTGTTCCCATGTGGAGAAAAACAGAATTAATGGGCCTCGTGGCCTGTTCACATGCCGTGACATTCAAAGATTTCATCACAGCATTCAACCGTTTCTTGATTTTTGCCTCCGCTCTCGAACCAGTCCGTTCCAAGTGTTGATCCTCATCTGTTTCTGGAGAGAGAAGGAATTAAGGAGGAGAAGGCCAGTAAGGTGAGGTTGTGGTCTATCCAAAAATAAAGGACTGGCTTGTTGGACCTAATGACCTTAATTCCGTTCCTTAAAATTCTTATTTTGCATTGTAAAAGGAAGAAAGAACCTCTGTTTATATAGCACCGTTCACGACCTCAGAACGTCCCAAAGCTCTTTACAGCCAAAGAAGTACTTTTGAAGTGTAGCCACTGTTGCACTGTAGACAGAGATGCTCTCCCGAAGAGCACAGTCTACAGATCTTGCAGCGTTCACGGTCGGGGATGTTTGTTTTGTTCCTGTTTTGCTCCACGGATGACTGCAGGTGTAATCGGCATGTAATCAGCTGTCCAGTCGGTGCAGTGGACCCTTTCCGCTTGTGAACGGTATTGAGAGGCGGGCTCGATTAAACAACGGCGGCCACTTCACGTACGGTGATTAACAGTCAAAAGCAAAGGCAGTGGTTTCAGGCTGCAGGTTCATAGCCACTGGTTCTCATTTGGTAATATCGACTCTCAATTTTATATTGTGATACACAGGCTGCTTCAGAACAAAAAGACGTTGGTGCAAGTGGTAATGACTGACTGACTGACTGGATTTCCCCTACTAGTAGCAATGCTACAGAACTAGTGTTGCCATGGAGATTGGGGGTGGTGCAGGGAAGAATAAACATGCTCCATTCATATCCAGAAATTAAGGAATCAATTCGCAGTTGGGTGGTGTTTCATGTTTAAAATTTATTTCATTTTTCTCGCCAATCTTCTTCTGTCCTCTCGTCTCCTGAAGGTGTTAACTTAGAGTTGCCAACTCTGGTTGGACATATTCCCCATCTCCAATATTTTTAGACCTCATAAATGAAAGTGTTCAAAGAAAGTGATAAAAAAAAACACATTTTTTTTAATGCCCCAATGATTTTTTTTCCCATATTGCTTGCAGCAGTGTCCAGAAGATTAATATTTAATTCCTTTCCAAAGGGAATTGGATAAATACTTGAAGAGGATAAATTTGTAGGGCTATGGGGAAAGGGCAAGGAGAGTGGGACTAATTGGACAGCTCTTTCAAAGTGCCGACACAGGCACGAGGGGCTGAAGGCCTCCTTTTGTGCTGAATCCTTCTGTGATTCCTGGAGACTCCAGGACAATCCTTGAGGGGTTGGCAGCCCTACGTTGACTCCTTGTAATGTTGCACTTCTTGTACCTCATCTAAATGGCCACTCTTGAGCTGTGAGCCTTTGGTAGGCATGTCAGCAGGCTGGTTGATGGTGGGCAGCGTCACAGATGTGCCCAATCCTGTCCTCACTTGGTGTCCGCACACACATATTCCTAGTAGGCATCGGTGAGTATCAATCAGGAGCGGAACAGGGGTGGAACCCAAGGCCTTCCAGATCTGTATGGCTCAGTGCCATACCAGGCAGTGCATTTACCAAATGAACCCTGCCGGTTTCTTTTTGATATTGGTGGGTATCATGGCACATGGAACACAGTGACAGATGGCAGGCCTGTGCTGTTGAATGAGGTGACCAAACTGCCGTGACATCGTGCTGTGCGACTGCAGGTGATGTCACACTGCAGTTAGATCAGGTTTTATTGACATAGTTACACAGTATTTTACAGCACAGAAACAGGCAATTCGGCCCAGTAGGTCTACGCCGGTGTTTATGCTCCATGTGAGCCTGCTCCCTCCCTACTTCATCTAACCCTATCACCATATCCTTCTATTCCTGTCTCCCTGCTGCACTGATCCAGCTTCCCCTTAAATGCATCCATGCTATTCTCCTCAGCCACTCCATGTGGTAGCAAGTTCCACATTCTAACCACCCTCTGGGTGAAGATGTTTCTCCTGAATTCCTTAGAGGAGAGGATACCCCGTATACCCTGTATCGCATTTGGCAGATTGGCATTGGCAGGGGTTGCAATCTGAGCAATTCCACCACTAACAAAGCCATTTTAAAAAAGCTCACAGCTCCTTTAAGTCCAGGGTCTCAGTAACAATTTATTATGGCAGTCTGTGTGGTGGGTAGGGGCGAATTGGGACCCTGTGAAAACACCTGGTGGTGATGCAGAATGAAATGCTCCACTGCCTGCAGCTCGCCTGTCAAAGGCTGAGTGAATGCAACACGCACTCTCTGTCCACTTTACAGGAGCAGGCATTTGTATTTTAAATATGTCTGTGCCCAGCTTCGCATTACACTCTGTGTACACTCTGCGGTCGCTGCTGTACACAGGGAGCGATCTCTTTGCAACTAATAAAATATCTCTTCCCTCCAGGTGGTTAGTTCACAGTGGGAAGAGAAATTGTATCCTGTTTGCAGTGTTTGCTATCAGATGATGTCAGATCTCAGTAACTCAGTGGACTTATGAGGGAGGAGAGTGCGTTGCCAGCCCTGGGAATGATTACTGCAGTGGCAATCTTAGTCTTGAGGGAGGATTGACAATTGCCTGAAGAAAAGAAAGAAAGACTTGCATTTATATAGCACCTTTCATGACCTCAGCATGTCCCAAAGCGCTCCACAACCAATGAAATACTTTTGAAGTGTAGTCACTGTTGTAATGTAGGAAACGTGGCAGCCAATTTGCGCACAGCAAGATCCCACAAACAGCTATGTGATAATGACCCGTTTAAGCAATAAATATTGGCCAAGACACTGGGGAGAACTCCCCTGCTCTTCTTCGTAATAGTGCCATGGGATCTTTTACATCCACCTGAGAGGGCAGACAGGGCTTCGGTTTAGTGTCTCGTCTGCAGGACGGCACCTCCGACAGTGCAGCACTCCCTCAGTACTGCTCTGGGGACTTGAACCCACAACTTTCTGACTCAGAGGCGGCAGTGCTACCTGCCGAGCCACGTCAGTACAACAGAAATGTGCAGGAAAAGATCAGCTGGTCCACCAAGCCTGCCCCACACACACGATGCCTGATGTCTGGAGCAACATGACTAGACACTTCCTTTTACTGCCCCCCGCCATCAGCCATGTAATCTCCTGGGAGAGGAAAAAAAAACAGAAAAAGAAACCTCGGGCCAAACAGGGAAAAAAAAAATCTGGAAAATTCCTCTCCATCACCCCCCCGCCCCGACTCAGGTGATTGAAACCAGTCCAGGAGATGACATGGACCACACATAGATTAGCTGTTAAATCACTTACCTTCTATATGATGTGATCTCTGCCCCAGTCAAGAACCAGTCCAGCTCCCTCTTGCAGGCACTCAGAGAGTCCGCACCCACCACACCAGCCGGCAATGTATTCCAAAGGCTCACTACTCTCTGGGAAAAGAAGAACCACCTAATACTTATCCTGTTCCTATACTTGCATGGTTTAAATGCATGACCCCCAGGTCTTCCCCAATCTGTCAAACTGGAATAATCTATTAATCGGCATGCAATCCAACCCTTTCATTATTTTAGGAACGTAGGAACAGGAGTAGGCCATTCAGCCCCTCGTGCCTGCTCCGCCATTTGATAAGATCATGGCTGATCTGTGATCTAACTCCATATACCTGCCTTTGGCCCATATCGCTTAATACCTTTGGTTGCCAAAAAGCTATCTGTCTCACATTTAAATTTAGCCGTTTGCGGAAGAGAGTTCCAAACTTCTGCCACCCTTTCTGTGAAGAAATGTTTTCTAATCTCACTCCTGAAAGATCTGGCTCTAATTTTTAGACTGTGCCCCCTACTCCTAGAGTCCCCAACCAGTGGAAATAGTTTCTCTCTATCCACCCTATCTGTTCCCCTTAATATCTTATAAACTTCGATCAGATCACCCCTTAACCTTCGAAACTCCAGAGAATACAACCCCAATTCGTGTAATCTCTCCTCATAACTTAACCCTTGAAGTCCGGGTATCATTCTAGTAAAACTACGCTGCACTCCCTCCAAGGCCAATATGTCCTTCCGAAGGTGCGGTGCCCAGAACTGCTCACAGTACTCCAGGTGCGGTCTAACCAGGGTTTTGTATAGCTGCAGCATAACTTCTGCCCCCTTGTACTCTAGTCCTCTCGATATAAAGGCCAGCATTCCATTAGCCTTATTGATTATTTTCTGCACCTGTTCATGACACTTCAATGATCTGTGTACCTGAACCCCTAAGTCCCTTTGGACATCCACAGTTTTTAACTTTTTACCGTTTAGAAAGTACCCTGTTCTATCCTTTTTTGATCCAAAGTGGATGACCTCACATTTGCCTACATTGAATTCCATTTGCCACAGTTTTGCCCATTCATCTAATCTATCAATATCCCTTTGTAATTTTATGTTTTCATCTACACTGCATACAATGCCACCAATCTTTGTGTCATCGGCAAACTTAGATATGAGACTTTCTATGCCTTCATCTAAGTCGTTAATAAATATTGTGAATAATTCAGGCCCCAAGACAGATCCCTGCGGGACTCCACTAGTCACATCCTGCCAATGTGAGTACCTACCCATTATCCCTACTCTCTGTCGCCTTTCGCTCAGCCAACTTCCTAACCAAGTCCGTACTTTTCCCTCGATTCCATGGGCTTCTATCTTAGCTGACAGTCTCTTATGTGGGACCTTATCAAATGCCTTCTGGATGTCCATATAAATAACATCCATTGACATTCCCCTGTCCACTACTTTAGTCACCTCTTCAAAAAATTCAATCAGGTTTGTCAGGCACGACCTACCTTTCACAAATCCATGCTGGCTCTCTCTGATTAACTGAAAATTCTCGAGGTGTTCAGTCACCCTATCCTTAATTATAGACTCCAGCATTTTCCCCACAACAGATGTTAGGCTAACTGGTCTATAATTCCCTGGTTTCCCTCTCTCTCCTTTCTTAAAAAGCGAAGTGACATGTGCAATTTTCCAATCGAGAGGGACAGTTCCTGAATCTAGAGAACTTTGAAAGATTATAGTTAGAGCATTTGCAATGTGCTCACCTACTTCCTTTAAAACCCTGGGATGGAAACCATCTGGGATTTGTCACTTTTTAGTACTATTATTTTATAAACCTCTATCGGGACACCTTTAAGTCTACGCTGCTCTCAAGTAAATAGAACCAGCTCTTTAAGCCTATCTGAGTAACTTTAAGCTGGGAATCATTCTTGTGGCTCTTCTTTGAACCTTTTCCAAGGCCACTATATCACCCACCATGTGACGGAACCAAAACTGGACACTATAAACTTAGTAAACAGTAAAGGAACTTACATGAAGAGGAAACTTTGGCAGATGCAGGTTTTGCCTCACCAGAAACACGTCAACATTCCACCCACCCGGTTCCCCCTCCCCCCAACCACCATTCCCGGAACTTTGACCCTATTTGTTATATATGAGATGTTGACTGTTGCTGGTATCGGGTTCCACAAGCACTGCCTACCCTTCAGTACGTCGCCCCATTACCTCTTCAAACCTCAGCCTGGAGAGTGATTGCTGGTGGGATATTCAACTATTGGCAGGGAAGGGGGAACACAACCGAGCCCTGTCCTCCTCCCCTGATCCAACATCCACATATTCGAGTAGGAGTCATAAGATAGCGATCAGGAGTGGGAGTCCTGGACGATTTCTCTCCCCTGCATGCGGATCACTGAGTTCAATTGAATCTGGGACACCCTTGGCTCCATGTGGCTCGATTCAGCAATGAACAACACTATCACCAACTGAGATATCAGAGGAGCTCTCTCTAACATAGTCTTGGTGCAAAGGCGGAGGGTCAGATGCACGGGGATTGGGTAACTGTTTAAACTTTCCCTTCAGACAAGGGACTGAATTGTGTTACAAGCTATCATTCATCAGATATAACAGATTGACTGGTCATTCATCTCAGTGGTGTTTGTGGCTGCTCTGTTTGCTTTCTTAACAACAACTACAACTTGCATTTATATCGTGTCTTTAATGTAGTAAAACGTCCCAAGGCGCTTCACAGGAGCGTTACCAAACAAAATTTGATACCGAGCCACATAAGGAGATATTAGGGCAGGTGACCAAAAGCTTGGTTTAAGAGGTAGGTTTTAAGGAGCATCATAAAGGAGGCGATGGAGAGGTAGAGAGGTTTAGGGAGGGAATTCCAGAGCTTAGGGCCTAGACTGCTGAATGCATGGCCACCAATGGTGGAGCGATTAAAATCATCCACAATCAGCATGCAATGAAAACAGAAAATGCTTGAAGTACACAGCAGGTCCATCAGAATCTGAAGAGAGAAAAGTTCTGACAAAGACTCTGCGGCCAAAACATGAACCTGTTTTCTTTTTCTTTACAGATTCTGATGGATCAGCTCTGTATTTCCAGCATTTGCATTTCTTTTTCTTTTTATTGAATTCAGTGTACTTTGAGGCATTTCAATATAAGGATTTACGTAATTGCAAGTCATTTGTTTATTTACCAAAGTGAAATCCTGCGGATGCTGGAAATCTGAAGTAAAAACAGAAAAAGCTGGAAAACGTCTGTGGAGAGAGAGAGAGACAGAGTTAACATTTCATGTCGTGACCTTTCATCAAAGTTCTGACAGAAGGTCATTGGCCTGAAACGTGACCCCAATGTTTCTCATTTATTGTTAGAGTCTATATGTACCTTTTTAAAGCTATATATATATATATATGTGTGTGTACATATAATTTTCTTTTTCTTGGAATAAGTAAAGGTTAATAAAATAAATCAGGAGCTCTGATGAAAACAATTTACTCTATTTCGTAAGGGCAATAGTGCACGTTGTGATTTTTTTTTCAGTAGGTTAGAAATTCAATAAAGTCTTTACATGGTTAAATGAATCAAATGCATAATGTGCTGTGTGAAGGTTAATATGCCGGTGAAGTTTGAACAGGAGAGAACGTTCAAGGTTATAACAACAATCTCTTTTTGATATGCCACAGGGAGTATTCCCCAGGTAAGGATGACTGTAGAGAGTAGGAATTATTCCCTGAGACAATCACTGACGGATAAAACACCAAGGAGGATTGGAGTGGAGTTTTACACGGATTTCTCATGCAAATTGCCAAGAAAAGACTGCCCTGGATTTGTTCTGTGCGATGGAACAAGACGCTTGGAAGCTTTTTTTTCATCCTTTCAATAAGATCAAGCGCAGAAAGAGAGCAAAAGAGATCAGTGGGTGCTTGTTGCAGAAGACAGTAAACTTGACAGAAATTTGAGATCAAAAAGTTGATCGTCTGTTGTGGTAGAGAAGGAGCAGGATATCGATGTTCAACTTTTAGAAGGTCGCAGGAACACGAAGGCCATTCAGCCCTTTCACAGACATGTACAGTCTAGCCCATCACTGACTCTACCCCACCCATTTAATGCTTATCCACGTGCTTTAATAGAACTACCACCACAGGGTCCCTGATCTGGAAGAACATTCAAAAGTGCTTTTATCGCCCTGTGTCTGTAGGATATTTTTTTTGGGCATCATGTTTTCTCCTCTCTTCCTGTGGAAGCACTAACTTATGAAGCGATTGGCCCTGAAGCCATCCTTCTCTACCTGGCTCTGTATCACACTGGCACCACCTTTACCCACGGCTCCATTGGGGAATTTTATTTCACGTGCACAGTTTAAGTTTTTTTTTGGGGTGGTTTGTTCAGTTTGGGTCTGGCGACGCCTGTCAGAGGGTATGCTCCAGGTGCCTGATGGGTGATGACATTTGCACAAGATTAATAATGGTCGTGACATATATACTGTAGGTTTAACTGGAGATAAAGTGCAGTTTGATAAAGAGATTTCCCCGTTCAGTATATAGTGTTCAATGCCGCCAGTAAGCAACTAAGCCACATTATTTCCAGGTGTTTTCCTTACGCCAATTATACTACTGCTTTTGCCCCCATGTTAAGCAGTTTGGAGTGCGCATCAATGCAAAACTAATAAAAGAAAGAACGTGCATTTATACAGCACCTTTCACATCCTCAGAATGGCTCAAAGTGCCTTACAGCCAAGGAAGTATAGTAACTTCTGTAACGTAGGGAAATGCACAGCCAATTTGTGCACAGCAAGGTCCCATAAACAGCAGAGATAAATGAAAAGATAATCTGTTTTAGTGATATTGGTTGAGTGATAAATATTGGCTGGGGCAAACTCTCCTGCTCTTCTTTGAACAGTACCCTAGAATCTTGTACATCCACCCGAGGGAGGTGACGCGGCCTCGGGTTTAACATCTCATCCAAAAGAAGCATCAGCCTAGATTCAGTCCTCAAGTACCTGGAGTGGGGTTTGAACCCACAGCCTGCTGACTCAGTGGTGAGTACTCCCACTAAGCTAAGGCTGACACCTGATGGCATCATTGAGCAATCAGGTAGATGATCTGACTCTGGCCATGTTAGTAACCTGGAGTAGAACTCCAGTTGGATGAGTTGTTGAGCTTAAGCTTAATTTTGAGCTTTTTTCTAATGTTTCCGCTGGATCAAGGAATTGCCAACCCAGAGCCAACTGCTAATGACAAACCTGCCTAATATTGAGTTCAACCCAATAACTGGAATCAAACTTAGAAGATTATGAATAAACAATACACCATTATTGTTGTGTAAAATGATTTAAACACTCAACCTAGAATCATAGAATGATACAGCACAGAAGAAGGCCTTTCGGCCCATCGTGCCTGTGCCGGCTCTTTGAAAGAGCTGTCCAACTAGTCACGCTTCCCTGCTCTTTCCCCATAGCCCTTCCTCTTCAAGCATTTATCCAACTCCCTTTTGAACATTACCACTGACTTGAAGAGCAAAAGTTAAATCTCCTCAGAAGTCAGCTGTTTTTTTTTTCATTTTATTCCCATTCCTTTCAATGTTCTTCCTTTTACCCTCGTTCTCTGCTGAAGGACAGTTCCAACTTTTTTCTTTATTCGTTCATGGGATGTGGGCATCGCTGGCAAGGCCAGCATTTATTGCCCATCCCTAATTGCCCTTGAGAAGGTGGTGGTGAGCTGCCGCCTTGAACTGCTGCAGTCCGTGTGGTGAAGGTTCTCCCACAGTGCTGTTAGGTAGGGAGTTCCAGGATTTTGACCCAGCGACAATGAAGGTGACAAACTGGATTCTTTTACCCTCAGTCTGGTTCAGCAAACACTGAGTCGAATACACCTTTAAACTTCAACACAATTTTATTAGCTGCAGAGGACTTAGTCTACTGTATGGTTGGCAGGCCCATTGTGCTAATTCTAGCTAGCAAGCAGGCTACTAATTAACCCTTGCTTAACCGCACTGTTACTTTGCCATGGAGGTATTTCACTATTCTACTGGAAGCTTACCACGTAGGCATTCTCAAAGGAACGGCGATATATTTCCAAGTCGGGATGGTGTGTGACTTGGAGGGGAACGTGCAGGTGGTGGTGTTCCTTGAATCCCATGGTGAAGGGGCCACTCTTCATGCATGAGACTGTACACTGAGTATTGGCCACTCCTCAACTGTAGAACCCGTCACCGCCAAGTCTAATACTCTCCTTACTCGACATCCACTCCCCTGCCCTTTCCAGCAAGGGTCACTGGACGATGATCAGGGGTGGGAAACCTGGCTTCATTTCTTTCCTCTTCCCCAGCCCGGCAAGAGTGAGGTAAATTGCGGTGTGATCACTGAACGCAGCAGAGACGAGAGATGGAATCTTCCTGCTTTTTATGGCACAGGTTCAAGTGATGTATTTGTCCACTAAACCAATAGGGAAGCTTTAGAACCATAGAAGTTCATAACACAGAATGAGGCCATTCATAGGAACAGGAGGAGGCCATTCAGCCCCTTGAGTCTGAACCGCCATTCAATTAGATTGTGGCTATCATGTCTGTGTCAGCTCTTTGCTAGACCAATCCAAATTGAACCACAATGCCCTGCTCTCTCCCCATTTCTTTTTATTTGTTGCTAATTTTCTCTCCTTTTCTTCTCCTATGACATTGACCTTTACTGGCACTTCCTAGAAGGCAAACTCCAAATGGCATTGAAAGGAACCCAGGAGTAATTATTGTTGGGACAAAGGTAGCCATCAATTTAATAACTGTGAGTCGTGAAAGATTTGTATTTGTATAGCGCCTTGTCACGCCTCGCTGAAACATCTCAATTTGGAGTGCACCGTCTGTTGTTATCTGGATAAACTCAGCAACTGTTGTGCACACAGCATGATCCCACAAAAAGTGATCAGATGAATGACTAACTGATCTGTTTTTGGTGATATTAGTTGAGGGAGGAATGCTGGTCAAGACGCCGGGAGAACTCCCTGCTCTTTGAGAAATGCCATGCGATCTTTAATGTCCACCTGAACCACTGGAACAGGCAGACAGTGCCTTGATTTAATATTTCATATATAGGACGGCACGAATCATGGCGCACCACTGGAGTGCCAGCCTATATTTTGCGCTCAGGTCCTGGAAGGTTGAAGCTGCAACCTTCCGAGCCAGAGGCAACAGTACTACCAAATGAGCGAAAATAACCCAGTGAGTGGAATATCCTCACACAAGAAACATACAAGTCATTTTGTCGGCCAATGATCTTGATAGTCAAAAGTAGTACCTTTAACAAAATCTGAATTGTTCCACATGCATGTGTACCCCATTACTTCATAGAATCACTCATCTGAAATCTGACAATCTATGCCAAAGGCATTTTGTGGATGAAGACACCTCAATTTTCCCTATGGGCTGCATCGCCACGTATGGTTGTAGAAACCATACATATCATAGCCAGGGCAGTTCCTGTAATCCTTTTGATGTTATCAGGACAAAATACTTCTCATATGTCGAGTAAGCTGTCAGTGTACATCTTTGCATGTAAATGTTGAATCCATAACAACAAACCCTCATGTCATTTGTAGTCGAGTAGTGTTTCGTCTGGTTCATAGCTTGTAAAAATGATGCAGCCCATAATTTTAAAACCAAATTTGATTAAAATGCATAGTCCAGAATTCTAGCACATCCTGCTTAATGAGACATACTGACTCTTTTAGTGTTAGATCTATCCACTGTTCTGCTTGTCCAACAGGCAGTAGACATACCAATCAGATACCGGAAGAAGTCTCTAAGTCAACCAAATTTGGACAACTTGTCAAAATATTTAAAATAAAATTGGAGAATCATTGATGTTCTGACACTCAATGTCACTGGCGCATTTATTAACTCATATCATATTTGCAAAACATGCTAAGACATCTTGGGGCAGAACCAACCTTTTCCACCTTTGGCTTCTTGAGTTTAATATCAGGCTCATCAAAATTGGGCGCGGGAGTGTGGATGGACTTCTAGTTTCAGAATCCTTATTGTATTGGTGCTTCCTGCTGTGCAATACTGTATTTTTCACCGTTCTTGTTATACAGAGGGGTTTTATTTATTGAACAATGCAATTTAGCATACATCCCACGTAGAGATGAGGCATTTGGGCTTTGAGTTTGACTTCAAATACTTTAATTTTCTGTTGAATGCAACTTTAGCCTTTGTCCATTTAAAATTGTGGCAAAGTTGAATCCTGACTCAATTGTGGAACTTTAGTTGCTCATCGATATTCTGCAACAAGGAGTACATACCAGCATTTCCAAACCAATGTGTCAAGATTCAAAGTCTCTCACTGCCCTTCCCTGTATCTACCCTATTCTCTTTGTTATTCTGTAATTCTGAAGATGTTTCTTCAACTGTCTTGGTCTCATACTTACCCTCTGTTCCTGTGTTTTTCTCTGTCCATTATATTCAGCATTTCTCTGCTCTGCCTTTCTGTTACACTCTCTCAAATTTTGTCACTCTGTCATGCTCCATGTTTAAGAGTCTCCAAAACAAACTACTGATAAATCCACATAAGTAGTTTGTGTTTGCCCGATATGGAGTGCACATTCTCTCCGCATTGCACCAGGAGTGCATAGGCACATTTTGGCAAAAGCTAAGGTTTAGGGACCCCAGTTATGTCCAGGGGTGACTCTGGAGTTTAGCCAATTAACTACTAAGCTGCCTGTCTAACCAGAAACACATTGCATTTTAAGGCACTGACTAAGAGGCTATTTGGAGCCTGGTGGGAAGAACCCCAGCTCTCGGTGTCCAGTCTACCTTTTCAGGTCGCATTAATGAGCCAGGCTGGTCAATCATCAACCGTGCCTTGGACTATTGTGGACCTGTCTGGCTAAAGTATCATATCACCAAGTCTGCCACAGAGGGTAACTTGGATCTAATCTTCTATTGCCGGGCACGTCATGTTGGAACCACCTCCACCCTAAATGTACGTCATTTACCTTTGTCCGCTCTGTGCAAGGATAATAGATTCTTCCATCACCATCCCTGGGTGTATCCTGTCCCACCGGCAGGACAGACCCACCAGTTATGGCGGTACAGTGATATACAGTCAGGAGGGAGTGGCCCTGGGAGTCCTCAACATTGACTCCAGACCCCATGAAATCACATTGCATCAGGTCAAACTTGGGCAAGGAAACCTCCTGCTGATTACCACCGACTGCCCTCCCTCAGCTGATGAATCAGTCCTCCTCCATGTTGAGCAGCACTTGGAGGAAGCACTGTTGGTACCAAGGGCACAGAAAGAACTCTGCGTAGGGGACTTCAATGTCCATCACCAAGAGTAGCTCGGTAGCACCACTACTGAACGAGCTGGCCGAATCCTGAAGGACATAGCTGCCAGACTGGGCCTGCGGCAGGTGGTGAGCGAACCAACTCGAGGGAAAAACCTACTTGACCTCATCCTCACCAATCTACCTGTCGCAGATGCATCTGTCCATGTCGGTATTGGTAGGAGTGACCACCGCTGAGATGGAGATGAAGTCCTGTCTTCGCACTGAGGACACCATCCAACGTGTTGTGTGGCACTATCACCGTGCTAAATGGGATAGATTCAGAACAGATCTCGCAGCTCAAAACTGGGCATCCATGAGGCGCTGTGGGCCATCCGCAGCAGCAGAATCGTATTCCAGCACAATCTGTAACCTTATGACCCGGCATATTCCTCACTCTACCATTACCAACAAGCCAAGGATCAACCCTGGTTCAATGAGGAGTGTAGAAGAGCATGCTAGGAGCAGCACCAGGCGTACCCAAAAATGAGGTGCCAACCTAGTGAAGCTACAACTCAGGACTACGTGCATGCTAAACAGTGGAAGCAACATGCTATAGACAGAGCTAAGCGATTCCACAACCAACGGATCAGATCAAAGCTCTGCAGTCCTGCCACATCCAGTCGTGAATGGTGGTGGACAATTAAACATCTAATGGGAGGAGGAGGCTCTGTAAACATCCCCATCCTCAATGATGGTGGAGTCCAACACGTGAGTGCAAAAGACAAGGCTGAAGCGTTTGCAACCATCTTCAGCCAGAAGTGCCGAGTGGATGATCCATCTCGGCCTCCTCCCGATATCCCCACCACCACGGAAGCCAGTCTTCAGTCAATTCGATTCACTCCACGTGATATCAAGAAACGGCTGAGTGCACTGGATACAACAAAGGCTATGGGCCCCGACAACATCCCGGCTGTAGTGCTGAAGACTTGTGCTCCAGAACTGGCTGTGCCTCTAGTCAAACTGTTCCAGTACAGCTACAACACTGGAATCTACCTGACAATGTGGAAAATTGCCCCGGTGTGTCCTGTCCACAAAATGCAGGACAAATTCTATCCAGCCAATTACCGCCCCATCAGCCTACTCTCAATCATCAGCAAAGTGATGGAAGGTGTCGTCGACAGTGCTATCAAGCGGCACTTACTCACCAATAACCTGCTCACCAATGCTCAGTTTGGGTTCCGCCAGGACCACTCGGCTCCAGACCTCATTACAGCCTTGGTCCAAACATGGACAAAAGAGCTGAATTCCGGAGGCGAGGTGAGAGTGACTGCCCTTGACATCAAGGCAGCATTTGACCGAGTGTGGCACCAAGGAACCCTGGTAAAATTGATGTCAATGGGAATCGGGGGGAAACTCTCCAGTGGCTGGAGTCATACCTAGCACAAAGGAAGATGGTAGTGGTTGTTGGAGGCCAATCATCACAGCCCTAGGACATTGCTACAGGAGTTCCTCAGGGCAGTGTCCTAGGCCCAACCATTTTCAGCTGCTTCATCAATGACCTTCCCTCCATCATAAGGTCAGAAATGGGGATGTTCGCTGATGATTGCACAGTGTTCAGTTGCATTCGCAACCCCTCAGATAATGAAGCAGTCTGTGCCTGCATGCAGCAAGACCTGGACAACATCCAGGCTTGGGCTCATAAGTGGCAAGTAACATTCGCGCCAGACAAGTGCCAGGCAATGACCATCTCCAACAAGAGAGAATCTCACCACCTCCCCTTGACATTCAACGGCATTACCATCGCCAAATCCCCCACCATCAACATCCTGGGGGGTCACCATTGACCACAAACTTAACTGGACCAGCCACATAAATACTGTGGCTACAAGAGCAGATCAGAGGCTGGGTATTCTGCGGCGAGTGACTCACCTCCTGACTCCCCAAAGCCTTTCCACCATCTACAAGGCACAAGTCAGGAGTGTGATGGAATACTCTCCACTTGCCTGGGTGAGTGCAGCTCCAACAACACTCAAGAAGCTCGACACCATCCAGGACAAAGCAGCCCGCTTGATTGGCACCCCATCCACCACCCTAAACATTCACTCCCTTCCCCACCGGCGCACTGTTGCTGCAGCGTGTACCATCCACAGGATGCACTGCAGCAACTCGCCAAGGCTTCTTCGACAGCACCTCTACCACCTAGAAATACAAGGGCAGCAGGCACGTGGGAACAACACCACCTGCACGTTCCCCTCCAAGTCACACACCATCCCGACTTGGAAATATATCGCCGTTCCTTCATTGTCGCTGGGTCAAAATCCTGGAACTCCCTTCCTAACAGCACAGTGGGAGAACCTTCACCACACGGACTGCAGCGGTTCAAGAAGGCGGCTCACCACCACCTTCTCAAGGGCAATTAGGGATGGGCAATAAATGCTGGCCTCGCCAGCGACGTCCACATCCCTTGAACGAATAGAAAAAAAAGTTGACCATCAAGCATCTGAGAAGTTTGATCCCTCATTAGGTGGACACCAACTATCAGTAACTCTTCACAAACTGTATGATCAGCAGCACAACTCAGCATAAAATGTGAGAGTGCAATGCTATCATCCTCCTAACCACACTATGGACACACTGCATATCCTTTGTAGCTTGGTCAAAACCAACTTCTTGTTGTTTTCATGGGACTGCACTATCTCCCGTTTAGCTTTCCGTAAAGCAATCCTTATTTTGGCTGACCTTTTCCACACACAATCATTCTTTTCTCTGTTTTTGCAAACAAACCAAAAGCTACACTAGAGCTAGCGGGAACACTGGTGCAGTCTGTACAAAGGCACCAAAACACTAAAAAGTATCATGAGTAGAACCATTGTCCAAAACTAAGAAACACACACAGAATATGAAAAAGAAAGAAAGATTTGCATCTATATCACACCTTTCATGATCTCCGGATGTCCCAAAGCACTTCAAAGCCAATGAAGTACTTTTTGAAATCTGGTCACTGTTGTAATGTAGGAAATGTGGCAGCCAATTGGGCACAGCTAGGTCCCATAATTAGCAATGGGATAATAACCAGATAATCTGTTTCAGTGAGAGCTCCCTTGCTCGTCTTCGAAATAACGCCATGGGATCTTTTACATCCACCTGAGAGGGCAGATGGGTCCTCGGTTTAACGTCTCATCCGATAAACGGCACCTCTGACAGTGCAGCACTCCCTCAGTACTGCGCTGGAGTGTCAGCCTGGATTTCATGCTCAAATCTGTGGAGTGGGAGCTGAACGCACAATCTTCTGACTCAGAGACGAGTGTGACCACTGAGCCAAGGCTCACCACATGAGGGACTTGAATTCTGGAAGAACCTGCCTGTCTGATAATGAAGTCATGTCGTTTTCAATCTCTATCAGACACTGCTTGTGATACAAAGTCCCCCATTTCCTCAAATTGAAAAACTTAGTCTTCCCAGGAAATAGCTTAACTTTCATTTTTATTCACAATTCAAGCAAAAAATAAATGATAGCTTAATCGTTGTCTAACATTTAAGCTTGTAGGGACACACACAGGGCTAGGATATGGAACTGGGATGAACGGTAAGGATTTACACTTGAATCCTTTAAAAAAAAAAGATCGATGTATTATTTCTTCGTATTCCTCGCAGAATCCATTTTACCCCCAATTTACCAGAGGTAGTTTCTCTTTGATCTTGCTGTATGCTTTTCCCTAACTACATAGGTCTATAGAAGACCCCCCCACCAACAACCCGCCCCAAGGTTCTCCTTGTGTTTTTCTTCAAACTAACTCTAGTGACCTGATAAAAGAATCATCCACTAATTGGTGACAGACTAGACAATGTATTAGACTTTCATGTGAGTGGGAAGCAGTAGAGAGACAGGACATTTATTATAAGGATAAATTGACATAAAGTCAATATGTTACTCAACACTCTGAAATTGTTTGAATTAAGGAATACTTTAAAGGATATTATTAGGTTTACAAATAAAAAGGATCTGATGGAGAGCGCTTGATATATTTGATTAACAGCAGTGCTTTGAGCTGCAGCTCAACCATTCCCTTGGATGTGACCATGCATGGAATGACCTACATTTTGCAGCCTACTAAAAATTGTTAAGTTTAGAATCAGTGGTGTCAGGACTTAGTGTCAGCACTGTAGCAGCCTAGTGAAAAAAAAAACAATTTTCTGGTCGGGATTAACAAAGTAGAAGGAATGACTGTCATTTCCGCTATCTTGAGTTGTGTGTGTGTGTGTGTGTGTGTGTGTGTATTTTAACCACTGTGCCTTCAGTGTCCCTTCCTCCTACAATGTACAGGCTTTTAAAAACCCATATTGCTAGGGTTGCCAATCCTCCAGAATTGCCCTTGTAGTCTCCAGGAATTGACGAGCAATCGCCTGAGAGAAAAATCATAGGGGCATTAAAAAAAAAAGGATTTTCTTTTAACGCTTTCGTTCATTAGTTGGTGTTGGGAAAGAAAAGGCTGTTTGACTGACAGTCAAGAATCGTCCAATCGGGTAATGAAGGATCTGTTCGCTTTCCAATGAAGGGTTTTGATGGAGTGAATGGGGAGAAACTGTTTCCAGTGGCAGAAGGGTCGGTAAACCAGAGGACACGGATTTAAGGTGATCGGCAAAAGAGCCAGAGGCGTCACGAGGGAACATTTTTTTACGCAGCGAGTTGTTACGATCTGGAATACGCTGCCTGAAAGGGTGGTGGAAGCAGATTCAATAGTAACTTTCAAAAGGGAATTGGATAAATACTTGAAGGGAAAATATTTACAGGGCTATGGGGAGAGAGCAGGGGAATGGGACCAATTGGCTCGCTCTTTCATGGAGCCGGCACAGATACGATGGGCCGAATGGCCTCCACCTGTGCTGTACCTACTATGAAACTATGTGTAGCAAGGTGGTGCGCCCTGAGAATGGACATGTTGGGCGACCAATGGTGGGAGCGTGGGGGGGCGGGGCAGTTGGAGGGAGGAGGTCATGTGACGAAACCTCCAGGATCATATCCAGTCAGAGTTGGCAGCCGTACTATCACCTAACTGGGATGAACGGCAAGGATTCGGCCTTGAATCCTTTTTCTGAAAACAAAAAGATAAATTTATTTTTACTCAGTCGATTACTATTTCGCTGATGTCCCGCACTCTGACCTTTTAGCTGGGTTTCTCAATTTAAAAAAAAAATCTGCCCATGACATTATGATGGGGGCAGCGGTGGTGGGAGGGGGTGTGGGGGAATGGTTCTCCCAGTGTCACAGGTGGCATCTGCGCAGCTGCAGGAGATGGGAGAGCATTGCAGAGCACACAGTGACATTTTGAAGAGTTCAGAATCAACCAGATTGAAATAATGAATGAAAACTCTCAATGTTTGCGTCTTCTCTGGATTCACCAGATAAATATTGTGCGGTAAAATATTCAGGAGATTACAGGCCCCTCAGAAAGGATTGAGAATTGTCTCTCTATTTTAAGACCGACATGGTGCAGATTACTGTTCTGTTCTCTGGTGTAATTTTCTTTTCAAAGTTGAATCAACTCTTCTTACTTAAACAGATAATGCCCCCTTCAGGGCCCCCTTTAAGAATAATCAATTCGTTACGATCTCACCAGTATTTCATTGTTGCCTTTGTCGATTTCAGCTGTGTGAAACGGTGAATGTAAGCATGATGTTCAACCACAGGGGGCATCACAATTAAACTTGATTCTATCCCTCGCCCACTGTCCACATACACAGGGGGGTGAATTTCTGTCCGGGTTCTCCCGCACACCTGCCGTAACTTCAGCAGCGGAGCAGGATCCTCCCCACCCCGGAAAATGGCGTGAGCAGGATTTACATAATTTCTCCAGAGTTTCTGCAGCTCATCCGCCAAAGTTATGGTGGCCGGTTGGGAGAACCCCCGTGGAAATTCATCCTCTTGGATTTTCCAGTCGGAATTAATAGACAGTGATCTGGAATGGGTAACGTGACTGATTTTTTTTTTCCCTTCCTCACTCATTTAAAAAAAAAATTAATTCTCGAGATGTGGGCGTCGCTGGCAAGGCCGGCATTTATTGCCCATCCCTAGTTGCCTCTTGAGAAGGTGGTGGTGAGCCGCCTTCTTCTTGAACCGCTGCAGTCCGTGTGGTGAAGGTTCTCCCACAGTGCTGTTGGGTAGGGAGTTCCAGGATTTTGACCCGGCGACGATGATGGAACGGCCGATATATCTCCAAGTCGGGACGGTGTGCGACTTGGAAGGGAACTCAGAGGTGATGGTGTTCCCAACCTGCCCTTGTCCTTCTAGGTGGTGGAAGTCGTGGTTTTTAGGAATAGCTGCCCTAGAATCCTTGGCGAGTTGCTGCAGTGCATCCTGTAGACAGGACACACTGCTGCCACGGTGCGCTGATGGTGGGGGATGGGCTGCTTTGTAGTCGTACTCATTGGCAGAGGATAATTATGCCCACTGCACTGGCTGATGTCAGTTAAACTCAGCACAGACCAGGAGTCGAACCTGAGAACATCTGATCTCAATATCTTGATACCGTATCTTGATTCCCAAGTGACTAGGCCATCAGGGGAGCTGCACGATCTTGAATTGTCTAAAAGAAAAATGTTTTTGAGCTGCATAAAATTCAGCAGTCGAGCTGAAGAAATCACCTAACCACGTGAGGGAACAGTGATCTTTAGTCACTGGCAACTAGACATGTACATGTCATGGTTGAGATTTCAGTGAAGAAAAAGACTTGCGTTTATAGAGAGTCTCTCATGACCTCAGGATGTCCCAAAGCGCTTTACAACCTATGAGGTACTTTTTGAAGTGTGGTCACTGTTGTGATGTAGGGAAACACGGTAACCAATTTGCACACAGCAAGATCCCACAAACAGGTAATGATCGGACCATCTGTTTTTTTTAGTGATGTTGGTTGAGGGATAGGTATTGGCCTACGACACCAGGGAGAACTCCCCTACTCTTCTTCGAAATAGTGCCGCAGGATCTTTTACGTCCGCCCGAGAGGGCAGACGGAGCCCCGCGGTTTATCGTCTCATCCAGAAGAGCACAAAGGGGTTTGGTCCCTGTGCCTGGTCACTTTGCTTAAATGAATTTTTGGAGCAGGAGGAGGCCATTCAGCCACTTGAGCCTGTTCCGCCATTCAATCAGATCATGGCTGATCTGAAACTTGGGCAACCCGAAAGAATCTTAAAGCTTTCTAGTTAAAATTCTGTTGTGCTTTAAGATTAAAGGGACATTTCTCAGTTCAACCCCAAACCGTATCAGATGCTGGTCAATTTCGAAAGCAGTTGTCAGATAGGAAATGAAAAGCCACTCAAGCCAGGTTCACCATGGGAACTTGGAGTAAGCGATGAGATTTCCCTTCAAATTCAAATTGAGACATGCTGGGCATTCATACGTACCTAATAGTGGGGCAAGCTGACAGCAAGTTAAATTACAAGCGTAACGTTGTAGTTGAAAATAATTAAATGCCAATAGCTAAAGGCTGCATTGGCAGAGTAGAGAGAGAGAGAGAGAGAAGAAGCAGCAAAAAATAATCGACAGTCCTGTCGCTGTGTCCTTACTACCCAGGGAGGAGGGGAGTAATAACACCATTAGACATAATTGAGACTGAGGGGATATCACAGAAAATGGAAATGGAGGGTAGGAAATTCTCCCCAGAGCTCAGTTTACCGAGGGTGTGTGAGAGACGGGACCACTTAGCTCAATCAAACACTTGTGGGCACTGCCCGCTATGAGCTACAGAAGTCATGGACTGTGCATTGCTCCGTGTTAAGTTCAGAAGGCAATCAGACTATGTTTATGAAGCAGTGAAAATCCTCATTAGCCCCACACTGCGCTGTTGTGCACTAAATTGAGACACAGCACATGTATGACACCAGTAATGAATGAAAAGCTCCTCAATTACTGCATTTCCTCGGTAACACAAAACGATATCATGAGCATTCGCGATACCCTGCCCCCTTAAAACAAAATGTAATTCACCTTTTTAAGAGAATGCCCTAAAAGTTCGTAACCACCTAGTTTCGGACTCAGTATTCTGATTTAGGCAACAGCAACAATGCCATGGTACTAACCCCCAACAGATGTAAATAATAGATAACACTAGCACTGCATAATAGCTTCAGCACCTGTATATTCTAACATAACATAGCACAATTAAAGAGAGAGAAGCCAAGCAGTGAGTTCACTCAGTATCGCATTGTATACGGATCGTACGGCCAGAGGAGATTGGGGTGAGGGGTTGGGGAGCTGGTGGTGGTAAGTGGGACTCTTGGCATAAGTGGTAAGATGTGCCTGCCTGGGACCTCCGCTGCTGACCCCAACGAAGTTCATGGGGTCAGGGGTCACAGGGTCCACTAATTAACATGGAAATGGCAGGCTGCATCCATGTCGCCCGCACACTGACGAGGCCGCAAATGGCAGCCAGAGAGTGCCGGGCCGGAGGGGGCTCTCCCCAGCGGCCTTCTTGGTCAGGGGGCCAAGTTATACCCATCTCCTGATACTCATTTCCAATACAAAAACCGGGAGAGGCGTTTAACGGGTGGCAAATCCGGTATCACCAGTTTTTACACTGTCGTCAAATATTAAAATTGACCCCCCCCACCCACCTCTCCACTCTCTTTTAAAAGGGGGTCCTTGCTGCAACGGATTAACACGCTGCCTCTCCCCTCTGGGTCACAGTTCAATTTCAGCCCAGATCGATAGGCTGAAGTATTCTTTTGCTGCCTGTGAGGATATCACATGTTTAGAAAGTTTTGTCCCAGTTCTAGTGGGTGTGAGTTCACAGCATGCAACTGGCCGTAATTTGCTAGCGGGGGGTTGGGGGGGGCAGGGGTGGGTGTTGGAGACTGTGTGTGATTTGTAATGAATTGCTTAACACGTTCAGGTAAAATTCCCTTGTTTGCTATTTTAAAGCGAAGTCGTTAGCCCATTTGAAATAAACAGGTTCCGACTTTTTTTTTAAAGAACACAGCGAGCTAATTTTGCACAAGAACCTTGATCAGCTCATTACAGATAGTGCACAGAGGAAACCTGACAGTACATTGGCAACATCACTCATTCTTGGGGAGAAGAACTCTTCTGCCAAGAGCCATTCAGTGAGGCTGCAAGCATACTTAGGTAATGGTAGTAAAAGTGTTTGGTTATAATAATGTGTGATATTATATTATTACCGTGTTATGCAAGGCTTCTATTCAGTGCTGTGTTCACTTCGAAGGCAGTCTTATTTGTAATGTTTAGATTAGAGATTAAAATGTCTGATCTTGAAAGACTAGGTTCGACTATTATTCCAAAATATTTAACGTTCACAGATCCTGTTATAGGCCCAAAGCACCAAACAACAACAACTTGCATTTATATAGCGCCTTTAATGTACTAAAACGTCCCAAGGCACTTCACAGGAGCATAATCAGACAAAAATTGACACCAAACCAAAGATGGAGATATTAGGACAGGTGACCAAAAGCTCGGCCGAAGAGGTAGGTTTTAAGCAGTATCTTAAAGAAGGGGAGGGTTTAGCGAGGGAATTCCAGAGCTGAGGGCCTAGATAGCTGAAGGCACGGCTGCCAATGGAGGGGGCAAAGGAATTGAGGGATGCACAAGAGACTAGAGTTGGAGGAACACACTGGTCTCGGAGGGTTGTAGGGCAGAAGGAAGTTACAGAGATAGGGAGTGGCGATGTCATGGATGGAGGATAAGATTCTAAAAATTGAGGCATTGGTGGACCAGGAGCCTATGTCGGTTAGTGAGCACAGGGGGTGATGGGTGAATGAGACTTGGTGTGAGTTAGATCAAAGAGCATCATTAAAGAATCTATAAGTGCTTTCATGTATTTTTCCTTGCGTTGGAGCCATTATTTTAAGAGGAAGCTCCAAATTGTCATTTTTTAAAAATATACGTGAAGTTTTCTTTTTTACACACACATACTGGAGGATTATATCATTACAGAGTTTTATCTAAAAAAAACTTGCATTCTTTCGCGCCTTATCACATCTCTCACGAATGTCCCAAAGTGCCTCACAAGCACTGAATTACTTCGAAGCGCAGTAGTGACTGCTGCTCTGTGGGTCAATGTATGTTTGTTGCTGTGTTATCTTGAAGTATTCCTTGGAGGTGGCTGTGATGGAGAATGGAGAGTTGAGTAAAGGGATGGAGATCCCACCTTAGTACAGTAGAGGGGGCACTCTTCTCAAGTTGATTGTCGTAAAACACACCAGGGAGAGAAGCTGTAAACTCTGGCTATCCCAAGGTGTACCTGCACAGGGAGCATGTGAGGCTGACACTGGGCAGAAAATAGTATCGCATTAATTCCATATCCTAGTATTACCATCAGTTTTTTTTTAACTGTTTGTAACATCCAATATATTAGTAATCCTGCTGGAAGAATGCTGGGATCTTTAGATCCTGCCGAGCTGCTATATAGGTAGTGTGTGTGCTTTGCTTAAATGCGTAACTAGACAGAACAAGTTAAAACGAATTGTAGTGCAAATGCAGAAATTATAGAGCGAAAGATCCCATCTCCACTGCTTGCAGCCGCAGTGCAGTTTATAATAAGGATATTTGACTATTTATAGATAGAGAGAGAGAGACATCATATACTCTTTTCAAAAATGTAGTATGGTAGCAGAAACAATAGTGCTCTAGCTGCAATCATTAACCAGGCATCTGCTTCTTGAGTCAAGTGAATGTGTGATGGGCATTAGAGGTAAGAATTTTTAGGATTGGAAAAGACCATTGGGCCCAAATGAGTTCTGTCCTTTCTCATGGATCGATATCATCTCCCTGCATTCCCACTGTATCCCTTCCCTTCTGTAATGTATCCAACTGTCTCTTCAATCCATTTAATATAAGAACTTTGGCCAAGTGCAGGCCAAGATATGGGCCAAGTGCAGGCAACTGGGACTAGCTTAGTGGTATAAACTGGGCTACATGGACATGTTGGGCCGAAGGGCCTGTTTCCATGTTGTAAACTTCTATGATTCTATGATTCTATGAACTTTTAGGAACAAGAAACGGACATTTGGCCATAAAAGCTCTTTACATTTGGATAGATCTAAGCCCAACAAGCATGCCTTCTCACCAAGTCTTTTAGTAGCTTCTCTCCCCTATCCACTTCCCTGGTAATTCCCTCCCACCACCCCTCCACCTCTCCACCTCTCTCTCCTCCTTTAAACTCCTTAAAACCTACCTCTTTGACCAAGCTTTTTGTCACCTGTCCTAATATCTCCTTATGTGGCTCGGTGTCAAATTTTGTTTGATAATCGCTCCTGAGAAGCGCTTTGGGACGTTTTACTACATTAAAAGCGCTATTCAAAGAAGAGCTGGGGAGTTCTCCCTCTGTCTTGGCCAATATTTAACCCTCAACCAACATCACTAAAACACATTTATCACATTGCTATCTGCAGGACCTTGCGGTGTGCAAATTGGCTACTTGAATTACAACAGTGACTGTACTTCAAAAGTACTTCATTCGTTGTGAAAGATTTTGGGATGTTCACTGATCAGTGCCTGTGGGAGAGAAGGGGAATCGTAGCCCAGTACAGGTCAGTGCCTGTGGGAGAGAAGGGGAATCATAGCCCAGTCCGGGTCAGTGTCTACAGGAGAGAAGGGGAATCATAGCCCAGTCCAGGTCAGTGTCTACAGGAGAGAAGGGGAATCATAGCCCAGTACAGATCAGTGTCTACAGGAGAGAAGGGGAATCATAGCCCAGTCCAGGTCAGTGTCTACAGGAGAGAAGGGGAATCATAGCCCAGTCCGGGTCAGTGTCTACAGGAGAGAAGGGGAATCGTAGCCCAGTCCAGGTCAGTGTCTACAGGAGAGAAGGGGAATCATAGCCCAGTCCAGGTCAGTGTCTACAGGAGAGAAGGGGAATCATAGCCCAGTACAGATCAGTGCCTGTGGGAGAGGAGGGGAATCATAGCCCAGTACAGGTCAGTGTCTACAGGAGAGAAGGGGAATCGTAGCCCAGTCCAGGTCAGTGTCTGTGGGAGCGAAGGGGAATTATAGCCCAGTACAGGTCAGTGCCTGTGGGAGAGAAGGGGAATCATAGCCCAGTACAGGAGGTGAGAAAAACACAAGGCAAATTCTATGATGGTGCATTAATTTGCATGATTTAAACAAACAATCCTCTGAATTCCCTGATGATATTCAAGGAATGATTCTCCCTTTTCTTCGAATGTTGCTCGACCATGAGGTGTAATATTTCATTCGGTTTGGCCCTGAAAGCACGGATGCACTAGACTGAACAGACACTCCTGCAGCTAATATAACTCGGGGTAATTTAACATTGAAGTCATTCATTGTTCTGATCAGGCATTGTGTACAAAAAATAATGAAGGAATAATTATTATGTACACAGGTTCCATCACTGTGCACCACAGCATCGAAGGTACAATACAGTCACTATCAGTCGCCTTTATTACAGAGGTCGAAGGTCACCTGTCAGCCGTACAATAATTTTGATTTATTGCTGCCAATGACGATGTTTTGGAATATGGAAGATGTTGTGTTGATTAACAAATGGGCTTTTTGCATTTAATGATTAAAATATCTTGGCTTGCATTTTGCCTTTGCTTGGCACATAGAATCATAGAAAGTTACGGCACAGAAGGAGGCTATTCGGCCCATCGCGCCTGTGCCGGCCGAAAAAGAGCTATCCAGTTTAATCCCACTTTCCAGCACTTGGTGCGTAGCCCTGTAGGTTACTGCACTTCAAGTGCTCATCCAAGTACTTTTTAAATGGGTTGAGGGTTTCTGCCTCTACCACCCTTTCAGGCAGTGAGTTCCAGACCCCCACCACCCTCTGGGTGAAAGAATTTCTCCTCAGCTCCCCTCTAATCCTTCTACCAATTATTTTAAATCTATGCCCCCTGGTCACTGACTCTTCTGCTAAGGGAAATAGATCCTCCCTATCCACTCTATCTAGTCCCGTCATAATTTTATATACCTCAATTAAATCTCCCCTCAGCCTCCTTTGTTCCAAAGACAACAACCCCAGCCTATCAAATCTTTTCTCACAGCTAAAATTCTCCAGGCCTGGCAACATCCTCGTGAATCTCCTCTGAACCCTCTCTAGTGCAATCACATCTTTCCTGTAATGTGGTGACCAGAACTGTACCCAGTACTCAAGCTGTGGCCTAACCAATGTTGTATACAGTTCTAGCATAATCTCCCTGCTCTTATATTCTATGCCTCGGCTAATAAAGGAAAGTATCCCATCTGCCTTTTAAACCACCTTATCTACCTGTCCTGCTACCTTCAGGGATCTGTGGCCATGCACTCCAAGGTCTCTTTGTTCCTCTACACCTCTCAGTATCCTCCCATTTATTGTGTGCTCCCTTGCCTTGTTTGCCCTCCCCAAATGCATTACCTCACACTTCTCTGGATTGAATTCCATTTGCCACTTTTCTGCCACCTGACCAGTCCATTGATATCTTCCTGCAGTCTACAGCTTTCCTCCTCACTATCAATCACATGGCCAATTTTTGTATCATCTGCAAACTTCTTGATCAAGCCCTCCACATTCAAGTCCAAATCATTAATATATACCACAAAAAGCAAGGGACCTAGTACTGAGCCTTGTGGGACCCCACTGGAAACAGCCTTCCAGTCACAAAAACACCCATCGACCATTACCCTTTGCTTCCTGCCACTGAGCCAATTTTGGATCCAACTCGCCACTTTCCCTTGGATCCCGAGGGCTTTTACTTTTTTGACCAGTTTGCCATGTGGGATCTTGTCAAAAGCCTTGCTAAAATCCATGTACACTACATCAAATGTGTTACCCTCATCGACCCCCCTTGTTACCTGCTCAAAAAATTCAATCAAGTTAGTCAGACACGACCTTCCCTTAACAAATCCATACAGTTATCAACCTGATGCTGATACCTTGTGGGCCTGCTGCTAATACTGGCAGCAGTGTTTTCTGTGTTGTCCATTGTATCCAAGCTCTCTTTCTGGCTCCGTGTCTTACATCAGGGCTCAATCTCCCCTGTTGCACCTTAGATCCGAGCAATTGTTCTGCCTCTATCCCAATATCCGGGGCTGTTTCTGGGTCCTGGCTTTGCTATCTGAGCTGCGTTTCTGCCCCTGTCTCATATCCAAGTTCTGTTCCTTATATCTGAGTTCTGATTCTGTTCTCTCCTTTATATGTGGCTGTGTTTCTGTCTGTCTCTTTATATGTGGTGTGTTTCTGTTATGTCTTTTATATGTGGCTGTGTTTCTGTTCTGTCCTTTATATGTGGCTGTGTTTCTGTTCTGTCCTTTATATGTGGCTGTGTTTCTGTTCTGTCTCTTTATATGTGGCAGTGTTTCTGTTCTGTCCTTTATATGTGGCTGTGTTTCTGTTCTGACCTTTATATGTGGTGTGTTTCTGTTCTGTCCTTTATATGTGGTGTGTTTCTGTTCTGTCCTTTATATGTGGTGTGTTTCTGTTCTGTTCTTTATATGTGGCTGTGTTTCTGTTCTCTCCTTTATATGTGGCTGTGTTTCCGTTCTGTCCTTTATATGTGGCTGTGTTTCTGTTCTGTCCTTTATATGTGGCTGTGTTTCTGTTCTGTCCTTTATATGTGGTGTGTTTCTGTTCTGTCCTTTATATGTGGCTGTGTTTCTGTTCTGTCCTTTATATGTGGTGTGTTTCTGTTCTGTCCTTTATATGTGGCTGTGTTTCTGTTCTGTCTCTTTATATGTGGTGTGTTTCTGTTCTGTCCTTTATATGTGGTTGTGTTTCTGTTCTGTCTCTTTATATGTGGCTGTGTTTCTGTTCTGTTCTGTATATGTGGCCGTGTTTTTGTTCTGTATATGTGGCTGTGTTTCTGTTCTGTCTCTTTATATGTGGCTGTTTTTCTGTTCTGTCTCTTTATATGTGGCTGTGTTTCTGTTCTGTCTCTTTATATGTGGCTGTGTTTCTGTTCTGTTCTGTATATGTGGCTGTGTTTTTGTTATGTCTTTTATATGTGGCTGTGTTTCTGTTCTGTCTCTTTATATGTGGCTGTGTTTCTGTTCTGTTCTGTATATGTGGCTGTGTTTTTGTTATGTCTTTTATATGTGGCTGTGTTTCTTTTCTGTCTCTTTGTATGTGGCTGTGTTTCTGTTCTGTTCTGTATATGTGGCTGTGTTTCTGTTCTGTCTCTTTATATGTGGCTGTGTTTCTGTTTTGTCCTTTATATGTGGCTGTGTTTCTGTTCTGTCTCTTTATATGTGGCTGTGTTTCTGTTCTGTCTTTTATATGTGGCTGTGTTTCTGTTCTGTCTCTTTATATGTGGCTGTGTTTCTGTTCTGTCCTTTATATGTGGCTGTGTTTCTGTTCTGTCTCTTTATATGTGGCTGTGTTTCTGTTCTGTCTTTTATATGTGGCTGTGTTTCTGTTCTGTCTCTTTATATGTGGCTGTGTTTCTGTTCTGTCCTTTATATGTGGCTGTGTTTCTGTTCTGTCTTTTATATGTGGCTGTGTTTCTGTTCTGTCTCTTTATATGTGGCTGTGTTTCTGTTCTGTCCTTTATATGTGGCTGTGTTTCTGTTCTGTCCTTTATATGTGGCTGTGTTTCTGTTCTGTCTCTTTATATGTGGCTGTGTTTCTGTTCTGTCTTTTATATGTGGCTGTGTTTCTGTTCTGTCTTTGATATGTGGCTGTGTTTCTGTTCTGTCTCTTTATATGTGGCTGTGTTTCTGTTCTGTCCTTTATATGTGGCTGTGTTTCTGTTCTGTTCTGTATATGTGGCTGTGTTTCTGTTCTGTCCTTTATATGTGGCTGTGTTTCTGTTCTGTCCTTTATATGTGGCTGTGTTTTTGTTCTGTCTCTTTATATGTGGCTGTGTTTCTGTTCTGTCTCTTTATATGTGGCTGTGTTTCTGTTCTGTCCTTTATATGTGGCTGTGTTTCTGTTCTGTCTCTTTATATGTGGCTGTGTTTCCGTTCTGTTCTGTATATGTGGCTGTGTTTCTGTTCTGTCCTTTATATGTGGCTGTGTTTCTGTTCTGTCTCTTTATATGTGGCTGTGTTTCTGTTCTGTCTCTTTATATGTGGCTGTGTTTCCGTTCTGTTCTGTATATGTGGCTGTGTTTCTGTTCTGTCCTTTATATGTGGCTGTGTTTCTGTTCTGTCTCTTTATATGTGGCTGTGTTTCTGTTCTGTCTCTTTATATGTGGCTGTGTTTCTGTTCTGTCTTTGATATGTGGCTGTGTTTCTGTTCTGTCTCTTTATATGTGGCTGTGTTTCTGTTCTGTCTCTTTATATGTGGTGTGTTTCTGTTCTGTCCTTTATATGTGGCTGTATTTCTGTTCTGTCCTTTATATGTGGCTGTATTTCTGTTCTGTCCTTTATATGTGGTATGTTTCTGTTCTGTCTCTTTATATGTGGCTGTGTTTCTGTTCTGTCTTTTATTTGTGGCTGTGTTTCTGTTCTGTCTTTGATATGTGGCTGTGTTTCTGTTCTGTCCTTTATATGTGGTGTGTTTCTGTTCTGCCTTTGATATGTGGCTGTGTTTCTGTTCTGTCCTTTATATGTGGCTGTGTTTCTGTTCTGTCCTTTATATGTGACTGTGTTTCTGTTCTGTCTTTGATATGTGGCTGTGTTTCTGTTCTGTCCTTTATATGTGGTGTGTTTCTGTTCTGTCTTTTATATGTGACTGTGTTTCTGTTCTGTCTTTGATATGTGGCTGTGTTTCTGTTCTGTCCTTTATATGTGGCTCTGTTTCTGTTCTGTTCTGTTTATGTAGCTGTGTTTCTGTTATGTCTTTTATATGTGGCTGTGTTTCTGTTCTTTCTCTTTATATGTAGCTGTGTTTCTATTCTGTTCTGTATATGTAGCTGTGTTTTTGTTATGTCTTTTATATGTGGCTGTGTTTCTATTCTGTCCTTTATATGTGGCTGTGTTTCTGTTCTTTCTCTTTATATGTAGCTGTGTTTCTATTCTGTTCTGTATATGTAGCTGTGTTTTTGTTATGTCTTTTATATGTGGTTGTGTTTCTGTTCTGTCTCTTTATATGTGGCTGTGTTTCTGTTCTGTTCTGTATATGTGGCTGTGTTTCTGTTCTGTCTTTGATATGTGGCTGTGTTTCTGTTCTGTCTTTGATATGTGGCTGTGTTTCTGTTCTGTCTTTTATATGTGGCTGTGTTTCTGTCTGTCTCTTTATATGTGGCTGTGTTTCTGTTCTGTCTTTTATATGTGGCTGTGTTTCTGTTCTGTCTCTTTATTTGTGGCTGTGTTTCTGTTCTGTCTTTTATTTGTGGCTGTGTTTCTGTTCTGTCTTTTATATGTGGCTGTGTTTCTGTTCTGTCTTTTATATGTGGCTGTGTTTCTGTTCTGTCTTTGATATGTGGCTGTGTTTCTGTCTGTCTCTTTATATGTGGCTGTGTTTCTGTTCTGTCTTTTATATGTGGCTGTGTTTCTGTTCTGTCTTTTATTTGTGGCTGTGTTTCTGTTCTGTCTTTTACATGTGACTGTGTTTCTGTTCTGTTCTGTATATGTGGTGTGTTTCTGTTCTGTCTCTTTATATGTGGCTGTGTTTCTGTTCTGTTCTGTATATGTGGTGTGTTTCAGGCTCTGTCCCTTGTGCCGTGCCTCTGATAAGAGAATTTATTGGGAAACCTGCATCATTGTTTTATAAATTGGATTTCAAAGTTATTACTAGTGTATTAGTTTAAATTAAAATGGTCATAAAGGTGCCAGCTCATGAAAGCGAATTCCAGACTCCCAAGGATTTCAGTGGATTGACTGTTTGAATCCTTTTTAATTATTCTGCAGAATTCCTCCTAATTATTTTCAATGATTTACTTCTTAATTATTTTCTGGTGCAGCGAGTGAAGTGAGGCTGAACTTAGTCACTACTGCATTACCCTTCAGCCCTTACACTTCCGCAGGTGAAAGCAGCATCTCAGCCCCAATCCCTGGCTCCTTGGTCCCTGTTCACCCTCTTCCAACCCTGCCGCTGCATCTCTCAGCTTTGTCTCTCTCTCTCTCTCTCTTCCCCCCCTCCGTCCCCCGGGGGGGGACAGCCAGTGATGTCATGAAGTGGGGGCGCGGGGACGAGGGGTTGGCACTGTTAAAGGACGAAGTTCCCGACTGCTAGCAGCAGTGCTCGGGTGTTTCATGTCCCATTCCGGGAGACTCCGGGAGAGTTGGCTTCCCTTGTCAACTTGGCTCACGTGGCAAAATTCTAACCTTTGGGTCATAAGGTTGTGCTTAGGAGCTCCGCACCGGGAATTGAACTCGTAACCTAAGCTGATAGTCCAGTTGTGTCAGAGCGCTGTATTGTCAGAGGTATTGTCCTTCAGATGAGGTAGTAAACTGCAATGCTGCAATTTGCATGTTCAGGTGGATGTTAAAAATCCTGCTGCACTATTTGAAGAAAAGCAAGGAGTTCTCCTGGTGTCCCGGTCGGTTAACACTCCTCCTTCAAACCAGACCGTCAAAAAATAGATTAACTGGCCATTCATCTCATTCTTGTTTGTGGTATCCAGCTGTGCGCAAAATGGCTGCCATGTTAGCCTATGTACAAACAGCCAATATGTTTCAAAATTATTCATTTGACGTGAAGTGCTTTCAAACATTTTTGAGAGATATGATAAGGAGTTATATAAATGCACGTCTCTCTTTTCAATTCTCACAAGCAAACAGCACTCCTAACTAGTCAGGTTTGTCATAACAATTTATAAATTCAGCAGATTTGTGTCTTGTTCACATTTATGTTGCAAGTGAGCGAGCTATTTGAAAATCAAACAAACAGAATTACTCCAACAGTGCTATTTATAAAATCCGCACTTTACCAGTGTCAGAAACAACTCAGAAAGGAATATTGGACAATTGTTTTGTCGGATGGAAACAGTTGTTTTGGGTGTTATTATTTTATCAGTGCTTCAAGACTATTGTTGGATGGTTCTTAGGTATTTTTTCGATGTACGAAAAGGGAACAGGAAACAGACAGAGAACTGGAAAAGGCAAGAATGCAAGGAGTGAGATGAAGACCCAGAGAGTGGGTGAAGAGCAAGAAAAGGCCTTGAATAGGAGTGAGCAGTAAAATAGAAACCTGTTAAAAGGACGAGACGTAAAGCAGAGACCAAGAAGAGAGCAAATCTCTGAGCAGAGGGTTTTTTTTTGGTCAGCTGGGTGCTGGTAACCCATCACCATGTTACCCCGTGGAATCCACACGGGCCAAGTTGGTTTGCCTGATATATAAGAACATAAGAACATAAGAAATAGGAGCAGGAGTAGGCCAATCGGCCCCTCGAGCCTGCTCCGCCATTCAATAAGATCATGGCTGATCTGATCCCAACCACAAATCTAAAGAACACAAGAAGTAGGAGCAGGACCCGGCCACTCAGCCCCTGGGCCCTCTCCGCCACCCACAGGGCCTTGACCGATCCGAACTCAGCTTCATGTCCAATTTCCTGCCCGCTCCCCATAACCCCTAATTCCCTTTACTTCCAGGAAACTGTCTATTTCTGTTTTAAATTTATTTAATGATGTAGCTTCCACAGCTTCCTGGGGCAGCAAATTCCACAGACCTACCACTCTCTGAGTGAAGAAGTTTCTCCTCATCTCAGTTTTGAAAAAGCAGCCCCTTATTCTAAGATTATGCCCCCTAGTTCTAGTTTCACCCATCCTTGGGAACATCCTTACCGCATCCACCCGATCAAGCCCCTTCACAATCTTATATGTTTCAATAAGATCGCCTCTCATTCTTCTGAACTCCAATGAGTAGAGTCCCAATCTATGCACACTCAATCCTCGGAGGGGCACCCTTCACTCTACACAAGACCAGAGAGGGCAGGTTGATGACAGTCAACTCCGACGTGTGCACAGAGTATTGATGGAGTTTAACCAGCTAAAACCGTGCAGTCTATCAGCGTAAAGCACTGGTAAACTTTCCACCGCATGTCTAGCCAAGGCCACTCCACACGTCAGGGCATTTGCTTTCAGGGTTATCTGGAACCAAGTGGGGGAATCCCAGCTCCCCACGACAATAACAACAACTTTTCATTTATATAGCACCTTCAATGTAGAAAAATATCCCAAAGCTCTTCACAGTAGCGTAATCAGATAAAATCTGACACCGAGCCAAAGAAGGAGATATTAAGAGGGGTGACTAAAAGCTTCGTCAAAGAGGTGGGTTTTAAAAAGGGACTTAAAAGAGGAGATCTGGGCATGGTAGCATAGTGGTTACGTTACTGGACTAATGTTCCGGAAGATTTGAGTTCAAATCCCGCCACGACAGCTGGGGAATTTAAATTCAGTTAATTACATTTTTTTTTATTTGTTCATGGGATGTGGGCGTCGATGGCGAGGCCGGCATTTATTGCCTATAACTGATTGCCCTTGAGAAGGTGGTGGTGAGCCGCCTTCTTGAACCGCTGCAGTCCGTGTGGTGAAGGTTCTCCCACTGTGCTGTTAGGTAGGGAGTTCCAGGATTTTGACCCAGCGTCGATGAAGGAACAGCAATATATTTCCAAGTCTGGATGGTGCATAAGGGTGATGGGTGAGCGAGGCTTGGCGTGAGTTAGGATATGGGAGGCAGCAGAGTTTTGGACCAGCTGGAGTTTATGGAGGATTGAAGCCACTCAGGAGAGCATTGGACTGGTCGAGTCTGGAGATGGCCAAGGCATGGATGAGGGTTTCAGCGGCAAATGGGATGAAGCAGGGCTGGAGACGGGTGATGTTACAGAAGGAGGCCATCTTATTGTTGTTTACATTATGTTCCCCCCAGTGAGGGTGTTGTGACATTAAAGATTGTGAGAAAACAAGAGAAAACCTCACTCACCAGACGGGAATCCCATGGGATCGGGTGGAATGTTGGTTGTACACCTTGCCTAATATTGCTCCCCATTGACTTGAGTGGAGAGTAAAATCAGGCGGGGTGCACCCGATCCAGTCAGTCTCCCGACGGGCGGATTAAGTTAAAATTGCACCCTTCAAAGTTAGAGGGTAAATTTTAAATTAGCATTGATGGTGGCAAAGGGGCAAACAGGAACAAAAAAAAAAAATCATTAAGGGAGGGAGTCGGGATTCTGTTTGGAGAGTCCAGTAGGCAGCACAGATGGTGAGGAAAAGTCTGAAGAACAGAAAATAAAAATGGAGGGGCAACATGGAAAGTGAAGAGAAAGGCTGAATAAAATTTGCAGAAAAAAGTGCTTGAGAAGGAAATTGGTTTGCACTGAAACAGGTTCGAACTGCCATTGTAACTTAACAACGTCGAACCGAGAAATGCAACTGATTGCATCTGTTGAAGTATTTTCATGAGCGCAGCTTGGATCAAGAAAATAAATTATGATTTGTTAATTAAATATCTAGTAAAATTGTTAAGAAATTGTATTCATTGGGGTGTTAGTATGAGATTAAAAGCTGAACGGCAGTGTTAGTGGAGGAGGAAGGAAGTACAAATATAGTCACGAAGGCCAAGGAAGGAAGCTTATAATCATTGAATAAGTTTTCCATCGGAATCTGGCATACAAAATATTCGCTCCCAAAATGAACCATTACTCGTTTTCTATCTTTTAAGACGAGTAACTCTCTAAAAGTTCCTTCGCTCCACCGTTGGCGGCCGTGCCTTCAGCTGCGTAGGCCCTAAGCTCTGGAATTCCCTCCCTAAACCTGTCCGCCTCGCTACCTCTCTCTCCTCCTTTAAGGCGCTCCTTAAAACCTACCTCTATGACTCAAGCTTTTGGTCACCTGTTCCTATGGGGGGGTGTTTTAACCCACCCCCCCCCCCAAGACGGGCGAGACAGTGTTGGGGGGAGGGGGTAGGTTAAAATTTAAAAAATCTGAAACCTGACACCAACCTGCCTTGAACGCGCCAACTTCTGGTTTAACTGGGACAGGTTGGGAGACGGGCGATTAAAGACCCCTTCTCGAGGGGCAGCTCAGTTATTTAAATATATTAATGAGGTTGCGTGCCTCAAATTTTAGCAGCCTTTTAGGTTTAATGGCTGCGGACCATGTTTCCCAGGGCTCGGGGAAACCCGGCAGCTGAAGGGAGGTGAGAAAGGCCGCATCCAGCGGGTAAATACTGTTTATAGCACTGCTTGTGGGCCAGGAGGAGCAGGAGTGCCTCTCCCTGCACCCCCCCCGCCACCAAGCTAACCTGTTGTGATCAGCCTCCCCCGCCACGATCTCTCGACCCCCACCACCCCCCACGATCCAAGGCCTCCCCCCTCCACGATCTCTTCAAACCACCCCCCCCCCCCCCTCAACGATCTCCACACCCCCCCCTCCACCGACCCGCAATCTCTTCAACGCCCCCACAGTTTCTCCCTCCCTCCCTCCCTCCATGCTCCCCGGCTGCGGCCTTGTGCCACGGGCCTTGCCGCCCGACAGCCAGCGAGCCTCTCAATCTGGCTGCCGGCCGGGAACACAAGAGACAAAATTATTCAAGTTAGGCCCTGCCGTTGAATTCGGCAGGAACTCCACGTTACCCGCATTCCCGGGTTTCCCGGCTGCTACGACACCCCCCTTTCCCCCCCCCCTCCCTCCCTTTCCCCACAGCCCTGCAAATATTTCCCCTTCCAAGTATTTATCCAATTCCCTTTTGAAAGTTACTATTAAATCTGCTTCCACCGTCCTTTCAGGCAGTGAATTCCAGATCATAACGACTCGCTGCGTTTAAAAAAAAATCCTCCTCATCTCCCCCCTGGCTTTTGCAAAACGTGTCTTGCAATATAGGAAATCAAATGGCAAACTGGAGTTTATAATGTTTTGGCAACCTTTTAGTTGCTTTCAGACCTGCGAGAGACAATTTAGCGAGAGAGAAAAAAAATCTGTTCCCTTCTCATCAGTTCCTGAATTCAGCGAGAAGTATTAAAAGGATGAACGTGCGATTACCTCTGACATCCCCGGAGTTCTGAATTTCATCGAGACTCCCGACAGCTTGTGACATTCCCGCTGTTCTTTGTTTACAGCTTCAGGTGTAAGGCAGAGGAAGCGGTGTGACGTTGAATGTTTGTGATCAATTTTTACTCGAGTACCAGCTCTCGAGTCAAATCCTCCCGTCTAGCACGCAGAGGAATTTCATAATTTTTACCTCGCAGCGGCTTGATCTCTCGTCCGCCACTACGCCTGGCCAAAAGTGCAACAGGGTTAAGAGAGGCTCTGCCCACCTCTCCTTCTCTTTCTATCCGATTCATTCGATGGACCAAGACTGTGCTCGCTGAGCTACAATGGCTCCCGGTCCTGCAACGCCTCAAATTTAAAATTCTCATCCTTGTGTTCAAATCCCTCCGTGGCCTCGCCCCTCCCTATCTCTGTAACCTCCTCCAGCCCTACAACCTCCTCGCCCCCACCCCCCCACCCCGAGATCTTCGCTCTCCTCCAATCATGGCCTCTTGCGCATCCCCGATTTTCATCGCTCCACCATTGGCGGCCGTGCCTTCAGCTGCCTGCGTCCTAAGCTCTGGAATTCCCTCCCTAAACCTCTCCGCCTCTCTCTCCTCCTATAAGACTCTCCTTAAAACCCACCTTTTTGACCAAGCTTTTGGTCACCTGTCCTAATATCTCCTTATGTGGCTTGGTGTCAAATTTTGTCTGATTACGCTCCTACGAAGCGCCTTGGGACATTTTACTACGTTAAAGGTGCTATATAAATGCAAGTTGTTTGTTGTTGTTTCATTAAAAAGAACCATTTATCAGTTGCTAAATGCACGGCCAAGCCTGGGACTGAGCCGTTTACTAGACTGCCCCAGATTCAGTCTCTGGTCTGTGCTAAGTGAGCTAGTTTCAACCAGGCCGATGACAAAGCCATGACAATTGGACTCAATCGGGCCCCAGATCAGAAAGGGGAAAATCCGACCAGGTTTCCTTCTTCTGGTTGCTGTGCAGTGACTCCAGTATGTACGAACATCAGATGAGAACACTGGACACAGGCTGTGATGTCCCCACACAGTAGAACAGCCTGCTGCCTGCTAATAGTTTGCTGTCCAGACTCTATTGTGCAGAATGGTCACATGGGTCAGGTGTTGCCATGGAACTATTCACCAACAAAAATCAGCGGGGCCTAACATCGCTGTGTCCATTTTTTCAGGCGTGAAACGGGTGTTAACGATGACGAATTTCGCAGTGTGACAGCCCGCGCCTGATTTGCTAAAGATCGGCCCTGGACACCGGTGAGAACTCCCCTGCTCTTCTTCAAAATAGTGGCCGTGGGATCTTTCACAGGCAGACGGGGCCTCGGTTTAACGCCTCATCTGAGAGACGGCACCTCCGACAGTGCAGCACTCCCTCGGTACTGCACTGAAGTGTCAACCTGGATCTTGTGCTCAAGTCTCTGGAACGGGACTTGTACCCGTAGCCTTCTGACTGAGAGGCGAGAGAGCTACCCATTGAGCGCGTTGTGTGTGTATGTAGTTGCATGCTTTTTTTTTTATTAACCGAGGTGAAGGAACTTAGGCCTAAACTGCAGGACATGATTTAAGATTAAAAAGAATGTCGGAGTGAAGATGAGGTGAATGAATGCAGTGGTTGGGGTGACATCAGTGTTGGGTTATAAAAGCTTGTCGGTGGCAGGGAAGAGTGAGAAAGGTAAGGAAGTTCAGTATTAATGTACTGAGAAAATTAATAATTTGCAAATAAATTGGATTAGTTTCAGCCTGCAGCAGTTGGTCCTGGAGTGTGATATTGTCCTTCTCCCTGATTGACAGTAGACATATTGTGAATCCCACGTAAATTCCATTTTACAGTATTACTGCTGCAAAAGCAGTAGCGACAAAGAAATATGCAAATACTGCTCAGCACAAATATTAATTTACAATACGCACAACCAGAATGACTAATTGAAGAGTTTGTCGTTCTCGCAGCTTCTTCTGGCAAACTCTTGAAATGACACAGCCTCTTGCGATAATAGGCGAGCCATGGAAAGTGCTGGAAAGGAGCTTAGCTACAAAGGAGCTTAGCTACAGCATTCTTGTTTGGGAAAAGGAGGGCAAGCGGCAGGAGCAATCACTTTGAAGAACCTAACCTGATGTTCAGGGTTGTAGCAGGGGCCCTACAACCCCTCCGAGATCTCTGCGCTCCTCCAATTCTGGCCTCTTGCGCGTGCCCTGATTTTCGTCGCCCCACCATTGGCGGCCGTGCCTTCAGCTGCCCGGGAATTCCCTCCCTAAACCTCTCCGCCTCGCTACTTCTCTCTCCTCCTTTAATTGTAAACAATTTTACAACACCAAGTTATAGTCCAACAATTTTATTTTAAAATCCACAAGCTTTCGGAGGCTTCCTCCTTCCTCAGGTGAATGTGGAAATGAAATCCTCGAACCTATCGCATTTATAAATCACAGAACAATACCTGGTGATTACAGATAGTCTTTTCAACTGCCCGTTGCCAAGGCAACCAAAGTGTTCAGACAGATAGGTGTTACCTACAGGGCCACCGAATATACAAATGGCCAGAACTAAAAAAACAGATGATGTGGAGATCTCCACATCATGACTCCTCCTTTAAGACGCTCCTTAAAACCTACCTCTTTGTCACCTGTCCTGATATCTCCTTTTGTCGCTCAGTGTCAAATTATGTTTGATAATCGTTCTCGTGAAGCACCTTTGGATGTTTTACAACTTTAAAGGCGCTGTATAAATGCGAGTTGTTGTTAAGGAAAGAAAGAGGCATCGAACAATAGGGTATTATTTTCACCCACAATCCATTAATAACAAACGGACAAGACATAGAAAGGTGCGAATTGTGCCCAAGAAACTAATCATTTCCAGAATTAAAGTCAAACGGGTGTATGTAGCGCTTTTAACATCGTAAAACGACCCAAGGTGCTTCACGGGAGCGTTATCAAACAAAACTTGACACCGACGCACAGAAGGAGATTTTAGGACAGGTGAGGTCAAAGAGGTGGGTTTTAAGAAGTGTCTTTAAGGAGGTGGAGAGGCGGAGAGGTTTAGGGAGGGAATTCCAGAGCTTAGGGCCCAGGCAGCTGAAGGCACGGCCGCCAATGGTGGAGAAATGAAACAAATAAAAACGGGCATTAATATTAGTCAGCTAGCACAATCATTAAAAATGAAAAAAAAACACATCACCTCATGGCAGAGTCAGGGATGGAAATTGAATTCCATTATTCAACCGAATGGGTTTGAACATTATTTGATCTTGGCGAGTCGAGTTTAAAACAATTTAAGTAATTGCTTGGCCTGCTAAGCACCCTGACCCCATAATGCAGTGACCTTTTGAGTCAACGCATTAAGTTCCTGAAGTTTTTTTTTAAAGTTCATTTCTTTCCTATTGATTGTGGATTATCAGTGCTGCTCACACTCAGACAATTACTTGTGACAGTGGGTAGCCATGACAATGATAACCCGTTGCCAAGGGGATGAGAAAAGGCCTATTGAAGCCGGAGGTAGTTGGCAGTGCAGCGATAATCTTCTTGCTCATTTCAGAATTAATTGAAATCGAAATAATATTCAATGTGAGGAAGTAAATGCATTTATTTTTTCTTATGTAATGTGACAAATATACTGGCATGCCTCCTAAATGACATATTTAAAAGACTGTTACTAGCCTTTGTTATATACTTTTTAAACAAGTCCTCTGTAAAGGTAGATGGGGTTATGAAGAGATGCCAAACTTATTTTAATAAATTTGTTAGTGTTTATCATTTAATCCAGTACAGTAGACCTTTGTTTCCTTTTGTTTTATTGTGGGTCTCATTCCTCCACTATCACCCAGCCATCCTTGATCTCACCAGGATCTATATACCTACCTCCTCCAGTCAAAATAACTTGTTACTACATCAAAGGTTATACCTAGCAGGAAAGATTGAACAGGTTGGGGGTCTTTTCCCCAGAAAAGAGAAGGCTAAGGGGTGACCTGATGGATGTCTTTACGATTATGAAAGGGTTTGATAGGGTTGACATAGAGAAGGTGCTCCCACTTGCCGGGGAGACCAGAACTAGGGGGCCATAAATATAAGATAGTCAGTAATAAATCCAATAGGGAATTCAGGAGAAACTTCTTTACCCAGAGAGTGGTTAGAATGTGGAACTCGCTACCATGAGGAGTAGTTGAGGCGACAAGTGTAGATGCATTTAAGAGGAAGCTAGATAAACGCATGAGGGAGAATGGAATAGAAGGATAGGCTGATGGGGTTCAGATGAAGAAGGGTGGGAGGAGGCTTGTGTGGAGCATAAACACCGGCATGGACCCGTTGGGCCGAATGGCCTGTTTCTGTGCTGTAAATTCTATGTAATCAATACAGCCCTTCAGCTTAGGTCAAGTTAGCTGATGTCAACCCGGGCAGCAGCAAAATAAAGGGGCAACCTAATTATTAACCTCAGTGCCCCCTGGGCTAGGGGAAAGAAAAACAATCATCAAGGGTTCCCACCCCTGTTGGCTAACAAGTGACAGTTGGAAGGTGCATGTGTGGACGGGGGTTGGAGGACTGTGACACCACCACAGCCAAATATCACGCCAAGACTCACCAGGGGGAATTTTAACTCCCAGGCCGGGCGGCAACTAGAACAGCTGGCTGACGGAAGTGTCTCCTTAACTTACTGACACCGTGGACTCACCCGTTCTCTTCCTTTGCCAACAAGCAAACCTCTCTTGATAGCAGATTAATCCTTCCCCAAACCCTCCGCGCCCCCCGCCGTCAGATTTTGAGCCATCGGTGTTGGCTAAATATGCACCGCACGTGATACCATGTGATTCAGCAATTCACCTTCCACGGCAGCCTGTGCCAGATTTGGTTGCGATTCATGAGGTACCCTTTGTACAATCAGCACCAGTGAGACCAGGCCCAGATTATGGGGAGTTCTACTCTGCAGAAAGTGAATTCTTCCACTATGGTGGTAATTGAAAGTTCCTTCAAAACGTTCTTTGGCCAGCTCAAGAGTTAAGTCAAGGAATGCAGCTATGTTGGATCGTATGTAATCATTGCAGCCCTTCAGCTCAGGTCCTGGGTTCGATCCGTCTGCGTCAAGTTAGCTGATGTCAGCCCGGGCAGCAGCAAAATAATAGGGGCAACCTATTTACTGACCTCAGTGCCCCCTGGGCCAGGGGAATGGAAAACAATCAACCAGGGATCCCACCCCTGTTGGCTAACAAGTGACTCCAGTTGGAAGGTGCATGTGCGGATGGGGGTTGGAGGACCCCTGCCCACACACGCAGACCCAAATTATGGGGAGTTCTACTCCGTAGAAAGTGAATTCTTACACTCTGGTGGTAATTGAAGTTCCTCCAAAACGTCCTTTGGCCAGCTCAAGAGTTAAGTCAGGAATGCAGCTATGTTGGATTGTTACTGTGAGCCACAGTCCTTCCGCATGCTCAGACCCACATATATCACATAGAACTGCATAGTATTTACAGCACAGAAACAGGCCATTCGGCCCAACAGGTCTATGCCGGTGTTTATGCTCCACATGAGCCTCCTCCCACTCCTCCTCATCTAACCCTAGCAGCATATTCTTCTATTCCTTAGTACTTATTTAGTTTCCCTCTAAATGCATCCGTGCTGTTTGCCTCAGCTTTTCCTTGTGGTAACGAGTTCCACATATATATGAAGAAAAAAGTTAAAGAACTTAACTGGCAATCAATTTTCCTTTGACCGCCATCTCTTTGGCACCGTTGGAAATTTGCGCACTAGAGGGCGAAATGCTGGACTATTTGGATCTGGCCTTGTGATGTTGATCTCTGCTGTTCATTTCTGGTTTCTTGTCAGTCGTTGCCTTGGGGACCAAGGGCAGAGGTCAGTGGTGTGAGTACACAAATCCATTTGTTGTTGAAATTGAACTCCATATTAAAAACCTCAATATCTTCAGCAGGCTCAGCAATGGCAAGTAAACACCCTAAAGGATAAGGTTATAAACTCCAAAAGCATCCCTGTGACACACAAGAAGTAAAAAAAAAAACACCATGGTATCGAGGTGGGTTATAGAATCTTCCTTTGCACTCTGCAATAGAATGATTCCAAAATGGCCACCTCAGATGACCAGAGGCTAAACATGGCGACCTTCAGCTCCAAAAGGAGCCATTTTGGCCATTTTTGCTTCAAGACCGAAGGCAATCGATCCCCTTTGGGAATTCCCCTGGACACACTCTGATCTGCCCGTGGACCCCCCGCCCCCGCCTCCGCCTCTCCCACACCGGAAGATGGCTAGAGGAATAAATTGGGCAGAACTGGGCCCCATACCATTTTCCTGCCCACAATCTGGAGATCTGCTGGGGTTTGGCCTTGGCCCAAACCTGAATTTTGGGCCTTCGAACCCATTACCTCGCTGGGGCTTCATTCCTCCTCAGGCCTTGAAACCCAAACAGTGCTTCACCTAAACAGTGCTTCCTAATTATCCCTCCTTCTCTCCGACCCCTTTGAGCCGTGATGTGGTCCTGCACTATGGACCTCGGCCCTTCACCTAGGTTTCTCAATTCAAAAAACAAAAGATGCGCAGCCCACCTAATTCAGCGAAGTGATGTTTAATCGGAGTTGGGACACCGAGCAGCTAATAAAACATAATTTCTGCAGGGAAGTAATGAAAGGCCTGCAAGAGCAGGCTAACGCAGTGGCTCAGTGAGTGATGTTTAGGTCCAGTGTGGTGCCACGTTGACTAGAGATCCCAGGTTCGATCCCAAGTTCGTGACGAGTTAACTCAAATAAAAACAGAAAAAATGCTGGAAAATACTCAGCAGGTCAGGCAGCGTCTGTGGAGAGAGAAACAGAGTTAACGTTTCAGGTCGACGGCCTTTTGTCAGAACCCAAGAAGTTAGAGATTTTACAGTTTTTGAGCAAGTGCAGTGGCAGAGAAAAAGGGAGGGAAGGAATGAAAAAAAGGGAAGGTCTGTGATGGGATGGAGGGCAGGAGTGATCAAATGACAAAAGGGATGATGGTGCAAGGAAAAAAGGAGGGTGGTAATGGAACAAGTAAAGAAACAAAAGATGGGTCCGGAGGAGCTGTAAATGGCAACAGCAGAACCATTACCCGCTGTCCGAGAAAATGGAAGCAGTGGTTATGATCAGAAGTTGTTGAAATCAGTGTTGAGGCCGGAAGGCTGTAAAATGTCGGATCGAAAGGTGAGAGAGTGTGATAAGCAGATAAGCTGAGTGACACACTGGGCTGATTGCAATTATCCAGAGTGTTCCTCGAGCTGGTGCCCGACACTTGGCCTCAGCATCTCCACGATAAGGAAGGGGAAGAATTAACCAGAGTTCCTACTCCAGATAGATGTCCAATGACCCTCCTTGCTGGAAACGACGTGTGTTTGGACATTGAGTGTGAACAGTATCAGGCTTGACTTTGAGACCCTCCATTGCTGATACTGATTGTCCAGGATCACAGATGGACAAGATACCAGAGGCCAAACTGTGCTCTTTGAACCCTATCCCAGCATGAGTCATCAGCTTCAGGACAGGAAGTGGCCTTAGAGCGGATGCAGAGGAGATTTACTCGAATGGTATCAGGGATGAAAGACTCCTGTTACATGGAGAGACGCGAGAAACTAGGGTTGTTCTCCTCAGAGCAGAGAAGGTGAAGGGAAGAATTGATAGAGGTGTTCAAAATTATGAGGGGGTTTTGATTGAATAAATAAGGAGGAACTGTTTGCAGAAGGGTCAGTAACCAGAGGACACAGATTTAAGGTAATTGGCAAATGAACCAGAGGTGACATGAGGAAAAAAAAATTTTACACAGAGTTGTTATGATCTGGGATGCGCTGCCTGAAAGGGCGGTGGAAGCAGATTCAATCGTAACTTTCAATTGGATAAATACTTGAAGGGGAAAAATTTGCAGGGACTAATTGGATAGCTCTTTCAAAGAGCCGGCACAGGCACGATGGGCTCAATGGCCTCATTCTGTTCTGTATGATTCTAAGTGAGAAGGGGAGAATAATTATTGGGGGGAGGGTGGGAAAGAGTTGCAGGAAAAAAAATAACGGGGGGGGGGGGGGAGGGAGGAAAAGACACTGCATCCACAAATATCAGAATCACAATCTAGCCACTCCCACGTCCATCGGAGTGGAAAAGCAATTTTTTTTATTTGCGTTTGACAGTGTGCGCTGAGAGAGCGTGATAAGCAGATAAGGTGTGTGACACACTGGGCTGATTGCAATTACACTGAGCGACAGTAGTGAGGGAACCGAATGGGGATGGAAATGGCTGACTCGCTGCGGGCCATATCCGTGTCTTCAGCTGCAGAGCAGACAATGAGTGGAGAGACGAGTAAGGAATGTTAAAGGGAGGAAACAGAATCCATCAGGGCTCCCGCTGAGTGCTTGTTGTTTAGCTCTCAGAGAGCATTTTATTACCATTTAAAATCACTGATGTTGCACTTGTATTACAAATGGCACACAGCTCCTCTTCTCCCCAGCTCCACCCAGAAGGTGGTGACTTATGCTGGAGTATGTTGCCCAGAGTGGCTGCAGGCCTCCGTTACATTCCGCCCCTCCCCCCCCCACCAAGTAGCCGTTCTTAACGTGAGGTTCAGCGCGTGGGAGGCGAACGGCTGTATGAGTAGCTGACCGTAATATGTCTGCAGCAGTGAAGAGCTGATCACCGTTGATTCTTCACCTGAGCTGTTCGCACGCACACTTCCCAAAGACGAACCAGGTGGGGGCGGTCACTGGATTGCAATCGGAGCAGCAATCCAGACCGGCCCGATTGAAATCAAGTCCAAGTGATGCATATGTAACCGTGACAGTATTAGTTATCGTTGATAATGAAGGGGAGGGTGGATTTTTCGTCCGAAGACCAGTGGTTCAGGGGAAAATCGAGCTGAGCCATCGGCCCCAGCTGGGTGCAGGGAACACGTAAATGAGTAGGCCCGGGATGCACCCGATATTGGGCGTCAGGCCTCACTTAAATGAGACCAGCGAGCTGCGGACACCAGCCGGGCTTCCCCAGGCAGCTCGCCGGCAAAGAGGCTTGGAATTGATAAAAAAAAGGGAGAAAATAGAATATGAAAGTAAACTAGCAAGGAATATAAAAACGGACCGTAAGAGCTTCTACAGTATGTAAAAAGGAAGAGAGTAGCAAAAGTAAACGTTGGCCCCTTAGAAGCTGAGACAGGAGAAATTATAATGGGGAATCAGGAAATGGCAGATGTGTTAACAAATATTTTGTATCCGTCTTGACAGTAGAAGACACAAAAACATACCAGAAATGGTGGGGAACCAAGGGGTAAATGAGAGTGAGGAACTTAAAGGAATTAATATCGGTAGAGAAAAAGTACTGGACAAACTAATGGGACTAAAAGCTGATAAATCCCCTAGACCTGATGGCCTACATCCCAGGGTTCTAAAAGAGGTGACTGCAGAGATAGTGGATGCATTGGTTGCGATCTTCCAAAATTCCCTAGATTCTAGAACGGTCCCAGTGGATTGGAAGGTAGCAAATGTAACACCGCTATTCAAAAAAGGAGGGAACTACAGGCCGGTTAGCCTGACGTCAGTCGTCAGGAAAATGCTGGAATCCATTATTAAGGAAGTGGTAACAGGGCACTTAGAAAATCATAATATGATTCGGCTGAGTCAGGATGGTTTGATGAAAGAGAAATAGTGTTTGACAAATTTATTACAGTTTTTTGTAACTAGCAGGGTAGATAAAGGGGAACCAGTGGATGTAGTATATTTGAATTTTCAAAAGGCATTCAAAAAGGTGCCACATAAAAGGTTGATACACACGATAAGGGATCAAGGGGTTGGGGGTAATATATTAGCATGGATAGAGGATTGGTTAATGGACAGAAAACAGAGAGTAGGGATGAACAGGTCATTTTCAGGTTGGCAGGTTGTAACTAATGGGGTACTGCAAGGATCAGTGCTTGGACCCCAGCTATTTACAGTGTATATTAAGGACTTAGATGAAGGGACCGAGTGTAATGTATCCAAATTTGCTAACGATGCAAAGCTAGGTGGGAAAGTAAGCTGTGAGGAGGACACAAAGAGTCTGCAAAGGGATATAGACAGGTTAAGTGAGTGGGCAAGAAGGTGGCAGATGGAGTATAATGTGGGGAGATGTGAGGTTATTCACTTTGGTAGGAAGAATAGAAAAACAGAATTTTTTTAAATGGTGAGAAACTATTAAATGTTGGTGTTCAGAGAGATTTGGGTGTCCTCGTATAAGAAATACAAAAAGTTAGCATGCAGGTACAGCAGGCAATTAGGAAGGCAAATGGCATGTTGGCCTTTATTGCAAGGGGGTTGGAGTACAAGAGTAAGGAAGTCTTACTACAATTGTACAGGGCTTTGGTGAGACCTCACCTGGAGTACTATGTACAGTTTTGGTCTCCTTATCTCAGGAAGGATATACTTGCCTCAGAGGGGGTACAATGAAGGTTCACCAGATTGATTCCTGGGATGAAAGGGTTGTCCTATGAGGATAGATTGAGTAAAATGGGCCTATACTGTCAGGAGTTTAGATGTATGAGAGGTGATCTCATTGAAACATATAAGATTCTGAGGGCTTGACAGGGTCGATGCTGAGAGGTTGTTTCCCCTGGCTGGAGAGTCTAGAACTAGGGGGCATAGTCTCAGGATAAGGGATCGGCCATTTAAGACTGAGATGAAGAAGAATTTCCTCACTCAGAGGGTTGTGAATCTTTGGAATTCTTTACTCAGCTCAGTCGTTGAGTATATTCAAGGCTGAGATGGATAGATTTTTGGACTGTAGGGGAATCAAGGGATATGGGGATCGGGCGGGAAAGTGGATTTGAGGTCGAAGATCAGCCATGATCTGATTTACTGGCCGAACAGGCTCGAGGGGCCGTATGGCCTACACCTGCTCCTATTTCTTATGAATTTCGGACCGCTGTTTCGCCGGCAGAAACCCCAGATAAGTGTTTAAAGGGCAAGGGAAGTTGACCAACAGAGGAGTCGAGGTGGGGGGGGGGGCGCGAGGCAGCGATTGGGAGAGGGGTTGAGGCGCGAATTGGAGGGGGATCGAGGCGTCGATGGGAGGGGAGCGAGGCGTCGATGGGAGAGGGATTGAGGCAGTGATCGGGAGGAGGGTCGAGGCGTCGATGGGAGGAGGGTCGAGGCAGTGATCGGGAGGGGAGCGAGGCGTCGATGGGAGGAGGGTCGAGGCCGTGATCGGGAGGAGGGTCGAGGCGTCGATGGGAGGAGGGTCGAGGCCGTGATCGGGAGGAGGGTCGAGGCGTCGATGGGAGGAGGGTCGAGGCGTCGATGGGAGGAGGGTCGAGGCCGTGATCGGGAGGAGGGTCGAGGCCGTGATTGGGAGGAGGGGCGAGGCGTCGATGGGAGAGGGATCGAGGTGGTGATTGGGAGGAGGGTCGAGGTGGTGATTGGGAGGAGGGTCGAGGTGGTGATTGGGAGGAGGGTCGAGGCCGTGATTGGGAGGAGGGTCGAGGCGTCGATGGGAGGAGGGTTGAGGTGGTGATTGGGAGGAGGGTCGAGGTGGTGATTGGGAGGAGGGTCGAGGCGTCGATGGGAGAGGGATCGAGGCAGTGATTGGGAGGAGGGTCGAGGCGTCGATGGGAGAGGGATCGAGGCAGTGATTGGGAGGAGGGTCGAGGCGTCGATGGGAGAGGGATCGAGGCAGTGATTGGGAGGAGGGTCGAGGCGTCGATGGGAGGAGGGTCGAGGTGGTGATTGGGAGGAGGGTCGAGGTGATGATTGGGAGGAGGGTCGAGGTGATGATTGGGAGGAGGGTCGAGGCGTCGATGGGAGGAGGGTCGAGGTGATGATTGGGAGGAGGGTCGAGGTGGTGATTGGGAGGAGGGTCGAGGCGTCGATGGGAGAGGGATCGAGGCAGTGATTGGGAGGAGGGTCGAGGCGTCGATGGGAGAGGGATCGAGGCAGTGATTGGGAGGAGGGTCGAGGCGTCGATGGGAGAGGGATCGAGGCAGTGATTGGGAGGAGGGGCGAGGTGGTGATTGGGAGGAGGGTCGAGGTGGTGATTGGGAGGAGGGTCGAGGTGGTGATTGGGAGGAGGGGCGAGGCGTCGATGGGAGGAGGGTCGAGGTGGTGATTGGGAGGAGGGTCGAGGTGGTGATTGGGAGGAGGGATCGAGGTGGTGATTGGGAGGAGGGTCGAGGTGATGATTGGGAGGAGGGTCGAGGTGGTGATTGGGAGGAGGGTCGAGGCGTCGATGGGAGGAGGGTCGAGGTGGTGATTGGGAGGAGGGTCGAGGCCGTGATTGGGAGGAGGGTCGAGGTGGTGATTGGGAGGAGGGGCGAGGTGGTGATCGGGAGGAGGGTCGAGGTGGTGATTGGGAGGAGGGTCGAGGCCGTGATTGGGAGGAGGGTCGAGGTGGTGATTGGGAGGAGGGGCGAGGTGGTGATTGGGAGGAGGGTCGAGGTGGTGATTGGGAGGAGGGTCGAGGTGATGATTGGGAGGAGGGTCGAGGTGGTGATTGGGAGGAGGGTCGAGGTGGTGATTGGGAGGAGGGTCGAGGTGGTGATTGGGAGGAGGGTCGAGGTGGTGATTGGGAGAGGGATCGAGGTGGTGATCGGGAGGAGGGTCGAGGTGGTGATTGGGAGGAGGGTCGAGGTGGTGATTGGGAGAGGGATCGAGGTGGTGATTGGGAGGAGGGTCGAGGTGGTGATTGGGAGAGGGATCGAGGTGGTGATTGGGAGAGGGATCGAGGTGGTGATTGGTAGGAGGGTCGAGGTGGTGATCGGGAGGAGGGTCGAGGTGGTGATTGGGAGAGGGATCGAGGTGGTGATTGGGAGGAGGGTCGAGGTGGTGATTGGGAGGAGGGTCGAGGTGGTGATTGGGAGGAGGGTCGAGGTGGTGATTGGGAGGAGGGGCGAGGTGGTGATTGGGAGGAGGGTCGAGGTGGTGATTGGGAGGAGGGGCGAGGTGGTGATTGGGAGGAGGGGCGAGGTGGTGATTGGGAGGAGGGTCGAGGTGATGATTGGGAGGAGGGTCGAGGTGGTGATTGGGAGGAGGGGCGAGGTGGTGATTGGGAGGAGGGTCGAGGCGTCGATGGGAGGAGGGTCGAGGCCGTGATTGGGAGGAGGGTCGAGGTGGTGATTGGGAGGAGGGGCGAGGTGGTGATTGGGAGGAGGGGCGAGGTGGTGATTGGGAGGAGGGTCGAGGTGGTGATTGGGAGGAGGGGCGAGGTGGTGATTGGGAGGAGGGTCGAGGTGATGATTGGGAGGAGGGTCGAGGTGGTGATTGGGAGGAGGGTCGAGGCGTCGATGGGAGGAGGGTCGAGGCCGTGATTGGGAGGAGGGTCGAGGTGGTGATTGGGAGGAGGGGCGAGGCAGTGATCGGGAGGAGGGTCGAGGTGGTGATTGGGAGGAGGGTCGAGGCGTCGATGGGAGGAGGGTCGAGGCAGTGATCGGGAGGAGGGTCGAGGTGGTGATTGGGAGGAGGGTCGAGGCATCGATGGGAGGAGGGTCGAGGCGTCGATGGGAGAGGGATCGAGGTGGTGATTGGGAGGAGGGTCGAGGTGGTGATTGGGAGGAGGGTCGAGGTGGTGATTGGGAGGAGGGTCGAGGTGGTGATTGGGAGGAGGGTCGAGGCGTCGATGGGAGAGGGATCGAGGTGGTGATTGGGAGGAGGGTCGAGGTGGTGATTGGGAGGAGGGGCGAGGCGGTGATTGGGAGGAGGGTCGAGGCGTCGATGGGAGGAGGGGCGAGGTGGTGATTGGGAGGAGGGTCGAGGTGGTGATTGGGAGGAGGGTCGAGGTGGTGATTGGGAGGAGGGGCGAGGCGTCGATGGGAGGAGGGGCGAGGTGGTGATTGGGAGGAGGGTCGAGGTGGTGATTGGGAGGAGGGGCGAGGTGGTGATTGGGAGGAGGGTCGAGGCGGTGATTGGGAGGAGGGTCGAGGTGGTGATTGGGAGGAGGGTCGAGGTGGTGATTGGGAGGAGGGTCGAGGTGGTGATTGGGAGGAGGGTCGAGGTGGTGATTGGGAGGAGGGGCGAGGTGGTGATTGGGAGGAGGGGCGAGGTGGTGATTGGGAGGAGGGGCGAGGTGGTGATTGGGAGGAGGGTCGAGGTGGTGATTGGGAGGAGGGTCGAGGTGGTGATTGGGAGGAGGGTCGAGGTGGTGATTGGGAGGAGGGTCGAGGTGGTGATTGGGAGGAGGGTCGAGGTGGTGATTGGGAGCAGGGTCGAGGTGATGATTGGGAGGAGGGTCGAGGTGGTGATTGGGAGGAGGGTCGAGGTGGTGATTGGGAGGAGGGTCGAGGTGGTGATTGGGAGGAGGGTCGAGGTGGTGATTGGGAGGAGGGGCGAGGTGGTGATTGGGAGGAGGGGCGAGGTGGTGATTGGGAGGAGGGTCGAGGTGGTGATTGGGAGGAGGGGCGAGGTGGTGATTGGGAGGAGGGTCGAGGTGGTGATTGGGAGGAGGGTCGAGGTGGTGATTGGGAGGAGGGTCGAGGTGGTGATTGGGAGGAGGGGCGAGGTGGTGATTGGGAGGAGGGGCGAGGTGGTGATTGGGAGGAGGGTCGAGGTGGTGATTGGGAGGAGGGTCGAGGTGGTGATTGGCAGTGGTTCATGGTTTTAACCTGGAAGAGGGAGGAGCTCTGTGATTTAACTGATTTGGGAGCACTGGATGCTGACACTGGGAACTGAAATGTAAAGTGTTCGATTCCACACTAACATCTCTCTCAATATGATGAGCACAAAATTCATAAAAGAAAAGTATCAAAAACATCACATCAGTTGGAACCCTTCGCCTTTTGATTTAATTTTTCGAAGTTTTGGTGGGATGAAATGCCTGAGTTATACACAGCAGAGCCACAGACCACAACAGTGACATTATTAATAAGAAAAGATCACACTGCTACAACAATCAAATATTTAGTCTAACTTTCCTGACAGTCCATGGTTGTGCAGTGTACATTGGCTGGTTCAATGTGCCTCTATCTTCCAATTCCTCATCTCTGGATATACAAACTGTCAGCCTATTGAGGACTCTAACTGCATACAGGCCAAGGTAGTGTCAAATGTTCACTTGTAGTTTCAAAGCTGCTGATAGTTTTGGGCTGGATTTTGCTGTGAGCACCAGCCATTCCTCAGACTTGCACTTGCCCGTAGACTTTCTAAGAGCTTTTCCTGAAAATTAGAGATCCAAACAGCGTGGTGCCCTCTGCATTCTGTGCTCTTTCTCTCTTTGTGCCTTTCTGTTCTCGCCCGTGCCAATGGGAACAATGTCTCCCCATCTACTCTGTCAAAATTCCATATAATTTTGAACACCTGTATCAGATCTCCCCTTAACCTTCTCTGCTCCAAGGAGAACAATCCCAGCTTCTCCAGTCTCTCCGCATAACTGAAATCCCTCATCCCTGGTACCATTCTGGTAAATCTCCTCTGCACCCTCTCCAAATACGTATGAACTATTTACTTTATCCCTCTTTATGGTACAGTTTTCTCCTGCTGTCAGATTGTCTCCTTGTCACGTGTCATTCTTTAAGTGAGATGGTGGGCTGACCAGCTCCTCCATGACTCCTCTGTAGCCCAGCCTTCAAGAGGTTATGTCAGAGCAACCTGGGCTACCTTCCCCAGACTGCTCCGACATAACCACCAAAAGATAAGTTACAACTGGGCAGCAGCAAAAACCTGCGAGCAGGTTACTCCCTCTCCAGCTCGTGTGAAGAATGGCATGTGCCCAACAGTAAGAGAAAATAAAACCCTGCTGGCAAGGGTGGTGTGCGGGGGGAGGGGAGTTCCTGTATGCATCAGTGTGTGTGTGGGTTGGTGGGTGTGTGGGTGTGGGGTGGGTAGGGGTGTGGGGTGGGTGTGTGGGTGTGGGTGTGTGTGTGGGTCGGTGGGTGGGTGGGTAGGGGTGTGGGTGTGGGGTGGGTGTGTGGGCTGGTGGGTGGGTGGGTAAGGGTGTGGGTGTGGGGTGTGTGTGTGGGCTGGTGGGTGGGTGGGTAGGGGTGTGGGTGTGGGGTGTGTGTGTGGGCTGGTGGGTGGGTGGGTAGGGGTGTGGGTGTGGGGTGTGTGTGTGTGTGTCGGTGGGTCTGTGCGTAGGGGTGTGAGTGTAGGGGTGGGTGTGTGGGTGTGGGGTGGGTAGGGGTGTGGGGTGGGTGTGTGGGCTGGTGGGTGGGTGGGTAGGGGTGTGGGTGTGGGGTGTGTGTGTGGGCTGGTGGGTGGGTGGGTAGGGGTGTGGGTGTGGGGTGTGTGTGTGTGTGTCGGTGGGTCTGTGCGTAGGGGTGTGAGTGTAGGGGTGGGTGTGTGGGTGTGGGGTGGGTAGGGGTGTGGGGTGGGTGTGTGGTGGTGGGTGTGGGTGTGTGGGTCGGTGGGTGGGTGGGTAGGGGTGTGGGTGTGGGGTGGGTGTGTGGGCTGGTGGGTGGGTGGTTGGGGTGTGGGTGTGGGGTGGGTGTGTGGGCTGGTGGGTGGGTGGGCAGGGGTGTGGGGTGGGTGTGTGGGTTGGTGGGTGTGGGGGTGGGGTGAATGTGTGTGGGGTGAGGGGGTGAGGGTGGGTGTGTGTGTGGGGTGCGTGTGTGTGTGTGTGGTTGAGTGTGTGGGTGTGTGTGTGTGGTTGAGTGTGTGGGTGTGTGTGTGTGGTGTGAGTATGTGTGTGTGTGGGGTGCGTGTGTGTGTGTGTGGTTGAGTGTGTGGGTGTGTGTGTGTGGTGTGAGTGTGTGTGTGTGTGGGGTGTGTGTGGGTGGGGTGTGTGTGGGGTTGAGTGTGTGTGGGTGAGTGGATGGTTTTGGGTGTGTGTGGTTGGGTGTGTGTGTGGGGTGAGTGTGTGTGTGTGGGGTGAGTGGGTGTGGGTGTGTGTTGGGTGAGTGTGTGGGTGTGTGTGTGGGGTGTGTGTGTGTGTGGGGTGTGTGTGGGGTGAGTGTGTGGGTGTGTGTTGGGTGAGTGTGTGGGTGTGTGTGTGGGGTGTGTGTGTGTGTGGGGTGTGTGTGGGGTGTGTGTGGGGTGAGTGTGTGGGTGTGTGTGTGGGTGTGTGTGTGGGTGTGTGATTGTGTGTGTGTGTGGGGTGTGTGTGTGGGTGTGTGTGTGGGTGTGTGATTGGGTGTGTGTGTGGGGTGTGTGTGTGGGTGTGTGTGTGGGTGTGTGATTGGGTGTGTGTGTGGGGTGTGTGTGTGTGTGGGGTGTGTGTGGGGTGAGTGTGTGGGTGTGTGATTGGGTGTGTGTGTGGGGTGTGTGTGTGGGTGTGTGTGTGTGGGGTGAGTGTGTGGGTGTGTGATTGGGTGTGGGTGTGTGTTGGGTGTGAGTGTGGGGTGAGTGTGTGGGTGTGTGATTGGGTGTGTGTGTGGGGTGTGTGTGTGTGTGGGGTGAGTGTGTGGGGTGTGTGTGTGGGGTGAGTGTGTGGGGTGAGTGTGTGGGTGTGTGTGTGGGTGTGTGTGTGGGTGTGTGTGTGGGTGTGTGTGTGTGGGGTGAGTGTGTGGGTGTGTGTGATTGGGTGTGTGTGTGGGGTGTGCATGCGTGAGAAAGGAGTGAGATAAAAACCAGAAAATTTCTCGAGATACGCAGCTGGTTTATCAGCACTTGTGAAGAGAACAGACGGGTTAATGTTTCCAATGAAGGATTGATGGGCGAGAAAATGAACCTGCCTTTTCTCTTCACAGAACCTCTGGACCTGTTGTGTGTTTTCAGCATTTACTGTTCTTATTTTAAATTCCCACCGCCTGTTTTTTAATATATTAGTGGGAATAAAAAAAGAGGGAGCGACAGAAGGAGAATGAGATAGAAACCTGGGAGAGAGATAGCAAGTGAGAGAAGGAAGTAACAGCACATCCCATAGCGACCAAACAAGAGAAATTAAAAGTAAAGACAGAAAATGCTGGTAATATTCAGCCGGTCAGGCAGCATCTGTGGAGAGAGAAACAGAGTTAATGTTCGACCTGAAACATTGGGCTCAATATTGCCAGGGCTGCAGGTTCGCGGCGGGGGCGCGATGCGCCCGGTGAAATCAGTCTGCCCCCCGCGCGATTGCAGCCTAATTGGATCCACTTACCTCTTGTTCCGGGTTCCCCACTGATGATCTGCGCGGCGGGCGGGCTGCGCATGCGCAGTCAGGTCTGTCAGCTGGAGGAGCTCTATTTAAAGGGGCAGTCCTCCACTGACAGATGCTGCAAGAAATAGGAAAAATTACAGCATGGAGCAGCCCAGGGGGAAGGCTGCTCCCTGTTTAATGATGCCTCACTCCAGGTATCATTAGATGGGGTGAGGGGGAGGACAGAGATCTTCCCCCCCGGCGGGCGGGAGGAAGCGGCCTGCCTCTGCCACCAAGAAGGCCTGGCTCGAGGTGGCAGAGGAGATCACCTGCACCACCAACATATCGCCCACCTGCATACAGTGCAGGAGGCGCTGCAATGACCTCAGTAGGTCAGCCAAAGTGAGTACACTTACTCTTTCCCCTACGCTCCATCTGCCACATCACTGTCCCCACCCCACATCTCCTTCTGCACTGCCAACACTACTCTATCACATCACTCCTCACACCCACTCAAAGCTCATCCTCATCTTACCTGCACTTACTCACTCGCCAGTACTCATCCCACCACTACCACTCAACCCAATCCTCATACAATCTCATGGCTCTATCTCATACTCACCCTCTCGTGCATCTCTTTCACGGTCAGCCTCACTCAACCTGCCACTACCTGTGCTGCAGCCACAGGGCATGCATCACATATGTGCAGTAGGAAGCGTAAGGCAAACGTGTTGTGAGCATGAAGGGGATGCACAAGGGTGTTTGAGGGTTTGTCATGGTTTTTACTTATATTTGATTTCTGACCAACTCACATTACACATTATATTGGCACCACTACTGCCACGTCTTCGCGAATCTTGTCTGGTTTGTGCAATAATGCCCGTTCCTGAGGATCACAATGAAGACCCACACCCGATGCCACCCATTGTGTCACTGCAGAGTGGGTGTAGGTGTATTTGCAGGGCTCTTTTGTGCAGACGACTGAGAGATGTCGGCGATGTCCCCGGTTGCACCCTGGAAGGATGTGGAGGTGAAGTTGCTGAGGGCAGTGGTGACTTTGACAGCGACAGGTAAGAAGATGGTGCTCGGGCCAGCCAGGAGCAGCTCGGCATGAAGGAGGCTGCAGATGTCCACGACTACATGCCGAGTGACTCTGAGCCTCCGTGTGCACTGCTGCTCAGAGAGGTCCAGGAAGCTGAGCCTCGGTCTGTGGACCCTGTGGCGAGGATAGTGCCCTCTGCGACGCATCTCTCTCTGCGGTAGCCCTCCCTCCTGCTGTACAGGTGGATGTGTCACAGCACTGTGTTGTGGAGCTCCACGTGTCAGAGGTGGACGGCTTGGCCGGCGAGGCTGGTGATGCTGTTCGCCCTCCGAGGAGGTCATGACTGCAGCTACGGCGGCCCCCATCCGGAAGATGCACATCTGAGGGGGTCCGCAAGGTAGGTACATGTCTCTGGACCCCGGAGTAAGTGTGCAAGTTGGTGACTTTGACTGTCAGGAGGAGGGTGGTGGAGGCCAAACTTTGTCCCAAGTGACAGAGTGGCCTCCTGCAATGAGTGAGGGTCTCCCCCCGCCCCCCCGCCACCTGTCAAATGGACCTTTGCAGCTGCCACAGGCTGATGGCTGCAACACGTCCATTTGAACTGGGAGTGTTTCCCCCAGTACGGGAAACAGTCCCAGTTGTTTGTAAAACCCCACCCCTCCTGACATATCTCCTTAATCAGGTCTGTTAATGACCTGAAATAGCAGAATAAATACTCTCAAGTGGCACCCCGCTGGCTTTAATTGCCTGCGGGAGTCCCACATGCGGGGGCTGCGCGCGCACGTCAGCGCGTCTGTGGGGAACCCGGAAGTGGGCGGGTTGGAGCCGGGCTCCCGACCCGCCCTGGGAATCCCCGATTTTCGGAGGCCTCCCGCCAGGAACGCACCCGATAGCGGGTGCTAATATCGGGCCCATTAACTCTGTTTCTCTCTCCACAGATGTTGCCTGACTTGCTGAGTATTGCCAGCATTTTCCGTTTTTATTTCAGATTTCCAGCATCTGCAGTATTTTGCATTCGGAAGAGAAATTAAGTGTTGGAACAGGGGATAAAAGTAAATTGTTCATAAATAGAGAAAAATGTGAACACCCACAATTGATTTAACAGGTTACATCGAATGGCTGCACTTACATAGAGAGGGTGGGAGAGATATTAGGAGAGAAAGAGAGTGAAAGAAAGGGATTGAAAGAGTGGGAACGAGACAGAAGAAAAGAGAAAACGATTGGGAAAGAGATGGTGAGTGAGAAATCGGCATGTACAGGACCCAGTGAGACCAGGAGAGAGAGCAAAATGAAAGTGGACTGAGGCTACAAATGAGTTGAATTCAGATACCGCAAAGGAATGTGACATAATCCTATCAGCGACCTGGTATGAATGCAGTGGAGTACATCAGTGAAAGTAAAGGTCACCGCAGATAACAACGACGTATTATTCAGTGTTGTATTTTATTATTTAGTAGAATAGAGCAGCACTGGTTTTAGTTACAGACTTCCAGTAGCTTGAAGGGAGGGCACTGGTAATTAGGTGCAAAGTGATGAATGAACGAAAAAGTGGATGGAGAAGGGGGAAGACAGTGAAAACAAATGAGAGGCTAATGGCAGGGATAACTAAATGGTGTTCTTTGCTTGGCAGCAATATAACGTTTTTACTGACACCAGATCCACACGCTGAAGCAGTTTTTCAATTAGGTGTCGAGTAATTGATTAGCTTAGGCTGAGGGAATGTAATGCTTTTGATGAAAACATCTTGTTTGGGCACAAGCTGCAATTAGACAAACACAAAGTGAGATTTGCTGTGTCGGTGCTGTGTCCTGATCATTACCGTGGTATAAAATGAGCCTCTGCTGAGAGCTTTCCTTTCATCCATGGGGAGGCACTCTCTGCGAAAACACGTCACTTGGAAAAAGCACAGGCAGTTCTGCCTGTTTCTTTATCAGATAAAGAAATGGGTTTTAGAAGAGCATGTTAAAACGGACTCGGCTATTCCAGTGCTCTCACCTTCCTCCCTCCGTGGACTTCAGCTCATCCAAAACTCTGCTGCCCAGTATCCTAACTCACGCCAAGTCCCGTTCACCCATCGCCCCCTGTGCTCGCTGACCTATATCAGCTCCCAGTCCGGCAACACCGCGATTTTAAAATTCTCATCCTTGTGTTCAAACCCCTCCACGGCCTGGCCCCTCCCTATCTCTGTAACCTCCTCCAGGCCTACAACCCTCCGAAAACTCTGCGCTCCTTCAATTCTGGCCGCTTGCACATCTCCGATTTTCATCGCTCCACTATTGTGCCTTCAGCTGCCTAGGCCCTAAGCTCTGGAATTCCCTCCCTAAACCTCTCCGCCTCTCTACCCTCCTTTAAGACGCTCCTTAAAACCTACCTCTTTGACCAAGCTTTTGGTCACCTGTCCTAATATCTCCTTATGTGGCTCGGTGTCACATTTTGTCTGATAACGCCATAGGACGCTATATAAATGCAAGTTGTTGGAAACATAGAACAAAGGCAGAGGCAGACGAGAGAATACAACTTACTGCTTGTAAATGGTTTATAGTCTTTCCCATGTTTTGATTGATTAACTCATGATCCGTAGAGTTGAAACATGGAATCATGAACACCGTAATATAATGAACTGTGTGTTACTATGGAAAACATTACGGCCAAGCACAATCCTTTCTGCACATGTGCCTGAGGTCACTGGACAAGACCAGGGACCCAGGCAGATATTAGACTCACCCTAGCTAAACATTGCTGGGGCTCATTATAGGGTCCAAGTTCCCTGTGTCTTTTCTGAAAGTCAGCACCTCTGTCAGTGCAGCACTCCCTCAGTACTGCAGCATCAGCCTATATTTTGTGCTCAAGTCTCTGGAGTGGGACTTGAACCTATGACTGACTAACTCAGAGGCAAGTGTGCTACCCACTGAGCCACAGCTGACACCTAATGTAGGGCACAATTGCACAATGAATGATGTTTTTACATATAAGTGAAAATTCTTTCTTACCCATTGAGCCATGAGAAAAGCCCCACCTGAGTCACTTGGGGTTAGAAAGATGCTATTTAATTCATTACTTTGGAATATTTTAGAATGCTGTCGGAGTTTCTGATAGGTAATGCAAATTTTTTAGAAGTTATGAGCATCATTAGCACAGTTCCATTTTTACCCCTGAATTCTGTTGCCCCATATGATTTCATAATTGTTCTATGCAAGAGTAGCGATTCAACATAGCATCATAGAATGATACAGCAGAGAAGAAGGCCGTTCGGCCCATCATGCATGTGCCGGCTCTTTGAAAGAGCTATCCAAATAGTGCGACTCTTTCCCCATAGCTGTACATGAACAATTAAATGAATCATGAGAATTAACAGGTTAATGGAACGATAATATATTATTATCACCTGCTATTAAACCCAAAATTGCTTCTCAGCAACTTCGATATCCCATCCCTACACATTATCCAGAAGCCACCTGCTTCTATACATAGTGCAACTATACCCAAAAAACTATATCGCCATTATATATTTGTGTATGTCATGTGACTGTATATGTACCATGACCCATCAGGCACTTAAAATGATTGCGTGTGAATGTCTTAAGAACTATTTCCATTGGCAGGAGAGTCGGTAACCAGAGGACACAGATTTAAGGTAATTTGCAAAAGAACTAGAGGTGAGATGAGGAGAACTTATTTTACGCAGGGAATTGGATAAATACTTGAAAAGGAGAACATTGCAGGGCTATGGGGAAAGAGCAGGGGAGTGGGACTAATTGGATAGCTCTTTCAAAGAGCCAGCACAGGCACGATGGACTGAATGACCTCCTTCTGAGCTGTATGATTCTATGATTTTTAAGGTAACCTGATACCAGGTGACCTTTGTAGATATCAGGAAAAAAAATCTTTAAAAATTATCGATGACAGAGAGGGCTCAAGGTTCAGATTACATCTTTTGAATATGAGCTCAGTTTCATTTCTGGTTTATGGTACTATTGGAATCTCTGGATTAATTTACAGCCTTATTACTCATTCCCAGCCATTCACTGCTATCCCTGACACACCCGTTATTAGCACTTGGGATCTGGAGCATCTCTCCAATGCTCTTTTTTCCCATGGAGATGTAGTTTCAATGAGACTGAAGAAAACTGGAATTATTGGAACTTCCTCAAAGTTGTGAATGAATTTTTTTTTCATCCAATGTGTACAAGATGTCAGAAATAGACGACGTGTCAGACTGTTCAGGTTATTAAGTGGAACGTTGCAAATACCCAGTGACTGGTAAATGTTTGGGAACTCCTTTCAGATGCTAATTAACACTTACACATCGGATACGGTTTCTGAGGAACAGGCAGAAGGTGTTTGTTTTATGAAGGACTCTCGACAGTGACTCATAGTTTCGCAGCAAGCATCTTCGTTAGAAGGAAACTTTCATTTACTTTCTCCTAAAGATATGTAGATCATGGGCAATACAATAGAAGCAACGTAATCCAATCCCAGCGATAGAAAAAGCAGAGGACAAACCTCCCTGGAGACCGCTCCCGTAATCTTCCTAATGTATGACTGGATTCCGGAATCCTGCAGTGACGTTATATTCCAGAACTCTGGTGATCTTATGGTCTAGCTTCAGGGTTCGAGAACCCTGTGGTCATTGCTTGTCCACATCCCCTGGATTCTAGAGCATCACATTGATTGCGTGTTCTCAAACCCCACAATCGACATGCCTTCTGGGTTCGAGAACCTAGTGATTGTTATTACTGTGTGTGCTCTACTTCAGGAAAACAGGAATTGTTATTCCTTAGATTCGTTACGATGGATTAGTGACAACTAACCTTGCCCTCTGGCGCCCCTCACCTCCCACCGCCACAGAAACAAACACCTCCAGACCCAACTTCTCCAACGTCTCCTTGCACCCTGAAATCCACCCGACGTAAACTTCAATTCATCCAAAACTCCACCAAATGTACATTATCCCACACTAAATCCCACTCACACAACGCCCCCACAGGACCTTCATGTCCTGACTGCGTCCTGTTTCTGCAGCCTCCTCCAGCCCTACCTTATCAGTTCACATCCTCCATTCAGACCACAAGGCATCGGACACGACAACAGCAAACCAAGCCCAGTCGACCCTGCAAAGTCCTCCTCACTAACATCTGGGGACTTGTGCCAAAATTGGGAGAGCTGTCCCACAGACCAGTCAAGCAACAGCCTGACAGAGCCATACTCACAGAATCATACCTTTCAGCCAACGTCCCAGACTCTTCCATCACCATCCCTGGGTATGTCCTGTCCCACCGGCAGGACAGACCCACCAGAGGTGGCGGTACAGTGATATACAGTCAGGAGGGAGTGGCCCTGGGAGTCCTCAACATTGACTCCGGACCCCATGAAATCTCATGGCATCAGGTCAAACATGGGCAAGGAAACCTCCTGCTGATTACCACCTACCGTCCTCCCTCAGCTGATGAATCAGTCCTCCTCCATGTTGAGCACCACTTGGAGGAAGCACTGAAGGTAGCAAGGGCACAAAATGTGCTCTGGGTGGGGGACTTCAATGTCCATCACCAAGAGTGGCTCGGTAGCACCACAACTGATTGAGCTGGCCGAGTCCTGAAGGACATAGCTGCCAGACTGGGCCTGCGGCAGGTGGTGAGCGAACCAACATGAGGGAAAAACCTACTTGACCTCGTCCTCACCAATCTACCTGTCGCAAATGCATCTGTCCATGACAGTATTGGTAGGAGTGACCACCGCACAGTTCTCGTGGAGATTAAGTCCCGCCTTCGCACTGAGGAAATCATCCAACGTGTTGTGTGGCACTACCACCGTGCTAAATGGGATATATTCAGAACAGATCTAGCAGCTCAAAACTGGGCAACCATGAGGCAGTGTAGGCCATCAGCAGCAGCAGATTTGTATTCCAGCACAATCTGTAACCTCATGGCCCAGCATATTCCTCACTCTATCATCACCAACAAGCCAGGGGATCAACCCTGTTTCAATGAGGAGTGTAGAAGAGCATGCCATGAGCAGCACCAGGCATACCGAAAAATGAGGTGCCAACCTGGTGAAGCTACAACTCAGGACAACATGCATGCTAAACAGTGGAAGCAACATGCTATGGACAGAGCTAAGCGATTCCACAACCAATGGATCAGATCAAAGCTCTGCAGTCCTGCCACATCCAGTCATGAATGGTGGTGGACAGTTAAACAACTAACGGGAGAAGGAGGCTGTGTAAACATCCCCATCCTCAATGATGGCAGAGTCCAATGAGTGCAAAAGACAAGGCTGAAGCGTTTGCAACCATCTTCAGCCAGAAGTGCGGAGTGGATGATCCATCTCGGCCTCCTCCCGATATCCCCACCATCAGAGAAGCCAGTCTTCAGCCAATTCGATTCACTCCACGTGATATCAATAAACGGCTGAGTGCACTGGATACAGTAAAGGCTATGGGCCCCGACAACATCCCGGCTGTAGTGCTGAAGACTTGTGCTCCAGAACAAGCCGCGCCTCTAGCCAAACTGTTCCAGTACAGCTACAACACTGGCATCTACCCGACAATGTGGAAAATTGCCCAGGTATGTCCTGTCCACAAAAAGCAGGACAAATCCAATCCGGCCAATTACCGCCCCATCAGTCTACTCTCAATCATCAGCAAAGTGATGGAAGGTGTCGTCGACAGTGCTATCAAGTGGCACTTACTCACCAATAACCTGTTCGCCGATGCTCAGTTTGGGTTCCGTCAGGATCACTCAGCTCCAGAACTCATTACAGCCTTGGTCCAAACATGGACAAAAGAGCTGAATTCCAGAGGTGAGATGAGAGTAACTGCCCTTGACATCAAGGCAGCATTTGACTGAATGTGGCACCAAGGAGTCCTAGTAAAATTGAAGTCAATGGGAATCAGGGGGAAAACTCTCCAGTGGCTGGATTCATACCTAGCACAAAGGAAGATGGTAGTGGTTGTTGGAGGCCAATCATCTCAGCTCCAGGACATAGCTGCAGGAGTTCCTCAGGGCAGTGTCCTTGGCCCAACCATCTTCAGCTGCTTCATCAATGACCTTCCCTCCATCATAAGGTCAGAAATGGGGATGTTCGCTGATGATTGCACAGTGTTCAGTGCCATTCGCAACCCTTCAGATAATGAAGCAATCCATGCCCGCATGCAGCAAGACCTGGACAACATCCAGGCTTGGGCTGATAAGCGGCAAGTAACATTCATGCCAGCCAAGTGCCAGGCAATGACCATCTCCAACAAGAGAGAATCTAACCATCTCCCCTTGACATTCAATGGCATTACCATCGCCGAATCCCCCACCATCAACATCCTGGGGGTCACCATTGTCTAGAAACTTAATTGGACCAGCCACATAAATACTGTGGCTACAAGAGCAGGTCAGAGGCTGGGTATTCTGCGGCGAGTGACTCACCTCCTGACTCCCCAGAGCCTTTCCACCATCTACAAGGCACAAGTCAGGAGTGTGATGGAATACTCTCCACTTGCCTGGATGAGTGCAGCTCCAACAACACTCAATAAGCTCGACACCATCCAGGACAAAGCATCCCACTTGATTGGCACCCCATCCACCACCCTAAACATATCCAATAGCCCCGGGCACAGGAATAGGAAGACCTTCTCCTTTACCTCTAATGGCATGCTTTTATTGCGTTCTCCCAGTACAGCTGGACTGCCAATGTTCCACATTTTCCCCATTTAGTAGAAGTTTGAGATGAATATATGTATGTGGAAAGAATGGAGAAACTAAGTGACTGAGGGAGATGTTATATAAAATAGTAAACGGTACAGAAGAAGTAAGAGAGACTTGTGTTTACATCGCTTCTCATCACATCCCTTGGAAATACCTCAGAAGTGCTTTACGTACAGTGAATTACTTCTGGTGTGCAGGGACTGTTGCATTGTAGGCAGGCGTGGCCACCATACTGCACACAGAAAGATCCCATAAACAGCAATGAGATGGCCGACCAGTTAATTTGCTTTTGGGAATGTGTTGTTGACGGTGGTGGTGTACTCCCGGGTATAATCACAAAAGTAGGAAGAGAGAACAAGGGTTGAAGGGAAATTTAGGATTAATGTCAGGATATTCTTCATGCGAAGAGCAATCAATGATTGGAAGAGACTTTTAGGTCAAGTAGTGGAAGCAGAAACCTTAGAATTGTTCAAAAGAGACGATGGTGGGGAGAACTGTAGGCTTTCTAGTCTGATGAACTAAGATGGACAGAATGGCCTTCCACCGACATACTATTCTCACGATCACATTGTACAGCAGATTCAGCGTATGGAAGGCAATACTAAACTGGCTGTTCCTGCACTATCGTACATGTGCGATTCTGGCCCATGGACCTTCGCTCACCTGAGGGAGAAGTTTTGCAATGCCAGCAGGATCCAGACATTTACGTTTGCACCCCCCCCCCCTCACCAAATCCCGAATCGAGTTTTAGGGCCAAGGAAAGCCAACTTCCTTCGGTGGGTCTCAGGTCCACCAGAGGCACTGGCGCCCCCTATTGACATGACTGACTCCAGCGACAGAGCTGTTGCCTGAGACGACGCTGTGATCTTAATGCAGCATTTGTCTGCGTGAGCTCGTTTCTGTTTTGTCTTTTTAGGGGAAAAAAAGGCAGTGAATATCTTGACATACTTGTGTCATTCCATCGGTGTTCGTCAGCATGTGAACCATGTTTCCCACCCCCCACCGCCCGATGACAAAGTGTTCAAATTAAAACCTGAGTGAAAGGTTTCTAATATTGTTCCAAAAATGAATGATTGGCACAAAACTAGCAGTGTGAATTAATTAAAGGGGCTGCAGCGCACCTAAAATTGGAGTTGCTTCTGTAATATCTCTGGCTCCCAGGGTTGTGGAATGTGCGATGTTTACATAGTGCCAGTGACAACAGGCAAACAACTGAGTACTGCCCAAGATTGCACAGATGCAGACATTGGAACGATACACCCGTGACTTTTATTTCTGGCTGCAGAACTTTGAGTGCCTGGGGACTGTCAGTGTAGGAAAGTGAAAGAAAGACTTGCATTTATATAGTGCCTTACATTGACCTCAGGATGTCCCAAAGCACTTTACAGCCAATTAAGTACTTTTTGAAGTGTAGTCACTGTTGTAATGTAGGGAAACGCAGCAGCCAATTTGTGCACAGCAAGATCCCACAAACAGCAATGTGATAATGACCAGACAATCTGTTTTTAGTGATATTGTTTGAGGGATAAATATTTGCGAGGACACCGGGGAGAACTCCCCTGCTCTTCTATTAAATAGTGCCAGGGGATCTTTTACATCCACCTGAGTGGGCAGTCGGGGCCTCGGTTTAACATCCTCTCATCCAAAAGACGACATCTCCGGCAGTACAGCACTCCCTCAGTACTGCACTGCAAGTGTCAGCGTGGATTTTGTGGTCAAGTCTCTGGTGTGGGGCTCGAACCCTTGACCGCCTGACTCAGGGCCAAGAGTGCTACCCACTGAGCCACGGCTGACTTCGCAGTGTACGTGGTTCGGTACCACACCAGGTGAAGCATTTACCCACGCCAGCGACTGTTTCAACTCTCCATTTTGTATCCCATGCCGAAATAATGGGCATGCTGGTGAAACACCCATCCCCACAAGCCAATTACACGCATGCTTTGATGTCCCCTTGGTTACCGCCAGTGATCAGTAGACACTGTTCTTGTACCACTCAACTGTGAGGACAGACACACCAGGCACACAAACGGCACTGAGCAAAGATGGGCCCCCCTCAGGAAGGGAACATTTCCCCAAGAAGTGCAGCGGACGTGAAATAAGAGTCACAGATGTTATTTGTGTCGATGAGATGAAAAATACCCATTCGGGGCTGAAGTGTAGCAGCGATTTACATTACACTGTACTACTGAGCAAACCACCTTCCACTTGATTAATTCCTATTGTAGCTCGGGATCAGAATGTTTCCAGCAGCATTGTGACGCATTGCCAGGGAAATGTCAGCCTGCCTTCTTCCTCTGATTTGGCACAGTACAACTGTTTAATCATTGCCAAAAAAAAAATATGTTCAGACAATCCTTGACAGAAACCACCCTGAAAATATTGACGGGGGGTCTCAGGGGAGCTTCCAGTACTGGAATGTAAAGCTAAGATATCACACTGCCATTAACATACTTTATAGAAATCATTCCACTTTATGTGTTTGCCTCATCGGCTCTTTTTTTCTGGAGGGGGTAAGATTCAGTCATCCTGCTCAGGCCTCGGATGGATTAGATGCATGAAATTCCCCGTCATTTTTCAGTGGGTTGACACGATTTAAAGAAGCTGTCCTTCCTCACTTTGATGGAATGGCAGAAAAGAAAGAACTTGAATTTATATAGCGCCTTTCACGACCTCAGGACGTCCCAAAGTGCTTTATAGTGCAGTCCCTGTTGTAATGTAGGAGCCAAGGCAGCCACTTTGCGCACAGCAAGGTCCCACACTCAGCAATGTGATAATGACCAGATAATCTGTTTTTTTTAGTGATGTTGGTTGAGGGATAAATATTGGCCAGGACACCGGGGAGGAATCCCCTGCTCTTCTTCAAATAGTGGCCATGGGATCTTTTACATCCACCTGAGTGGGCAGACGGGGCCTCGGTTTAACATCTCATCCAACAGACGGCACCTCCGACAGTGCAGCACTCCCTCAGTACCGCACTGAAAAGGGCTCCAATATCGCCATTCAACCACCAGCAATCTGCCAGCAAAAAAACAGAAGTGAAACCAAATTTTAAAAAAGACGTTTTTTTTACAGAAGAGAGTTGCACCTGATTACGTGAAAAGTTTTGCTGTGGCTTGTCGGCCAACACAATTAGGAAATTCACCCTGTCTTCTGAAACCAAGCAAGTCCAAAAGTCACTCTAATGGGGCGTGCAATTTGATATTGGGTTGCCTACGCAACATCCTAGATAGGAACATAGGAATGTATGGGACCAGAGGAGGTCTATGCAATCTAACTACCTGGCCCCAAGGTTCAAATCGATCCCATGCACGACTGTTTCGACTGGAGCAGAGAAGATTAAGAGGAAATTTTGGTGGAGTGAACTGGGAGGAGACTATTTCCTCTGGGTGGAGAGTCGGTGATGAGGCGCCATTAATCTAAAATTGTTATTGATGGAGTGAGGAGAGTTTAATTCGTTAACTTTAATTTGTATGGCGATGTTTTTGGATACGTTTTCCCTTCCTGGTATCTCTTATTCTTGCTCTTTCTTCGCCTAACTCAATGCCGGGGAGAGAATGAATGCTTGGGGACTGCTCCTAGTCCCATGCCCACTGCCTCTATTTCTAGCAGAAGCATGACTCTGCTCTCTAATATTTCCTCTCCTGTGCTCACAGCCTGTTCCGCCATTCAATTAGATCATGGCTGATCTGTATCTTAACTCCATCTACCCACCTTGGTTCCGTAGCCCTTAATACACTGACCCAACAAAAATCTATCAATCTCAGTTTTGAAATTTTCACTTGACCCCCAGCCTCAATAGCCTTTTTTGGGGGGAGAGAATTCCAGATTTCCACTCCCCTTTGTGTGAAGAAGTTGCTTCCTGACATCACCCCGAACGGCCTGGCACTAATTTTAAGGTTATGCCCCCTTGTTCTGGACTCCCACCAGTACTTGGTGCCTCCTCGTTTGAAGCAGGAGCTAAGTGTAGTAAAACCTGAACTGCACCCCTCAACTCCCTGACACAGAGTGAGTGTGTTGCTGCTCAGTGTAACGATGGCCCCCCACTCGCAATCCCTCACAGGCGAGATGAAGGGCACATAATTAAGACTTGAACTGAAAGTGGCTCAGTTGGTAGCACTCGTGCCTCTGAATCAGAAGGTTGTGGATTCATAGTCCCACCCCAGAGACTTGAGCACAAAATCCAGGCTGACATTCCAGTGCTGTACTGAGGGAGTGCTGCACTGTTGGTGGTGCTGCCTTTCGGATGAGATATCTGCCCTCTTAGGTGGACGTAAAAGTACTGCTTCGAAGAAGAGCAGGGGAGTTCTCCCCTGGTGTCCTGGCCAATATTTATCCTTCAACCAACATCACTAAAACAGATTATCTGGGTCATTATCACATTGTTGTTTGTGGGATCTTGCTGTGCACAAATTAGCTGCTGCATTTCCTACATTACAACAGTGACTACACTACAAAAGTACTTCATTGGCTGTAAAGCATTTTGGGACGTCCTGAGGTCATGAAAGGTTCCAAATAAATGCTAGTTCTTTCTTTTAAAATAGAGCAAAAGTTAGTTACAACAGTTCCACTCAAGCGAATATTTCTTGTACTGAAGCTACAAATCCTGACCCATTTTCAACCTACACTCACAGCAATCACCCCTGTTAACTGAGTAATTGCGACTGTTAATTCGGATGATGTGCAAGTGTTTTTTCTGCCCACGTTACACATCTTACTGTGTTTACAGCCCACATTGCACACACAGTCACCTTCTGTAGAAGGTGCTGCATGACTTCTGTTATTTGGAAAGTCTGAGTAAGTGCAGATTAAAAAAAAATAAGAGTATGCTACAATCCACAATTTGGATAATGTTCCACTGAGGTTTAAAGTATGCAAAGGATTCGTGAAACACAACGCAGAAACAACAAATGGTTATTCATCCCATCATACCCACTCCAACCACAAACCACGTGAAATATAGACTGAATGTACACTCTACCCAGCCCACTCAATGTCCAGAGGGAGATGAGCAAATCTCCATACAAGACACAACTCTGAAATCTCTCAAAATCTCCTCCGGTAATCAAGTAAACTCTCTGCTAAGTCAAAAGCAAAATACTGCAGATGATGGAAATCTGAAATAAAAACATAAAATGCTGGAAATGCTCTACAAGTCAGGCAGCATCTGTGGAAAAAGAAACAGAGTTAACATTTCAGGTCGAAGACCTTTCGAAGGACTGACTTGCTGAGTATTTCCAGCATTTTCTGCTTTTCTCTCCGCTAAGTGTCAGCCATGGCTCAGTAACGGTACTCTTGCCTCTCAGTCAGAAGATTGTGGGTTAAAGTCCCGCTCCCAAGACTTGAGCACATAATGTAAGCTGACACGGCAGCGCGGCATCGAGGGAGTGCTGCATTGTCAGAGGTGCCGTCTTTTGGATGAGACATTAAACCAAGAAAATTGGTGAGAAATAAGAATCAGTAATGCCCATTCAATGAAGAAGCTAATGAACATATGCAGGGCCAGAGGACCAGGTAACATGCACCTTGAGGACACAGGTAACACTTTGAGGAGCTAATACCTGAGAACAGGAAGATAGCAACATAATCCTGCTATCCAGAAAAGGAATTGAGCCTCCTAATTATAGGTTAGTTAGTCTGACATCAATTGGATGTAAAAGACCCCATGGCACTATTCAAAGAAGAGCAGGGAAGTTTTCCTGGTAAATTGGCCGTTAATCCTTCTTGAGCCAAAAACAAATTAACTGGCCATTTATCTTAGAGTCAGGGATGCAAACCGCAGGTGAGCCCGAGGTCCTGCCCCCCTCTCACCTCCACCAGCGGAGCAAGACCAGAGGAAATTCATCCCCAGGAACTTCACTAGTAACTGCATCCCTCGCTGATCGAACTTTTTTTTTCCCCACTTATCACCTTCTACTGTCGTGCCAATGTTCAACCCGCCTAGCGAATTAGCCATAAATTCCATAAGCCATAAACATAATCAAAAGTGAAACTTTATCAAATGGCTTCTGAAAACCCAAGTTAAATTAAATCCACAGGATAGTCCTCATCCACCTCTTCAAAGAATTGAAGTTAATTTTTGAGGCATGACCTATTCTTTTAATCCATACTGACTGCTCCTTATGGACTCTGTGCTGATTAGTTGAGCATTGATAACATCTCATATATTGAGCTTCCCTATTACTGATGTCAGACTAACTAACCTATAATTAGGAGGCTCAATTCCTTTTCTGGATAGCGGGATTATGTTGCTATCTTCCTGTTCTCAGGTATTAGCTCCTCAAAGTGTTACCTGTGTCCTCAAGGTGCATGTTATCTGGTCCTCTGGCCTTGCATATGTTCATTAGCTTCTTCATTGAATGGGCATTACTGATTCTTATTTCTCACCAATTTTCTCCTTCTCCCCTCCTCTCCTGAAGGCATTGACTCCTTGGTGTGGAGTGCAGTTCCGCAGCTACCCGTTGCCTTCCAGTACCTCACCCAAATGACCATTCTCCACCTGTGAGCTTTGCCAATGAATATCAGCTGGTGACTCACCTGTGGAGGTATCACAGCTGAGCCTCACCTACAAGTGCACACTTCCAACAGAAGTCGTTGGGTAGCAATCAGGAACAGGACTCCCTTGGCCAACTTTCCCCGGCCTAACCCAGGGGGAACTGCAGCCAATTGTAGAGCCTCTCCTACCACCCTGACTGAGGCCTTCGTGTTGAGTGTGGTTCAGGCAGTCTCCTGCTCAGTCCCCCATCAGGGGAAACCATTGACTTCTTAAAATTGAGAAACATAGTTGAAGGTACAAGGACTATAGCGCAGCTCACCACCGGGGTTGAAATGAGTAAGAGAGAAAGGTAAACCGAGAAGTGGTGGTTAGGTGATGCTAACATTTTGGCTAGTTGTAGGAGGAAGGGAAGATGCAAGAAGATGAGGAATTCCATAGTTTCAAAGTCATAGTGCACCTGCGTAGGAGACAATTTGCCAAGTTCTTGCTTTAACACAGCAAGGAAGGAGGAAGAGTGCTTAGGATGGCGTATATGGAGCACGGGAGGAAAATATAACTGCTTCGATGCTATAGATACTGCGAATCAATTTAACTACATCTGCAGTCATTATCTCCATTTGTGGAGATTGATGTAAAAAATGTTAAATAAGTCAATTGCTGATCCTTAGGAATTTCTACCCAAAATTTATTTCTAAAACGACACTGTCTGCTTTTCCTGTAGCTAAAGCATTTCCTCGGCTCCTTCTCACTGCTCTCATTAACTTAGCTTTCCACGGTTCCCTTACCCTTTCTAATACTCATGTTAGTTATCCTCAACTGATTTTTTGTCTTCATTAATTCTTGTTTTTAAAATCACTTTTCTTAGCCTTTGGGTTTTTTTTTGTGAAAACAACAACGACTTGCATTTATTTAGTGCCTTTAATGTAGTAAAACGGCCCAAGGCGCTTCACAGGAGCGATTATCAAAACCCTCCGAGATCTCTGCGCTCGTCTAATTCTGGCCTTTTGCGCACCCCCGATTTTAATCGCTCCGCCATTGGCGGCCGTGCCTTCAGCTGCCTCGGCTCCAAGCTCTGGAATTCCCTCCCTGAACCTCTCCGCCCCTCTCTCTCCTCCTTCAAATCTACCTCTTTGACCAAGCTTTTGGTCACCTGTCCTTATGTGGCTCATTGTCAAATTTTGTTTGATAATTGTTCCAGTGAAGCGCCTTGGGACATTTTACTACGTTAAAGGCGCTGCCTAAATGCAAGTTGTTGTTGTTGTCGCAAACGATCCAAAAGCTAAAAAAAAGTGATTTTTAAATCTGCTCTCATTAACCTAACTTTCCCTTACCCTTTCTAATACTCATGTTAGTTATCCTCAACTGATTTTTGACTTCATTACTTCTTGTTTTTAAAAATCACTTCTCTTAGCCTTTGGGTTATTTGTGACCAGCTTACGTAACCACTGCGGTCTTGGTTCCTGCTACTTTTCTCGCAGGGGTACTCTTCCCTTCCGCATCCCTTGAAGACACCTTGAACCAATTTCATTTGGTCCACCCAACACTTCAGCAGCACTTCAAAGCAATCCGTTGTACCTGAATTGGTTTGGGGTGCTACTGATAGAATGATAAGGCACTGTATCAATGCAAGATCTTCCTTACTGCCTGGTCGGTCCCAAAGGCAAAAGGGCAACCTCACAGCACGAGGTCCTAGTGGGCGAGGCTCTGTAATAGGACCTGCGTGTATGAAATTTGGGGTAGAAATTCTGAAGGATCAGCAATTGATGTGTTTAATAAACAATTGTTTTCGCTGTCCAAATAGCTATCCAGATCCCTTTTGAATTTACCTGCACTCTCTGCCTCCGTTGCTTTCTCGGACTGGCTCATCTATATATCCAGCACCCTCTGTGTAAAGCACTTCAGTCAAAATTATTTGTTGACCTTCGCACCCCTCAGTCCCCTTCTGATCAATGGCGAGGAGCGAATACGTTATTTTTCCTCAACTCTTCTGAACCTTGCTGTGGAAGCGTTCCATGGATGCTGGTTGCTCCAGTACTCTGCCCATGTGGACCAGTCTTCCCCTTTGCACCAGATAAAAACCCTGAGCCTTGGCTCTTGGACAGAATTATAGTCCAGCCCAATCCTGACCACGTAAGTTGCCCTACATGCACTTTCCAGTAAAGGTGGGGGTGGTAACTGGGGAGCAGATGCACTGGCTGATATCCCCCCCTCTCTAGCCCAAGGGCACTGAACCTAACAGTAGTAACACAACCTCTGTCTTGGCTAAGATCAGCAAATTCAGCACTGGCTGGGGATTGAACCCTGGGGGCCTTATCAATTTATATGGCTTAGTCCCACACCAGGCAATACATTTACCCATTAAACAAAGGGAGGAGTTTTGTTAATACAATAAGTTAATACAACTTGGTTGAACAAGATATTCTTTCAACAGATATCAGTGTAATAGAATTTATTGAGATTTTCTTGAAACATTTTTTGGAATTTTTACTGTTTAACAAAAGCAATAACATTACAATATAAATGATGGCTCAGATGATTAAGGTAGTAAATAGCTAAGTTAAACATCTGTCAGATCCCAGGATTGATTCTTGATCGATGCTGAGGGCCCTATATTTGGCCTCAGTGCCCCTGGACTAGGGAGGGGCAAATGAATGGAGGGGCTGCTGTTATCTAATATCCTGCACTGGAAGCATGTTTCTGGATGGAAGGACAGTATTGTGATGCTCTCTCGCAAGGGAGGAAAGATCAATCTGGGCATCTCCGGTACCTCTTCCAAAAAGCCAGTTGATGCTCACACTCCACACTTACACCAGAAGAATGGACTTCTGTACAAGGCACTAGAGGGAGTCCACGGAACTGTACTCCAGTAAGGAGTCAACGATTTCTGGAGAGGAGGGGCAGGAGAAAAGCATTGCCAGGAAAAGGAGGGGAAAATCAGAGTAAATAACATTAAACTCATTGAGAGAAATCAATTGTGGTAGAGATGCTTCAACTGGGTAAAAATACTCCACTGAAACTAGAGCTGAGGATCCAACTTAAACAGGAAGGAATTGACCAGAAAACTCAATGCTAAAATAAATCCAGTCTGGTTAAACCAAGTTGAAGGCTGGATGAATCTAATCCTTGCTAGGACAAGTGCCTGCCACCAAACCAGGAATGAGCAAAGCTAATGACCCAGGAGAGGGAATCAATCCTCCAGAGACGATCTAAATAATCATAGGAAGAGCTCGAGTACAATACAGCACCTGAGGCAACAGAGGAGGCCATCGCCCACAAGGGCAGCACGGAACCCTCGCGATGCCCAATCCTGAGGAAGTGGACGTCAGCACAGAAAAGCCTGAAGGAGGATTCAAATATTGAAGGCATTTTCCTAACTTTGGCAGACCGTCGGCACCGTTAGTGCGAGCTTTCCACCGACCTCACACCGCAGTTAAGGCGGGAAATCGGGAGAACCCCAGCGGAGATTCTAGGCCCCGAGCGTCCACACCAAACGTGGGCGGTCGCCACTATATGTATCAACCTCCGGAGGACGTAGCGGAGATGCCCAGATTGATCTCTCCTCCCTTGCGAGGACGTTCAGCGGCCTCAGGTCTGCCCCCCCCCGCCTCTCTCCCCATACCAAGGCACGGCCAGGACCTGGAACTCAGGGCCGTGCAGGACGTGGGTGAAGCCCCAGGTACCGCCAGTCCTCGATGCGGTTCTCAGTGTGTGCCGTGCCGCAAAATATGCCAGAGAGCTGCCAAACTCTTCTGAAGCACAGATGTAATATATTCGACACACACCATCATGATTCCGACCCCCACTAAACAGCAGCTCTTTAAAAAAAACTCTGTGACAAATTAGATTCTTTTCATGCACCAGTAATGCTGTTGTTCTGATTCAAAAATATCACTATGAGTAGTCACCTCCTACATTCTTTAACGTAGAGAGTAAGTATGACAAATGATAGTTGATCACATATTTAGACAGTTACTTGCTCAAAATAGGTGAAGCAAATTAGAGCACTCATGCTATTTAGCATATTTAATCTTGCATGGGATTCATTTTAACTGATTTTTAATGTAAATTAGTTACTCCGTTAGAAACTCCAATGGTCTCCACGTTCAATCAATGACTTGTCAGATGTATTTGAAGGTAGATTGAATTATATTAGCTGAATAAGATCATATGTATTTATCATATGTATCTCTGGTCTGTGGTGCGCTGGGGGGAGGCTCTTTGCTGATGTGGATGTTGCATGTAGGAGACTTTGCGTCTTACTCCAGCTGTTGCTGTGGACTACCATAATAGCCAACAATCTTTGTCGGCGAGAGAGTTCACATCTGGAGATCACACAAAGAGATATCTAGGCTCATAGGCACAACCACAGGAGGGGTTTTGGGGGGGGGACATGTTCTCTCCCCGACGCCCCCCCCCACCCCCCCATTTTTTTTTTACATGGATTACATCTCCCTCTCTCCTGCTTCAAACCCTCAGATCTCTCCCCAACTCTTTATTCTTGGTTGGGCCTCTGTTAATCTCGGCCGACAAAAGCAGATAGCGTGCTTACGTTGTGGGGTGGATACCGGTCACTGGTAGCAACAAGTGCGCACGCACGGGACAATGCCCGCCCAGTCCATCAAGAGCCACGGGGGATTGGGGGAACAGTGATTTTCCTCAGGGCTTCTCCCGCTGCGCAGTTAGGCGGAAACCCTGTTAACGCGCGTAAAGTGGGGGGGTTGCCTCTGAAGTCAGGACGGCCGTGCCTTCGGCCCTCTAGGCCCTAAACTCTGGAATTCCCTCCCTAAACCTCTCTACCTCTCTCTCCTCCTTTGAGACGCTCCTTAAAACCTACCTCTTTGACCAAGCTTTTGGTCACCTGTCCTAATGCCTCCTTCTTTGGCTCGGTGTCAGTTTTTTGCTTGATAATCGTTCCTTGGGGGCATTTTACCACGTTAAAGGCGCTATATAAATGCAAGTTGTTCTGTCGTTGTAAGCCACTGGGAGAACTAGAACGTGCATCTTTAAAAGAGATGGTCAATGCTCGAAAAGTACATTCGTAACAACGACTTGGAGGAGCGCAGAGATCTCGGAGGGTTGTAGGGCTGGAGGAGGTTACAGAGGCAGGGAGGGGCGAGGCCACAGAGGGATTTGAAGACGAGGATGAAAATTTTAAATTTGAGGTGTTGCTGGACCGGGAGCCAATGGAGGTCAGCGAGCACAGGGGGCGACGGGAGAGCTGGTCTTAGGTGCAGCAGGTTAATTGGCGTCCGAAAGAGAAAAGTAGATTGGCATTCCAGCAACGACTCGTCGTCAGGTCTCTCGGGGTGCAGTCAGTCCGTTGGGGAGGACAGAGCCCCTTTAACAGGATGTGAGCGATTTGGACCGTTTGTTTGCAGACTGTAACCTGCAGCCTCTCGCTGGATCGCAGGGAAGGCGCATGATATTCTGTGATTGTTAGAACTGAAAAATGAATGCTTGGCACCAGTGAGCTCCACTGGGCACTGCTGAACGCAGCCAAACATTTTTTCTTTTGGTCTCCCCAGGCTTTGAGGGACTCGGTTGATTAATCGCAGTGCTGTAACAGTAGAGGCACAGTGCAGTGACATAGTGATAAAGTACCTTATTCTCCACTCCACTTTCAATGAAAGTTTCCTTTTTTCCTTTCAGTGTGAAATCAAATCTAGTGTCAAGTACTTTTTTTTTTAACATTAACAGCCTGTGGCCTGCGATATTGTTTCAGTACCTTCTGGATGAACTGGCTTTTGCTGTTAGTGTGACAAATATTTCTTTTTATAAACATCCTTTTCCTTTTACCAATTTTTCTCGTGACTCCATGGGCATGAATTGCCTTCGAGTACATCACCCAAATTGCTGCTCCTCGTGTGCATTTGGACAATGAGTGTCAGCAGCTATTTGGCTCTGAGGGGCACGACAATCTAGCTTTGAGCCTGGCCTTGCACTCCGGGCCGGCCTCCCACCTCCCACCCTCCGGAAACTTGAGCTCCTCCAAAACTCTGCTGCCCGTATCCTAACTTGCACCAAGTCCCGTTCACCCATCGCCCTCGCTGATCTCCATCGGCTCCCGGTCTGGGAACGCCTCGATTTAAAAATTCTCATCCGTATTTTCAAATCGCTCCATGGCCTCGCCCCTCCCTAGCTCTGTAACCTCCTCCAGCCCTACAACCCTCCGAGATCTCTGCGCTCCTCCAATTCTGGCCTCTTGCCCATCCCCAATTTTCTTTGCTCCACCATTAGCGGCCGTGCCTTCAGCCGCCTCGGCCCTAAGCTCTGGAATTCCCTCCCTAAACCTCTCCGCGTCTCTTCCCTCCCTCTCTCTCCTCCTTTAAGACGCTTCTTAAAACCTACCTCATTGACCAAGCTTTTGGTCACCTGTCCTAATTTCTCCTTATGTGGCTCGGTGTCAAATTCTGTTCAATAATCGCTCCTGTGAAGCGCCTTGGGACGTTTTACTACGTTAAAAGTGCTACGTAAATGCAAGTTGTTGTTGTTACACGTTTTCACGTTCCAACAGGCCCAGAAGGGTTCACTGGACAGCAAACAGCAGCAGGAACCCTGGATCAATTTCCATTCTCTCGCCGGGGAACACTGAGGCCAATTTAGCGTCGCACCCGACACCAGCTCACTCCGCATAGACTGGGGCCTCGAGCCTTGGACCTTCGATAAGAGTGCAGTAGGTCATAACTTCACCCAGCAAACCATTAAAGGGGTGACCGCCACAGTTTTTGTGCTGCGGCAGCAGAAGTAATAGACAGGGACATCTCAAGCTCAGTTTGGGTGCTAACCACAGGGCCGGTGAAGGGCACAGTGCCAAAAACATGCTGCCCCTCGTGGTGATTTTACAGAGCAGGCAGGCCCCAGGTTTGATGGCAGACCATGCTGAGCTAGCTTTATGTGAGCCAGGGCAGCAGTTTCAGTGCTTTAATCGCCTCAGCGCTTCCAGGTAGCAGAGAAAGAAAAGAAATGCTCAGCGTTCCCCATCCCCTTTCATCCTCCATTGACTCCTGATGGAAAAGGTCCATGAGATCAGGGAAAGCCAAGGGAAGATCTGTTGAGGGCTTTGATAGATAAGTTGAGAAATACTATTGCTCTTGGTCAGTGAGTGGGTAATTAAAGGGCATAACTTTAATATTATCATAGAAAGGACAAAGGGAGATGATAGGAGAATCATTTTTTGACGCAGAGAGTTGTTAGAGCATGGAATGCCTGACCAGAAACAGTGGAGGAAGCAGACTCCATGGTAGCTTCTACAAGGTAAGAGGATAGTCAATTTGAAAAAAGAAAAATTTAGAGGGAAAGGGCACGTGGACAGCTCCTTCAGAGAGCCAGCACAGGCCTGATAGGCCAAATGGCTTCTCTCTGCGCTGTAAAATTCTATGGAGTAGACTTCTGCTCCTCCTGGCTCCACATCAAACCTTGGAAAAAAGAAAGATTCACCAACCTTTTTGGTGGCAGCCGTTTGCGAGGCCGCATCCTGAGCCCGGTTTCTCGGAGGGGACCGAAAACAGGCAATTCGGCCCCTCATTAGCATGTGCAAGGGGCCTAATGTCTGTTTTTAGGAGGCCACCGCAGACGCCTGCGAATCGGCCTCGGACGGGTTTTTTTTTAATCAGCCGCCCTTGGGCCGCGGGACAGGGCCCTGCGAAATTGGTCACTTTCCCCCCCCCCCCCCCGCCCCGCCCCGATTTTCCGTCCGGGAAACGGGTGCAACGAAGATCAATTTCTACCTCCTATGATTCCAGCTGTGGACAGCGGGAAAAAAGATTTCATCCGGGCACGTTTCAGGTGTCAGTGACCTTGTGAACACATCAGGAGGATTTCCTCTTCCTGCTATTTCCAGTGGAATCACATCATGTTCTTGTGTCTGCTCACGTTTATGTTGGTCTGTATTTTCCTCCCATTAGTTCAGCGATTTTAACGACCTCACATTTCAAACATTTAATAGATGACCAGACAGTGCCACACAATCTTTTACAGCTCATGTACGACATCACCAGAAACAGCAATTATAGAAAATCTTTCCGTTACACGTCCCTAACCAAACAGCGACCAGAGGAAGGAGGCCATTCGACCTATCGAGTCCGGGCTGGCTCGATGCAAGAGCAGTCCAGCTAGTCCCTCTCCCCCGTCCTATCCCCATAGTCCTGCAAATTTTTTCCTTTCAAGTACTTATCCAATTCCCTTTTGAAGGCCATGATTGAATCTGCCTCCACCACCCCCTCGGGCAGTGAATTCCAGATCCTAACCACTCGCTGTGTAAAAAAGCATTTCCTCATGTCACCATTGGTTCTTTTGCCAATCACCTTAAATCTACGTCCTCTGGTCCTTGACCCTTCCGTCAATGGGAACAGTTTCTCTCTATCTACTCTGTCTAGACCCTTCATGATTTTGAATACCTCAATCAAATCTCCTCGCAACCTTCTCTGTTCCAAGGAGAACAACCTCAGCTCCTCCAGTCTATCCACGTAACTAAAGTCCCTCATCCCTGGAATCATTCTAGTAAATCTCTTCTGCACCCTCTCTAAGACCTTCACATCTTCCCTAAAGTGCGGTGCCCAGAAATGGACACAATACTCCAGTTGTGGTCGAACCAGTGTTTTACAAAGGCCCATCATGACTTCCATACTCGTGTACTCTATGCCTCTGTTTATAAAGCCCAGGATCCCGTATGCTCTTTTAGCATAGAATGGTCATTTTGAACGAGAGCTAGTGCCTAAATATTCCGGCAACAGTGCACTCCTTCAGGAGAGCGGGCAAGATAAATGGGAAAACTGGAAACAAAAAAAAACCAAGAGCAGCAATCACAGAACAGCAAAAACGAGGTCACACGATCCAGTCAGAAACCGAGAGAGAACAAATGCAGTCAGGAAAAGACAGCTTCCATCCCGGCTTCAGAAAGACTGGTATTAATAATGACGGAGATTATTGGTAAAATTATAATGTTATACATTGCCGTTTGCAAAGATTAGAGGTGTAATGGGGTTCTTTTTTAGAATTTCTCTGAGGGGGGGGGATAAAAATGAACCCTCAGCGTGGAAAAGAAAAAAAAAAGCGACTGCGCTTTGAGGCAAGAAAATAACCTTCGCTATCAAAAGAGGCAGTCTCTACTTGTAGGGGGAACTAAGCTCTTTCTCGACAGCCTATTGCCTGTGCATCAACTCCAGTGACAGCTAATTTTCTACTTAATAACCCATTGGGTTAAAAAGTTCAAAGCTAATCAGAATCCAGGTGGCCCACTGATAATACAGCAGCTGAGCAGAACGCATTTTTAAAAAAAAATACACCGTGAGGTTTAATAACCCGAAAACCTATTTAGAATTCAACAACGACTTTTTAACCTTGTGGGTGCTGAATTGATTTAATTTTTTTTTTCATTTTTGAAAAAAAAAACGGAGTCTCCAGTAAGTGACCGCCAACTTTGAACGTCCGGAGGGAGTGGATCTGTGTTCATCTTTTACATTCGGAACATTATGGTGACGTTCAATGGAATGATTGGCTCGTGTGCAGCATAAATGCCGGCATGGACCAGGTGGGCCGAATGGCCTATTTCTGTGCTGTAGTTTCGAAAGTGTCACAAGGACCATCATTAATATCCTTGCCTACCACCTTCCTTTCTCCATCCTGCGATATCTGAAGCAGTTTGTTTTTTGGCGACAGAGAGAGGGGAACCATATTTTGCGGCAGCTGTTGCTAGGCGATGCTTTTCCAGGATAAAATGGCTGCTTGTCGATGCTTTTTTTTTCTCCCTGCATCGAGTGCAAACAAGCTCCTCTGAATCAATGCGATTCCCATCATTTTTTTTTGTTAAATAGCCTATTTAATCAACATTACCTTGTTCCAATTCCCCTGGTGGTTTGTGGCCAAATGAACCTCTAAGTGTGTGGAGCTCAGCCGTACAGACTAGAAAGATCCCAGCTTCATTTCCTGGTCTGTGCTGAACTCGATGATCTCAGCTGGAGTGACAACGAGGAGATTCCAGTTGGACTCAATGACCCTGAGCTAGGAAGGGGAAATAAATCAACCAAAGATCCCACTCCTATTTTTGATCACTAGTCAGTAAGGTCGCCAACCCTCCAGGATTGCCCTGGAGTCTCCAGGAATTAAAGATTTATTCTCCGGGACAACTGCTGCAAAACAGCCCAGGAGAAAAATCATAGGGGCAATAAAAAAAAATTGTTTTTTTTTAATTCATTGTCTTTGAACACTTTTATTTATTGGTTATAAAAACATTGGAGGTGGGGAAAATAATTCCGTTTTACCGACGGTCAAGAATCATCCACTCGGGAAACGAAGAGTCTGTTCGCTTTCCAATTGGCCATGGGAAGGCGGGGCATCGCAGTGATTAATGAGTCAGTCGACCAATGACGAGAGTGCGGGGGCGGGGCGGTTGGAGGAGGGAGGTCATGTGATGCAACCTCCAGGAACACGTCCAACCAGAGTTGGCAACCCTGCTAGTCAGTGACACTTACTGGAAAGTGTGAGTGAGTGTGTGAAAGGCAGGTAAGCTCAGCATTTGCATGTGGCTGTGCAGCCCTCCATAGTCGAACCGCCAACTGATGCTCACCGCCTAGGCTCGCATGTGAAGAATGGCCGCTTGGGCAAGGATTGGGTGCCGAAAGTCTCAGTAGAAGTGCCTGAGCACCATCAGGCAAAGAGGAAAGAAAAGGAGTAAAACAAACAAGATTGTTCATTAAATAACCAGGTGTGATGTGACCCATTCTTATTTGCTAACTGTATTCATGGATTCACTATTTTTTCCATCTGAAGATGGAGAGATCTCTGCGCTCCTCCAGTTCTGGCCTCGCACATGCCCAGTTTTAATCGCTCCACCACCGGTGGCCGTGCCTTCAGCTGCCTAGGTCCCAAGTTCTGGAATTCCCTCCCTAAACCTCTCCGCCTCTCAACCTCTCTCTCCTCCTTTAAGACGCTCCTTAAAACCTACCTCTTAACCTGTCTTTTTATGTGGCTCAGTGTCAAATTTTGTTTGTTAATCGCTCCTTTGAAGCGCCTTGGGACGTTTTATTATGTTAAAGGCACGATATAAACGCAACTTGTTGTTTTATATATATTTATATATATATTATATTTACAGATGTCAGCTTGGCTTAGTGATAACATTCTCCCCTCTGAATCAGAAGGTCATGGTACAAGCCTCACTTCAGGGACTTGAGCACGTAATCTTGGGTGACACTTCACTGCAGTACTGAGGGAGTGTTGCATTGCTGTCTTTTGGATGAAATGTTGCACACTATTCTTTATGATGTATGGTATTGCAGCTCAGGAGTGCGCTCACTTGCTCCCTGCCTTGGTCCCATTCTCCTGTCTATTCAGGATTCCCCAGCACTGAACTCTCCATCTCCCAGTCTCTCACTCCCTTCTATCCAGCTCCCAGCGCCTCTCTTAGGCTCCTGGTCTCCTGCTCCCTGTCGGTTGGGCAGCGGAGGCAGTGTATGGTGTCAGCCGTGGCCCAGTGGGTAGCATTCTCGCCTCTGAGTCAGAAGGCCCGTGGGCCAAAGTCCCACTCTAGAGACCTGAGCACAAAATCCAGGCTGACGCTCCTCAGTGCTGTACTGAGGGAGTGCTGCACTGTCGGAGGTGCCGTCCTTCGGATGAGATGTTAAACCGAGGCCCAGTCTGCCCTCTCAGGTGGATGTAAAAGATCCCATGGCACTATTTCGAAGAAGAGCAGGGGGAGTTCTCCCCAGTGTCCTGGGCCAATATTTATCCCTCAACCAACATCAGTAAAAACAGATTATCTGGTCATTATCTTATTAATGGGACCTTGCTGTGACTACACTTCAAAAGTACTTCATTGGCTGTAAAGCGCTTTGGGACATCCTGAGGTCATGAAAGGCACTATATAAATGCAAGTTCTTTCTTCTTTCTTTCTACGGAACAGTCAGTGTGCATCAAAATCAAATTTCTGGTGTGCTGGTGATGGTTGAAAGCAGAAAATGGAGACTTTTCTCTCGCACCCTCTCACATCTCTCAGAATCATCTCAACGCGGTTCACATGCAATGAATTACTTCAAAGTGCAGTGGCTGTGGACAAATGCACTTAAACATGGTCACAGAATTTCATCAGGTATTTCTGCCTAGGAAGTGGAGAGGAATCCTCCACCTCTACACATACCAACAAAGCCCTGAGCATCTCAGCCCTATCTGCCTGAGTGGATCATTGAAAGGCCTGATGCACCCTTCCCCTACCCTCCCTCGCTAATCTGAGTTGACGGAATGATTATGCTGGATATCTCTGTGCAGTTTATTATTGTCTCATCCAGTTTTATAAAGATGATCGCCTCTGTCACTGAACTGCTTTATCCTATTAGGCACCATCTACATTTCTTCTCCCTCAAAGCTGACATCAGATGTTGTTTTTCCAAATAAGTTTTTGTATCGAGCAAATGAGAAGTCAGAAGTCCTTTTTGTCACGATAATGATCATTATCCCAATAAAGTGTCTGTCTCTCGCTGACCGTTTGCCTTGTATTTTTTTTTCTCTCTCCGCCCTCGACTTCCTTCCCTCGAGGTGCGGACTCTTGCTGGAGAATGATTCCACGGGCACCAGCGGTCCGCATCCACCTCACCCAGCCGGTCGTTCTTAAGGCCAAGGGTTAACCGCGACTGATTGGTCTCTCGTTATGTGATCCGAGGATTTTTCCTGGTGTTTTTTTGGGGGGGATCCATGTGACCCGATTCAGTGCGATTTCCGCAATTCAGGCGCCTTGGCCGGTTTTGGTGTAGGAGTGAACGTTCACAGTGATCATGGAGGTCATCGCAGCCCGCCCACATCCAGCGTTCACACGCACACACATTTTCCTCCAGGGGACACTGGATAGCGATGAAGAGTAGGATCTCCCTAGCCCAGGGTGCTGAGGTAGTTGTACCGCACTGAGTGACTCATTAACACCCATATTTTTCTTGTTTTCATTATTTTCTCTTCAAATATTCCCCCTTCCTCTCATGAAAGGCATCGACAGTTTGCAGGGTCCATGAGTGCTAGGATTAGTAGCACCTCTCCCAAGTCGCCATTCTGTATATGTGTGAGTGCCTAGACAGTGTTGAGTTTATATATTTAACTCCTTTTACTCTTTAGGGTAATCAGAGGTGAGATCAACCCAATTTCTCTAACCAATTGGTTTGATCAGCATTAAAATACAACATATTTTACAGATAAAGGCTCATACAACCTTTAAGTCATTGGTGCAACTTCGAAACTCAGAGTGGCTAAAATCATCTGCTTCGGGAAACAGAGGTTAATAATCTATCGACATCCTGCGTGGTGTTCTTCTGGTCTGTCCCATGGACTGTGTTCTTTGAACTTACTAAAATGGCTGGCTTTATTCCCTTCTTGCTGACAAAAACAAGCTTTGCAGTAACTTTCAATTCTCTCCCTCTCCCCTGGTTACACAGACTGATTCTACCAAATAGCACCTGGTGTTTACGATGGTTTCCCACAGTCTCTCAAAGCCTCCTTATCCGTAGCCTTCCAGACAGTCTGCATTACATGACTCGAATTTGATCAACCTTCCCAGCGTGCCCTTCTTGAACAGTCAGTTTGACAGTTCTTTTAACCAAACTCAGCTCCTTTAACGGGTGATTAATCCAGGGTTCTAGTCAATCCTTTCGTTATCCTTAAAACTGGTATTGTAACGTCCAGAAATCCTTCAACAGGACAACACTGTCGAATCCAATCCTGACCTCACCCGACTTGTACACACAAACACCGCACACACTTCCAGCGAGGAATAATGGATAGTAATCAGGAATGGGAACCCTGGGTGCTGCTCATCTTTCTCAACTCAGGGACTTTGAAGCCAGTTGTAGGCCCGCTGGCCTTGTCCTGGATGAGACAGACTAACACATCGCAGACTGAGAATCAAACTTAGAAGGATATGCTGATAGGGTTTAGAAGGATTTGTTAATAGGGTTTAGAAGGATATGCTGATAGGGTTTAGAAGGATATGTTAATAGGGTTTAGAAGGATTTGTTAATAGGGTTTAGAAGGATATGTTCATAGGGTTTAGAAGGATTTGTTAATAGGGTTTAGAAGGATATGCTGATAGGGTTTAGAAGGCTATGTTCATAGGGTTTCGAGGGATATGTTCATAGGGTTTAGAAGGATATGTTAATAGGGTTTAGAAGGCTATGTTCATAGGGTTTAGAAGGATATGTTAATAGGGTTTAGAAGGATATGTTCATAGGGTTTAGAAGGATATGTTCATAGGGTTTAGAAGGATATGCAGATAGGGTTAGATGAGGTAGGGTGGGTGGAGTCTCATGTGGAGCATAAACACTGGCATGGACCAGTTGGGCTGAATGGTCTGTTTTGATGTTGTAAAATCTATGTAACTCTATGAACCTGGAACTTTCCTGAGCTGCATGATACGGCCTTTGTGGATAAGTACCAGGGAGAAGCCCTCACCCTTTTTTTTTTGTTGAACTTATGATTGAAATCTGCCAGGAGTGTTGTCACGAAATGGAGAATTACCCATTTCCGGTAAACCTGGCCATCTTTATTTTAATCTCAATCCCGTTGTAAATCAGGGAGAGAAAATAAAAATCAGTAGATCTATGAAAGATCAAGTGAGTTGAAACCTCTTTGGTTTCTGAACATTGTTTGAGTCATCCCTTGTGAGACTCAATGCAATTTATAAAGAGAACCTGAATCATTTGAAATGCAACTCAAAATTCCCAAGCAACCACATGGAGCAGGTCTCACTTTATTCTAATAGCTTTTATAATATTTCTTTGTGCTTTTGATTCAAATATCAGGTGTAATTTTCTTTTCGAAATTGAGTTGATTTAATTCTATTGTTGTGGTTAATATTTCACTGACTTTGAGTTCGTTGAGAGCAGGATACCCACCCTACTCCCCTTTAATCTTTGTTATTCTCATCCTTGTTTTCAAATCCCTCCATAGCCTCGCCTCTCCCTATCTCTGTAACCTCCTACAACCCTCCCAGATCTCTGAACTCCTCCAATTCTGGCCTCTTGCGCATCCCCGATTTTCATCGCTCCACCATTGGCGGCCGTGCCTTCAGCTGCCTAGGCCCAAAGCTCTGGAATTCCCTCCCTAAACCTTTCTGCCTCTCTTCCCCCTCTCTCCTCCTTTAAGACTCTTTTGGTCGCCTGTCCTAATATCTCCATATGTGGCTCGGCGTCAAATTTTGTTTGATAGTCGCTCCTGTGAAACGCCTTGGGACGTTTTAATTCCTTAAAGGCGCTGTATAAAGTAAGTTGTTGTAGCAATATAAGTAGTTGTATCCGGAACTGGGCGGTTGTGGAGGGGACCAGGAGAGGCATGACGCCCCACTTCTGCTGAGGACTAGATGTGAGGAGAAGGTGAGCCGCAGGTGGCCGCTGGACTGCATTATATGTACACCCCGGTTTGAAGCATTGTATGTTGCTGCTGCATGCATTACTACCATCCAAAATAAAATAAATTCCATTACTTTTTGCAATAACCATTTCTTGCGTGACCTTTACACAAAGAGTTTTTGAGGATATCAGTTGGAATGTAAGCTTGACAACTAAAATAATAGATTTCATCGACATGTGCTTTGCTGCCTCCAAGTGACTGCTTCATTGTTGTTTCAATGCTACAGTCTGGTCTGGCATAGTCAGAATAAGTGCATTAATCTCATGACAGCTAGGGGGATTGTAAGGACTTGTAGTTCCTCATATTTGTGTCACAGGCACTGTCCTCTTTTCAGACAGGCTGCCGTCCTTTCTGGTTTTCCACTTTCCTTGACTTCTGAAGCTCCAGGTTTGCATGGCCGTGCATCTCTGCAGCAGAGGCTGATTCTCCTCGTGCTGTCTTCAAGGTTTTATCTTTCCTTCTGCTCCCCCCTCCCCACACCTCTTTCTCTCTCTCTCTCTCCCTCCTCTCCTCATGCCTGCAGAAGACACTCAGATTCTCACTGAACATCTCCACTAATCTGCTTATCCGCTTATAATATCTTGGCGGTGGGGAGTGAGCGTGAAGGGTTAACAAGTTACGAGCTAGCCAAATTTGTATAGAGGCGTGAGACCATCCTGTGGGTGTAGTCCTGCACCACTTCACCTTTGCGCAGATCATAGAATCATATAGCACGGAAGGAGGCCATTCGGCCCATCATGCTTGTGCCAACTCTTTTAAGGCATTATCCAATTAGTTTTGGAGTGTAACTCCATCCTCTCTGAAACCGAACTTTGAAACTTTGTCCCCATCAACATTACACTTAAGTTTTAATAATAGAAAAGAGCTGAAAATAGTCAGCTTTTTCCTAAATTAAAACATTTCAGAGGGTTGAAGACCAGTAAGCATAGAATTACATGGAATTTACAGCACCCAAACAGGCCATTCAGCCCAACATGGTCTATGCCGATGTTTATACTCCACACATGCCTCCTCCCACTCTATATACTTCATCTTACCCTATCGACATATCCTTCTATTCCTTTCTCCCTCATGTACTTATCTAGCTTCCCCTTAAATGCACTCTCGCCTCTGATTCAGAAGGTTGTGGGTTCAAGTCCCGCTTCAGCGACTTGAGCATAAAATCTAAGCTGACACTCCCAGTGCAGCACTGAGGGAGTGCTGCATTGTTGGAGGTGCCGTCTTTCGTATGAGATGTTAAACCCAGGCCCCGTCTGACCCTCTCGGGTGGACGTAAAAGACCCCATGGCACTATTTCGAAGAAGAGCATGGGAGTTCTCCCTGGTGTCCTGGCCAATATTTATCCCTCAACCAACATCACTAAAAAAATACAGATTATTTCGACATTATCTCATTGTTGTGTGAGGGACCTTGCTGAGGACAATATGGCTGCTGCGTTTACAACAGTGACTACACTTCAAAAGTACTTCATTGGCTGTAAAGCACGTTGGGGCGTCCTGAAGTCGTGAAAGGTGTAGAAATGCAAGTCTTTTCTTTTGTTTATGCTATTCGCCTCAACCACTCCGTGCTGTAGCAAGATCCAGAACCGAGAGCCTGCCTGCACAGTTCTACTTTGCCTGAAAGTGGGTAATCACTCTCAAAATGGTGCTAACTGCAGTATCAATAAAATTTGAGGAAATTATTATAATGGCAGAGGCAAAGAGTACAAAAACAGGGAAGCTATGCTAAATCTTCATAAAATGCCAGTTAGGCCTCAGCTGGAGTATTGTGTTCAATTCTGGGCACCACATTTTTGGAAGGATGTCACGGCCTTAGAGAGGGTGCGGAAGAGATTAACTGGAATGGTACCAGGGATGGGGGACTTCAGTTGTGTGGAGAGACTGGAGAAGCTGAGGTGATTCTCCTTCGAGCAGAGAAGGTTAAGAGGAAATTTGATAGAGGTGTTCAAAATTATGAACGGTTTTGATAGAGTGAATAAGGAGAAACTGTTTCCAGTGGCAGAAGGGTCGGTAACCAGAGGACACAGATTTATGGTGATCAGCAAAAGAACCAGAGGTGACATGAGGAAGCATTTTTTTACGCAGCGAGCTGTTATGATCTGGAATGCACTGCCTGAAAAGCTGGTGGAAGCAGATTCTATAATAACTTTCAAAAGGGATAAATACTTGAAGGGAAAAGATTTACAGGGCGATGGGGATAAAGCAGGGGTGTGGGACTAATTGGATAGCTCTACCAAAGAGCTGGCTCAGGCACGATGGGCTGAGTAGCGGCCTCCAGTGCTGTACCTACTATGATACTAAATCGAGAGAGTTTATATTGTTAACATTGGTCAGATTATGCCTGAAGTTCTGTGTGCAGTTCTGCTCACCTACTCATTGGAAGGATAGCAATACCTTTATGAGGGTGCAAATGTAACTCCAAGTATTGGGAATCTAAATTTGAAAACAAATTTGAGTTAGTTGAGCTTGTTCTCTTATGGAAAAGAAGACGATTTTGAGGCGACCGATTTGAAGTTGTCAAGCTCATGAAAGAAACTGACAGAAGGTTGATATGTGCAAATTGTTCACTATGGTGAAGGCTTCAAATACCAAGGAACATAAGTGAAACATTTTGCAAAAGGTGCAAGAAGGGAAGTCTGGTAGTCTTCACCCAAAGCCATGCAGAATAAATTACCAGAAAAGTGATTGAAGTGCCCATTACAAATGGGCTCAAGGAGATGTAGATAAATTTCTGGAGAAAGAAGGGATTGAAGGATATGGTGAGAAGCCAAGTAAGTAGGGTTGAAAGTGGACAAAAAAGAGAAAATTTTGTTGAGAAAAATCGTTTGTTGCTTTTCCTGAAAATTCTTACATTAACTTAATTAGCCCTTGAGCTTTCTTCAGTCTTGGTAGACCTGGCATTACAGTTTTTTCTAATATATATTTTTGAGATTAGACTACTTACCTTTGGTGGATCTACTATCGATCCTTCATTATCTCCTTCTGATCTGCAATGAAATTCCCACATTTCCTAATTGCTAAAGCTGCCTTCGTTTCTCCTTTCATGTAACTTAATTTCCCCTTCAACTTCCCCTTCCCCTGTGAAGCAAAGCCCTTTCAAAACTTGAATACAACTCCCATTTTTTGGGAGCTCATCTAATGTACGAACATATGAAACTGACGGGCAGGGAAAGACCTGCTCGTTCCAATCCTGGAGAGGACGTGGTTAGAAAAACTTCCACGTAACAGGTGATCCATTCTCAGCTCTAGCCTGCAACTGCTCCCTCCCCAACGGTAACCTTTATTGGCTCTCTCTATTTTATCAATACTATGCCCATTGCTCCTCTAAGTTTCCCTACTCTTACCTCATTCTTTCTCTGAGCCTGGGATCGTTCAGCCTTTTCCTCCTACAATCTATCCAAACTTGGTGTCACTTGGAGTACGATTTCTTAATCTAGCCTACATTTTTCAACCTTAGCAGCGTCCTACACAATGGATCTTGGCCCTTTGTCTTCTCAATATAAATATATAGAGTGGAATGCACTGCCTGAAAGGGCGGTGGAAGCAGATTCAATAGTAACTTTCAAAAGGAATTAGCTAAATACTTGAAAGCAAAACATTTACGGGGCTATAGGGAAAGAGTAGGGGAATGAGACTAATTGGATACTCTTTCGAAGAGCCGGCACAGGCACGATGGGCCAAATGGCCTCCTCCTGTGCTGTACCCACCATGAGATTCAGACTTCTGCTACCCCCACCCCCAACTGTCCAATTAGCTTATTTGTTTGCAAAGACAGAATTCCCCACTTGCAAGCCAAAAGGTCCCCAATGAACTGGAGAAGGTACAAAAAAAAGTCTACACATATGATAGCAGAACTGAGAGGTTATAACTATCGGGTGAAAGGCTGAGCAGGCTGGGGCTCTTTTCTCTAGACAAGAGAAGGCTGAGGGATGACCTGATAGAGGCCTTTAAAATTATGAAGGGGTTTGATAGGTGAGACGTAAAGAAGATGTTTCCCCTTGTGGGGGTGTCCAAAACTAGGGGCGATAAATATAAAATAGTCACTAATAAATCCAATAAAGAATTCAGAAGAAACTTCTTTACCCAGAGAGTGGTTGGAATGTGGAACTCGCTACCACAAGGAATAGTTGAGGCGACTAGTATAGATGCATCTAAGGGAAAGCTAGATAGGTACGTGAGGGGAGAAAGGAATAGAAGGATATGCAGATAGGGTCAGGTGAAGTCGGGTGGGAGGAGGCTCGCGTGGAGCATACACACCGGCATGGACCAGTTGGGCCGAATGGCCTGTTTCTGTAATTCTATGTAACTGGGCCTGCATCTTTTGTTTGGAGCACATTTTTTCTCCAGAGCCCCGTAAGCTCCATCTTCATAAAGTCGAGGGCTGATGATTTTCACGGGGTGGGGGTGGGGGGGGGGGTGGGCGGGGGTGGATGTAGGACGACAGATGAGGATTTACATAGAAGTGTTCTGCTGGATCTCCGTGAAAAAGGATGAACTTTACATGAAGCACACAACCCTAGCTTTGAATAAATGATGAGTGCTAAGTCGTTTTGCAAGGTCTGAAATACTTCAGGCAAAAGGAGACCATGTAACCCTCCCCCCTCCCCCCCTCCCATATATAATTAGGTTTCATCAATATGAATTGCAACAAAGCTCAGCGTTCTACTGGAGTTGTCAAGAATACTTCATATCATCAGCCCCTTTCTCTTAAAGCACATTAAACAGAATAACAAAATAGTGACTTATTAAAGTGTATTGGGTATCAAAACATGTGTTAATGAGATTTGACTGTATCTTTGTTTTGATTTTCTAAAGCTATTAATGTGTCATATTAATTACGAAAAGTGCACTGTAATGAAGTCTCATGTTACAGCAGAATTTATTTATTGAAGAAAACTACGTTTTTTTTACATCCATCTCTATACACGTATGTTAGTAAAAGAGGAGTAAAAACAGGCATCATTTACGATCAGTGTATTTTAGGAGTCCTCTCGGCAGGAACCGTAACTCGTCAAGAATCTACGTATGGTTTTGATCGCCTGAGGGTCGGGGCGGGGTGGGGGTCGGAGAGGAATTTACCAGAGTTTTCTTTCCCTTATTGGGCCTGGGTTTTTCCTCTGGAGTTTTACCTCTCCCAGGTGATTACATGGCTGCGTGGGGGTGGGGAGAGGGAAGAGGTGTTTATTCATGATGCTCCGGCCACCATGGACCAGCTGGCCTTTTCCTGCCCATCAATTTCGAATGTTCATAAGAACACAGGACAGGACCAGAACTGACCACTGTGGCTTAACAGGCCAGATTGGAAGTTAAAAAAAATACCTTACACTGCTTTATCTGTCATACTCCTTAATCACTCTCTCTGTCAAATATCTCTCCGGTTCCTTGTGACGGTTTTTGACCCTGTCTGTCTCCGCTGAATCCTGGTGAATGTGAGTTTGTTCCATACATTCACCATGCTCTGTGTAAAGTAGTCAAAGCTAAAACCGCCTGTTCACCATCCCTGCTCCGAGCTCGAGTCCGTGCACCATTGGTGATGTACTCCATCCTTCACTACAGTGCAAGTGAAAAATCTTGGTTTGCATTGAAATGTGTTCAGTTTTTTCAGAGTCACTGTGAATGACTAGTACACATGATCTGTAGGTTGTGTGCAAAGAAATACTACTGCTTTTCTACATTTCAATATTGTAACAGAAATCCAGTGAGCCAGTGTGAGGAAATGGTTAATCAGACCATCCTGAAGTATTCTAATCTTCTTCATATTGTTGTAATGTTAACCTTTAGCCTTTGCCCGTTCAGCAGGGAGGTTTAAGTCAATCTAAGGTACCAGTGGGCTATTGAGCCAGGGTTGGCCCTGCAGCAATGGTCAGTAATGAGAGGTTTAACTAAAGATTGCCATTGAATCATTTGATAACAGTGTGGAAAAAGTTAGTTCTGTAAAGGAAAACATCTGGGTATGCATCATCGTTTTTAAGTGGGGTTCCTGGAGAAGCAGGAGATTGACTGGTACAGAATGGCACTGAATCAAAATTAAAAGTTGCACTTGGGAGAATATTAATTGTATGTAACGAGTGAAATTATCGATAAGATTACAAAGTAAGGGAGTCGCACTCATCAATGGAAAAAAGAGTTTGTGAAGTGAGGGAAACTAATCTTATTGATAAGGGATAAGTCAATGAAATTCTCCTTATATGGAGTTATATTTTAATTTTTATATAATTGTGTCATGCACAATTATGCGGATTGTCATGTAGAGGGAATGAGAGAAATATATAAAAACTGGCTGCTGGTAATTAGTATTTAGATTCGTAAAGGCCTATGATACTGAGCTCAGAACTGTAACACGCTCTGTGGTTGTAAGTACTACCTTTTAGGTTTATGTTCAAGCATGGACTGTATGCTTAATAAATCTACGCCACCTGATTTTTAATGTTTCGAACCTTATTGATTTGAGGAGTAAATTATGAATAAGAACCCCCTCCTCTGACAGCCAGCTTACGCAAATGGCTTATGTTGATGTAGGGTGGCTCGGGGCTTCCTAACAGTGTGAGCTTTGCGGTGTGATTCTGCTGCAAAGTCACCAAAATCAAACTTAGGCGAATGGCGTGAGGTATCCAGGAGGTGGTGCCTCGCCACTTTGGCATCACAACAGCTGCGGTATAACTGAAGCTGGTGTGAAGCAAAGTTCAGAAGGTTAATGGGCAACCTAGGTCAGCCTAGTAATACAACCTGCTACACGCAAGGTGCAAGGTAATTAATACAGTTAAAAGATATTTACAGACATTTTTTTAGTTAATTATGCTTTGGTAATAGGAATGAGGTCTGTAGTTATGGGCAGGCAACTGTCCCTATTCACTTAATGGAATCATTTCCTCATTAGCAATGCCCTTTAGGGACATAATCCGAACTTACTTCATGCAGCATATCACATTGGGTTGTGAGCATAATGATGTCATGACAACCAAAATGCCCACACTGACATTGTGATCTTATTCGGAGGGCGTGAATTAGTCAGTCAGTCAGTCTGGGACATATAAATCCATTCAAGCCCCTTAAACCTCCAAAAATGCCATTCACACCAGGCCTCTGTTAGACACCACCAACCCTAGGGTCTAGCATTTCTATCCATTTAGTTTCCTAGGCAACGAGTAGCATGTATTCTTTCATTGGTTTATTATGTTTGCATTAAACAATTTTTTTTCTTTTGTCAATTTTGTTCCTGTTTTAGCCCACTCTTTTCACAGTGTATTAATTCCCTCCATGTATTCATCTTCCAGCTAATGGGCTTCTGTCATCTTCACTGAAGTCTGATGCTAGAATTATTCTCACTGGGCTGATGCCCTAGATGCTACAGGGGGTATTTGATAGTATATGGGAGACCCTTAGTTTCAGGATAAACTGACTTGCACATAGCTCAGATTTGCCCGATGAGGGGAGTCAGAAGCTTGTATGATTTGAAAATGCAATTAATTACTTTTTGGAGTACAGTGACTGTTGTTATGTAGCAAACACGGTAGCCATTTTGCACATAAACAGGATCCAGCAAACCATCAGTGAGATGAATGACCAGTTAATCTGTTCTTGGTGGTGGAACATTGGCTAGGGAAATGGGAGAAGACCTTATCCTTCTCTGATTAGGACTATGAGAACATTAATATCCACTTGGACTTTCAGAACTGGCAGATTAGCAGCTCATCTGACGGGCGGCCCCTCTGCCAGTCTGGGTGATGGTCTCAAGTCCCAAAGTTGGGTTGAACCCACGGTGTTTTGGCTCGCAGACAAGAATGAGCCAAGACGACACTCTCTATCTACCTGTGTTGAATCTCAATGTTTTCAAGCCTCAGACCTGTAGATTATAAAAGATAAAGAGTGCTTTGAATTAACGTCCTGTCTATAATAGATGAGCTGTGTGCCAGTTAATGTTCAAACAGTCAGCCAGTGCCTTTGCTTAAATTTGAGGGGTTCTTTGAAGTTCATATTAAATGGGATGTTAGATACCCTCTACATTAACTTCACTAACACAGCACAAAATATTGAGGCGTTAGATTGGGTGAAACTCATTGCTGTTGGCTTGCCAGGAGGCATATATCTCATTAAACTTTAAAACCAGCTACTCAGTGTATAAATGGAATGAATTCCTCATTACAAAGTTACAGAATATGAAATTCTCTGGGAACCCGAGATGAAAAAAGAGCTGGAATTATTTTGTGCGGAATTGTAAAATCGGAACAGGAATGCAGGCACCCTTCGGTAGAGGGAACAGAATTACATCTCTGTGAGAAATGGTCCTTGTTTCCTTTTGAGTAAAATTATTCGGCGGAGTCAGATGAATTGTGAGTTGAGGGCTGTAGCAAGTCAGTGCAAACGTGATCATGCAACCGCAAATTCCATCATAGTATCTTAGTAGGTACAGCACAGGAGGAGGCCATTCGGCCCATCGTGCCTGTGCCATCTCTGTGAAAGAGCTATCCAATTAGTCCCATTCCCCTGCTCTTTCCCCATAGCCCTGTAAATTTTTCCCATCAATTATTCACCCAATTACCGTCATAGTCTTTTTTTTCATAGTGAATCAGTTCAGCAGTAATGTGCAGTCACCTCCACTCAATCCCCATTCTACACCGAGTTAGCTGATCTGAGCCAGGGTGATGTTAGAGGTGCTACAATTGATCGCAATGCCTTTCAATTAGGGAAGGGAAAGGAAAACCGCTCAAAGTTCCTGCTCCCAACTGCTCACCAGTGACCCCTGCTGGAAGTGCGCTTGTGTAGCTATCTGGACGGAAGCATTTTCAGCGACACCTGGTGATGCAACCCCCCCGCAACGCTGAGGGAAAGGCTCTCTACCAAATCCCACAGATAATGTTACAAAGCAGCAGAGCACGGAAGCTGATGACAAGTTTTAGCCATCGGCATCAATGGGAACAATTTAATCTATACAGGGCTCCTCATGTAAAAGATAACAGCCCAGGTTTTCCACTTCTGAGCTTTTTCCCGATCAATCATGTTAACATTTGGAAAATTGGGAGCATAGAAATGGAGAGCCCCGACCTCTCCCCTCACATTGTCTCGGGGTGCTTAACAAAGTCCAACGTTGAAGAACAAGAGGGCTGGAGTACAAGAGTAAGAAAGTCTTGCTGCAATTATATAGGGCCTTAGTGAGACCACACCTGCCATACTGTGTACAGTTTTGGTCTCCTTATCTAAGGAAGGATATACTTGCCTTAGAGGCGGTGTAACGAAGGTTCACTGGATTGATTCCTGGGATGAGAGAGTTGTCCTATGAGGAGAGATTGAGTAGAATGGACCTATACTCTCTGGAGTTTAGAAGAATGAGAGGTGATCTCATTGAAACATATAAGATTCTGTGGGGGCTTTACAGGGTTGATGCTGAGAGGTCGTTTCCCCTGGCTGGAGAGTCTAAAACTAGGGGGCATAGTCTCAAGATAAGGGGTCGGCCATTTAAGACTGAGATGAGGAAGAATTTCTTCATTCAGAGGGTTGTGAATCTTTGGAATTCTCTACTCCAGAGGGCTGTGGATGCTCAGTCATTGAATATATTCAAGGCTGAAATCGATTGATTTTTGGACTCTAGGGGAATCAAGGGATATGGGGATTGGGCGGGAAAGTGGAGTTGAGATCGAAGATCAGCTATGATCTTACTAAATGGCGGAGCAGGCTCGAGGGGCTGTTTGACCTACTGCTGCTCCTATTTCTTATGTTCTTAAAGTTTAGTGCAGTAGGGAGGGGAGTCAAAGGTAAGGGCTTTTACGAGGCTTTTGAAAGCATGGAGGGAGGTAGCAAGGCAAAGTGGCTTTGAGAGACAATTTCAGAGGACAGAGGTCCAGTGATTGAAAGATCAGTCCCTGATGATGGAGCAGAGGGAAAGTCGAAGGGAAAGCAGTAATTTTTGAACAGAGGGCGTGAGACGGTTGCTCCGATAGGATGGAGGATGAGGTTGAGAGGCCTCAGAGGGCATATCATAAATTCCCCAGCCTAGGCTTCCCCTGACAAGGTGACTAATTACAGTGGGCCTTCCATACCTGCCAGAATGACAAGTGGATAATGGAAATTGGCAGATAATCGAGAGTGTCTAAATTTTGGCAGGGAAGGGGGGAATGGCAGATAATCGAGAGTGTCCGAATGTTGGCAGGGATGGGGGGAATGGCAGATAATCGAGAGTGTCCGAATGTTGGCAGGGATGGGGGGAGTGGCAGACTTTAATTCCAACTGCAGAAGTGCAATACTTATGGTAAGACCGTGACATTTCACACCAATCACTCTTGTGGCCTATGTGAGTGACATTGCCCAATTATTGCCAGTTATGGACACATCAGTACTGAGAACTTGTATTCACGAGGATTTGGAGTGGGACCACACACTCTCTTTGGGCCCTGACAGCCAGCAGATAGAGGAGTCTTACATCCCATCAATGTGAGCTCCATTCAAACACAAGCTCCAGAGTAGAAATGGTAAAATTTCAACTGCGACCGCCAGCCCATAATTTTTCGAAAGCTTTCTTTTTGATTTACTGGTTTTGTAGAATTGCACTCTGTATTTCCTTCGTTTAGCTGTCTGAAAGCTTCAGCAGTCAAGCCCCTCTTAGCATCCAAACACCGTTCTTGGATAATTACCAGCCCATCTGCCTCTGAGAGGCAATGTCGTGCTGAGACACAAAGCAATGGATTTGTATTAACCTGATATGAGTATCTTTCACGACTGACATGGTCATATTTTGGGTGTGTGAAAATAAAATGACCTGACGGCTGTGTGGATTGGTGACTTAAATGCCATCTTGAAACAGAGGCTAATGGAAATGCTGGAGACCATATTCAATTCTGTCTCGGTCCTACGTTCTGGAATTCCCTCCCTAAACCTCTCCGCCTCTCTCTCCTCCTTTAAGATGTTCCCTTAAACCTACCTCTTTGACCAAGCTTTTGGTCCCCTGTCCTAATATCTCTTTGTGTAGCTCGATGTCAGATTTTGTTTGATAACGCTCCTGTGAGGCGCCTTGGGACGTTTTACTACTTTATAGGTGCTATATAAATGCAAGTTGTTGTTAATTGGGCGATGTAGCTCGAAGCTGGAGGCTTGTGGCATAAAGGCAGCCCTAGATGCAAGTGCTCACAGCCCCGATAAATGGGCAACCTGATGAAAATCGCCATCAAATTGCTACAGCTGTCACTGCACAAAGCAGTTAATGTATTTCAGAGTGATTTCATCGCTAAGTGGTTGGTTTGACTGGTCAAGTTACATGCTACGTAGAATCTTGCAGCACAGAAGGAGGCCATTTGGCCCATCGTGCCTGAAAGAGCTATCCAATTAGTCCCACTCACCCTGCCCTTTCCCCATCTGACCCTAACTTTTGAAAGTTACCATTGAATCTGCTTCCACCACCCTTTCAGGCAGCGCATTCCAGATCATAACAACTCGCTGCGTAAAAAAAATTCTCCTCATCTCCCCACTGGTTCTTTTGCCAATTATCATAAATCTGTGTCCTCTGGTTACTGACTCTCCAGCCAGTGAAAACAGTTTCTCCTTATTGGTTCCATCAAAAATGTTGGGAATTGCTCTTTGCCCATTTTTCCACCAAAAGGAAAATTTTTCCCCATGATGAAACTGCCTTCTCCCTCTAGTGGTTGGGCTGAGGATCAGTGGATATGACCCTCAGAGGGTCTGACAGTTTGGCTGATGATATACTGACTTCCCTTATCATTTATATCCCAGTGACAATTAGTAAAAGGAGCTACAATGTGTTTCAAAGAGTGGTTTGGAAAGCGAAACGGGTCCATAATCTCATCATTTTTGCAATAACGCTTTTTAAGCTATTTCAAAGATGGACTGCAATGTCATTATTGAATTATATTCTTGAAATGGAAAACTAAATTCAAAATGCATGATCTCAAAATTATTTACATGTACTTAATTTACAGGGCTGCATAAATTGTGGTATCATTTACATCTTTGTTTTGTGCTCATCAAGCTGAGGAATGTCAGTGCCAGGGAATGGAATATTTGTTGCACCTTTGCCACCCAGTGTCACTATGTGGTACTCCCGTGTCAGCAACATAGAACTACATAGGATTACATAGAACTACATAGGATTACATAGAACTACATAGGATTACATAGATCCACCTAGAACTACATAGGATTACATGGAATTACACAGAATGTACAGTGCAGAAACAGGCCATTTGGCCCAACTGGTCTATGCCAGTGTTTATACTCCACACAAGCCTCCTGTCACCCCTCTTCATCTAACCCTATCAGCATATCCTTCTATTCCTTTCTCCCTCATGTGATTATCCAGCTTCCCTTTAATTGCATCTATGCTATTTGCCTCAACTACTCCACGTGGTAGCAAGTTCCACTCTCTAGGTAAAGAAGTTTCTCTTGAATGCCCATAGATTAGGCGCAGAGTAAAGCTTGCTTCATTGTGACTCGGACAATGTGCTTTAACTCCAACCACAGAAGAGCAAGCTCTGCTGCCCCTCTGTGACATTTGTCTCAGCCATATCAGCAGCTCATTAGAAGCCACCAATTTGGCGTCATGCTATGGGAAAGTCTGGTGCTGTGGGCCCACCAGCATTGCCAACTCTCCAGGATTGCCCTGGAATCTCCAGGAATTGCAGATTAATCTCCAGGACACTGCTGCGAGCAACACCCGGGAGAAAAATCACAGGGACATTAAAACAAATATTTTTCATTTTCTTTAAACACTTTCGCTTATTGATTATAGAAATATTGGAGATGGGCAAAAAGGCTGATTGATTGTCAAGAGCCATTCAATTGGGTAATGAACAATCTCTTTGTTTCCCAATTGGCACGCGAAGGCAGTGCGTCATGATGATGGACGTGATGGGTGACCAATGGCAGGAGTGGGGGGATGGGGCAGTTGGAGGCAGGAGGTCATATGGATGAAACCTCCAGGAATACGTCCAAGCAGAGTTGGCATTCCTAGGGCCCATGCTCGCTAGAACAGGACCGACGACACTTTTCATACTTGTGCATTGGCTGCAACTTGTTTTAGGAGGGCGACTCACGAGAGCCCTCTGCCATTTTCTACACTCGGAATCGGGAGCCAATCTCCGTCCGCTTCTGTGCAGATATCCCGACAGAATTACAGAGTCGGATTCAAAGACGCTTTCGTCCCATCATTGTGGATCGGACTCAGACCCAAGTTCCAGAAAGTATGAAGAGAGACATTCCGTTGGCATTCAGCTATGCAACGACTGCATATAACATCAACAATTTGCATTTATGTAGCGCCTTTAATGTACTAAAAAGTCCCAAGGCGCTTCACAGGAGCGTTATCAGACAAAATTTGACACTGAGCCACATAAGGAGATTTTAGGACAGGTGACCAAAAGCTTGGTCAAAGTGGTAGGTTTTAAGGAGCGTCTTAAAGGAGGAGAGCGAGGTAGAGAGGCGGAGAGGTTTAGGGAGGGAATTCCAGAGCTTAGGGCCTCGGCCGCTGAAGGCTCGGCCGCCAGCGGCGGAGTGATGTAAATTGAGAATGCGCAAGAGGCCAGAATTGGAGGAGCGCAGAGACCTCGGAGGGCTGTAGGAGGTGACAGAGATAGGGAGGGGGGGTGGTGGGGGGCGAGGCCGTGGAGGGATTTGAAAACGAGGATGAGAATTTTAAGGAAGAGAGTGAAAGATAATTGGTGTCATTGTAATAACCAGTTCCCTTTATTTTGCTTGATATACGTTCAGCATCTTCCACCCACTACTTCCTATTGGAAACAAAATGCAACAGTTTCTCCTCCTTCTCTTGTTTAATACTGCTTTGGCAGCAATGCCCCACCACATGTCTGTGTGACGTTCCTTAGGCCCTTACTATTAATAGCAACATTTAATAAGCCGATCTTGGCTTATTCAGACTGTCACTATTTCATTAGGTATCTGATACTTTATACTTGGCTTTGCAATCGTATGTGTCGTGAGCCAGCAACCATCCAGCCCGGGTTATGCCAGGTTCTATTAGTAATCGACATTAATTTATAGGGATTTTTCTCCCCCCTGTTATTATTGGTTCAGGATTTTCTTTTCTTTTGTCCCTCTCTGAGCCAGTGCAGTTTTTTTTTTCGTGGGTTTTAAGCAAACGCTGCTTTATACATCCTCAGGAGTCTTCAGAATTTGCAGCAGAGCTGACCCTGATGTCTGACATCAGCACACGTGCACTTTCCAGCAGGGGTCACTGGTTAGCAGTTGGGAGAAGGAATGCTGGCTGGTTTCCCCCCCCCTCTCCTATCCCAAGAGTGCTGATAATGTTTTAACGTTCAGTATTTCTCGATTTTAAAAAAAAAGGGCCAAGTGATTCGGTCTGACAGTCCACAAGTGCTGCTCCTCCATGTGTGTGATGTGAATTAAAGGGGAAACTCTCACTCTCATTTTATTATAGACTGGATGTTGCCCAACAGTGACCCATTCACAAAACTAAAGTTCAGAAAGAATCTCCCCCCTCCACCCCCACCCTCACCCTCACCTCCTCTCCTAATGACACTGACTCCTGCTTGGTTACAGTTCCATAGACACTGACAGCCCTCCGCTACCATTCTATGCATGGAAGTCCACATATTTAGTGTTTGGAGGATGGTCCGTTTTGGAGGTAGTGTCCGTTTTGGAGGTAGTGTCCGTTTTGGAGGTAGTGTCCGTTTTGGAGGTAGTGTCCGTTTTGGAGGTAGTGTCTGTTTTGGAGGTAGTGTCCGTTTTGGAGGTAGTGTCTGTTTTGGAGGTAGGGTCCATTTTGGAGGGAGCGTCTGTTTTGGAGGGAGCGCCTGTTTTGGAGGGAGGGTCCGTTTTGGCGGTAGTGTCCATTTTGGAGGTAGTGCCCGTTTTGGAGGTAATGTTCTTTTTGAGGTAGTGTCTTTTTTGAGGTAGTGTCTGTTTTGAGGTAGTGTCTGTTTTGAGGTAGTGTCTGTTTTGAGGTAGTGTCTGTTTTGAGGTAGTGTCTGTTTTGAGGTAGTGTCTGTTTTGAGGTAGTGTCTGTTTTGGAGGAAGTGTCTGCTTTTGTCCCAAGATTAAAATGATTCCATCAGTAATTTGAAACATTCCCAGGATGCCTGATGCACGGCCACGGCACTTTTGAGATACAGTTTCTGCACTGGACTGGAGTTATACCGCAGAACAGTTTGCAGCCAAAGCAGTGCGAGACGACCTGTCAAATGGGGCCTCACACCACGTGGCTTTAGTGTGCTTGAATGTCAGTTTGAGAACCTGATACCCAAGTTGTAGTTGGGGTTATCAATCATCCAGGATTGTCCTGGAGTCTCCAGGAATTAAAGATGGATCTCCTGGACACTGCTGAGAACAAAACCCAGCAGAAAAATCATAGGGAGCATTAAACAAAATTGTGTGTGATTTTTTTGTCTTCTTTCTTTGAACACGTTTGTTTATTAGGTGTAAAAATATTGGTGATTGGGGGAAAAAGACTGTTTAACCGGGTGGGGCTGTTGGAGGTGGGAGGTCATGTGATGAAACCTCCAGGAATATGTCCAACCAGAGTTTGCAATCCTGGTTGTACTGCAAAAGTGCTCCTTTCATATATCCCCTCGAAATCTAAACTTTACAGATAGCAGTCTCTCCCTCCTTCTCTTTCTCTCTCTCTCTAGCTCTATCTGTTTCTCTCTCTCTCTTTCTCTCTCTTTGCTGTAGTGATCATGAAAGGTGGCATGCTCAAGTCATTAGCTTTAAAATAAGTATTATATTCAATAAGGTCTCATTACCATATGTTAATTTGGGAGTCCTGTTAATGAGCTCACCGATCTGAAAGGCGTTGGAACTCGTAGATAATTACATAGCGCACCATTTAATGGGTCCGAATTTCTGACATTCGACTAAAAAATAGAAATCCGCAAACAACTGATGATATATATATATAAATATAAACATAAATATAAGATAGTCACTAATAAATCCAATAGGAAATTCAGGAGAAACTTCTTTACCCAGAGAGTGGTGAGAATATGGAACTCACTACCACATGGAGTAGTTGAGGCGAATAGTATAGATGCATTTAAGGGGAAGCAAGATAAGTACATGAGGGAGAAAGGAATAGAAGGATATGCTGATAGGGCTAGATGAAGAGGGGTGGGAGGAGGCTCGTGTGGAGCACAAACACCAGCATGGACCTGTTGGGCCGAATGGCCTGTTTCTGGGCTGTATATTCCATGTAATTCTATGATATCAAGTTTACGTTTTTTGTTAAAGAAGTCGAGATTTGTTTGAACAACCCATTTCTCTTGAGATTCGACAAGCTGCTGGGAGAAAGAGAGAGATCAGATCAGCCAGCACCAGACCCATATTTACAGTGCTTGTGGGATGGTTCCCCTTTCACTGGCTGTCGCGTCGCCTGTGGCTGGTTGGCTATTATCTCGGAAGATCTGCAGCTAATGTTGGTGATGGGGAGCTGATACTGTCTCCTGTTTCAGTCTGGCTGCCAAAGGCCGGTTCATGAATTTATTTGACTAACGCAGCATCGTACCAATCATAGCTCCAGCCCCTCCCCATCCTGCAGCTGATTCCACGGGAACTACCCACCTTCCAGTATCGCATCCAAGTGCCCATTCTCCACGTATGAGCCTGGCCAGGTGGTATTGTCGAGCTATTCCATTGCGGGAGTGGTGGCAGTTGCAGCCCAGAATCAGAATGATACCAGGGCTAAATGGGTTAAATTATGAGGACAGGTTGCATAGACCAGGCTTGTATTCCCTTGAGTACAGAAGATTAAGGGGTGATCTAATTGAGGTGCTTAAGATGGTTAAAGGAGTTGACAGGGTAGATAAGAGGGAAACTATTTCCTCTGGTGGGAGAGTCCAGAACAAGGAGGCATAACCTTTAAATTAGAGTGAGGCCGTTCAGGGGTGTTGTCAGGAGACACTTCTTCACACAAAGGGTTAGTGAAATCTGGAACTCTCTTCCCCCAGAAAACTGTTGAGGCTGGGGGTCAATTGAAAATGTCAAAACTGAGATTGATAGATTTTTTTGTTGGGCGATGGTATTAAGGGTCACGGAACCAAGGTGGGTAAATGGAGTTAAGATACACATCAGCCATGATCTAATTGGATGGCGGAACAGGCTCGAGGGGCTGAATGGCATCCTCCTTCCTATGATCCTGGCACATCGACCACCATGCTGGAGGTAACCAGAAGTATTCAAACCTGGGATTGTCCTGGCCTGTATGGCTCAGTTCGATACCATTTACCAAGTGGCTATCTGAGTCCGTTTTCTTTTTTAATTTAAAGTACATCCTTTTTTTAAAAAAATGAAAAGGGAAACTCCTGCTCCTGGTTTTGTGAGTCAGCGACTTCAGGAGAGATGGAGGGAGAACACTTTAGAAGTAAAAGCATTTACGTTCCCAACGGCACCATCTGTGCCAGCTCGACACCAGGCATATTTGAGTCTAATTCTTCACCGCAGCCTGGAAGGAGCGGGGGGGGGGAGAGGTGGGCGGACATTAGCAAAGACAGCACACCTATGTACACACATCTAGGTGTTTCTGTCACAAATTCTGTAGCTTTCCCAATCTGCTCGTCCTCCCCTTCCCTCTAGGGTTGCCAGTCCTCCTGGAGTCTCCAAGAATTAAAGACTAATCTCCAGCTTCCAGCAACCCTGGAGAAAAATCACCGGGGCAATTAAAAAAAATGTTTTTGTTTTTTCATTTTCTTTGAAGACTTCTGTTTATCAGTTATTAAAAAAAAAATTAGAGATGGGGCAGAGTGTAGAAACGGCCGTTTGACTGACAGTCTGGTATCATCCAATCGGATAACGGAAGAGTCTGTTCGCTTTCCGATTGGTCGCGGGAAGGCGGGGCGCCGTGAGGATGGACGTGTCGGGCGACCAATGGCGCGAACATGGCGGGGGGGAGGTGCGGGGCGGTTGGAGGCGAGAGGGCCATGTGACGATACCTCCGGGAATACGTCCAAGCAGAGTTGGCGACCCTTCCCCACCTGACACTATCGGCGCACGGATAGGACATTTCGTCCCGAAAATGAAAGGTATAGTAGAAAAGGACGGAGTTCACTGAACACTTCCCGCAATGACTTGATCTCAGCTGTGTCTTTTTTTTAAAATGCCAGATGAAGATTAATTACCTGTTTGATTAGCAAAGAGCCTGCAATAATTTCCCATGTTTTGTCTGCGTCCTCGTATCAAATTGGATTAAAGAGTGGGAGATAATGTGGGCCCTGACAGAATTAGCCTTTTCTTTAGTGCTGTATGCAGTTGAGTTTTTACTTCCTTTTTCTTCTCCTTGCTCAGGCAATTTATTTCCCCCTGTCAGCCTGAAGTGGCTGTGCAGACACTAAATAGGACAGCCCAGAGGATACTGGACTGATTGGTCTGCTGGGTTTTTTTTCCTAAATTTCTTCAGCATCAAAATTGGAAGCAGGTTAGACCGTTCTATTTCTTTTTGTGGACTTTTTTTTCCACCTTCCTGTCCTCTCACTTGCTGGGTACAATTCCACGGGAGTGAGCAGGCCATTCCCATCCCTCTTCCAAGTGGTCCCCCTTCACACGTCTAGGCAGGTTATTTGACCATAGAAAACGGCATCCTGTTCTGACGCAGCCAAACACACGCACACATACATACACACATGCACACACAGACACACACACACACATACATACACACACATACATACACACATGCACACACAGACACACACACACACACATACATACACACACATACATACACACATGCACACACAGACACACACACACACACATACATACACACACATACATACACACATGCACACACACACACGCAGACACACACACACACATACATACACACACATACATACACACACTCGCGCACACACACATATACATACACACGCACACACAGACACACGCACACACAGACACACACACATATACACACACACACATACACACACTCGCACACACATATACACACACATACATACACACACGCGCACACACACGCACAGCCACACATACACACACACATACATACACACACTCGCGCACACATATACACACACATACATACACACACACGCACACACACAGACACACACATACATGCACACACACAGCAACACACGCACAGACACACACACAAACAAACACATACATACATACACACACGCACATATACACACACCTATACGCATATACATACACATATATACACACATACATGCACGTATACACACACACATACAAAGACACACACACAAATAGACACACACACACACACACACACACATACATGCACTTCCAGCAGGTGTCACTGGAAGGCAATCAGGAACAGGAACTGTGGCTACTTCACCTTGCCCACCCCCCCGAATCCAGCGGCACTGAAGTCAGTTGTACACCTGCTGCTTCCTGGCCGACATCAGCTACTTCACCCAGTCCAGGGGTTGCACCTGACACCTTGCTGGTCCCTGGCAGTTAACTGATCTCGGCCAAGCAGTAGTCGGAGGGTTACAGTTCTTCAGCGTGTAGTTGGGCCTCTCCACTTTCATTACATTGTGTGGTCCAAAGAAAACTTACTCGGTGCATTGAAATGCTTCTGTTACGTTCTTGAATGAATTATCCAGGATCAATGTCCAGTGCTCAGGGAGTGCTGAAAGGTTTATACGATTTATATAGATTTTGTGGTGTTTTATGATCTTAATTTTATGCAGACAATGGATTGTGGCTTTAAACTCTTGTACGTCCGCACTGCTCCAAGGTTCAGAGCCTGGTCAGTGATGAGCTAACTAATCTCAATCAGTAGTTAGGAGTGGCACAGTAGACCCTTCAAAATCCTGGACTACAAATGGGTGGGACAGAAAAAACCAACCAACAACAACAACTTGCATTTATATAGTGCCTTTAACATAGTAAAATGTCCCAAGGTGATTCACAGGAGGTAAATCAAACAAAATTTGACACCAAGCCACTTAAGGAGATGTTAGGACAGGTGACCAAAAGCTTGGTCAAAGAGGTAGGTTTTAAGGAGTGTCTTAAAGGAGGAGAGTGAGGTAGAGAGGCGGAGAGGTTTAGGGAGGGAATTCCAGAGTTTAGGGCCTAGGCAGCTGAAGGCACGGCCGCCAATGGTGGAGCGATTAAAATCGGGGATGCGCAAGAGGCCAGAATTGGAGGATGCAGAGATCTCGGAGGGTTGTAGGGCTGTAGGAGGTTACAGAGGTAGGGAGGGGTGAGGCTAAGGAGGGATTTGATAAACAAGGATGAGAATTCCAAAACTGACGTTCCCACTCCTGATCATCATCCAGCTTGAAGGGCTGCTTGTAGGAGGGGTGGAGAGGGGAGGAGGGAGGTAGAGGAGGAGGCAACTCCGGTTAAACATGAGAGCATGCTCAGCTGTGATGCCACTCATGGTTAAACAGCCGGCCACCATTCACAGTCTAGGCTCACACAGGAGGACTAGTCATTTGAGACAGTGGGCCGTGAAACCATTACTGCCATTAGTCAACTCCGACAGGAGGAGAATTAATTTTAAAAAAAATTTTTGGGGCGGGGGATAAATCGAGAAAGAAAAATAACCGATAGAGTTATAAATGAGAATTCCGTCTACCTCTGATTTTATAAAACGATGACAACAGCTGCGTAGTAAAAGGAAGGGTGGGAGTTCCCCTTTAATTCACCGTTGCAGAGTGCCAAAGGTAAGTGTTGTTTGCGGACCATCAGACTGATTCAATGGCCTTTTATTGATAATGAAGGGAGCACTTCTGCCTCATTCAGAAATCACTAATCACAGAGCGTTTGATCGTTACATTGGATGGGCACTGTGCAATTGCTGCCTGTCACAGAGCCACTTCCTTACACTGTGTGTGTGCGTGTGTGTGTGTGCGTGTGTGTGTGTGCGTGTGTGTGCGCGCGCGTGCTCTCCAGCTCAGGATGTGGGAGTCCACGAGAGTTTCCAGCTCCTTATCCTAGCATGTCTGCCCTGTTGTGTCCTGCCCCTAGGGCAGGTCCTAACTCAAGTCCCTCGCTTGAGAACCTCGAGCCACTTACGAGGGAAAGAGCAGCAGAGCTGGTTTCCCGTTGCCTTCCTCACCCCTTTTTAACTTTGGAAGACCATCTCCTAGGTGGGCTTCAGCCAAGGCTAAAGAGCCGCATCTCTACCCTTCAGGATGGCAGTGCGGGGCCGGTAGTATAACTTGGGTTGCAGACCCTAAACAGGTTCAGGGCCACAAACCATTACGTGTACTATAGCGATGCTTCAAATTTTGGGGAAATGAATGTGTGTGTGCAGCTAACGCGAGGTAATAGTTTTACATCAGAACTTAATTATAATTTAATTTTCCACTCACCTCACACCTCAACTTCGACAAGGGAAAAATTACAGATGAGGAGAAAGTCTGCAAGGGGAAGGGGAGAGGGTGGGGAGGGGGGCGAGGGAGAGCTGCATCAGGTCACAAATAGTCAAGGGAGTGCAGCAAGAGAGTAGAGACAGGAATGTCGATGGATCTTTAACCTTTAAAAAAATATATAAAATTGCCATGGCCTTCACACACAGTCTTCATGAGTAAAAGAATTTTTTATTTTAAAATTCAAAACCGGCTGCCACAGAACGGTGCCAGCCTTCGAACCAAAGAAAGAGATGTAACCATGAGGTCTTTTGGGAAAAGGAGCCCAGACCTCAACTAAACAGCGGAGACACCTGTGATTGGGTCTTTATGAACCATGGATGTGACTCTGATGGACAATTTATGAATATGTTAGTGTTGACTCACTCAAATGCAAATTAGATAGATTTCTTTCAGAAACTAACATTTTGGGATTCGGTTTTTGAGTAATTTGAGACAAGACGTGGTTGGGTGTAACATGCTTGGGAGGAACAGGTGACTCTGGACCTATGGTTCCCCAAGCTCTCCACCTCTGGGGGTTTTCCCCACCTGGGTCTGTTGTAGACTAAATGATAGAGATTGATTGCTGTGATTAGTCAACAAGTCCATTATCGTTGTATCGTGCATCTACCAGGATGGGAGAAGGTGAACTAGATGGACCTTGGACCTTTATCATCCAGCAATTCTTATATGTAAGGACGACGTCTTGCTTCAAATGTTAAATTTATTGCGCTGAATCATTGTGTTTTATCCGCCCCCCTACCTTGTATCTGGTTCTGCGGGTCCTGATTATCTCTGCCACCTCAGCCAAATATTCATCCTTCGTGCGTCAGTCCAGACAGTGGGACCGATCTACCTGCTCCAGTGTCTGGACATGTTGGATCACCCAGGCACGGCGCATGGAGCAAGGAAATGGGGCGAGGAGGACTGCATACCCATCAGGGAGCCCGCCCGATTCTCTGCCCGTCCAATCAAATGGGCAGAAAACCGGGCGGGCTCCGTTGCCAGCGTGCGATGCTCCCCCCCCCCCGCCCCCGATCCAATGTGCCCGAGGTCCCACGATGGGACAGTCGACCCCGGTGAGATTTAGAACGTTATCCAACCAGAAGGGGATCACGGTCCAGCCCCATCCTTTCCTCACCCGACATCTACAGGTGGTGGTAGGGGGGGGGGGCGGGAATGATTTTCCCCATGGGGTTGGGCGGCAGAGGCTGCCCAGTCTAATTTGAGGGCCTGGCCCTGTTAGCATTCGGCCAATGGGCTGAAGGTGAAAACCAAGTGCCTCCCCTCTCCCTCTCCCCGCCAATGGAACATCGGACGGCCCAGCTGGGCCTCCAGGCCGGGAAAAGGTAGGTCCGTTGTTGGGGAGGTGGGGAGTGGGTCCTCTCTCAGGAGAGGGCCTGGAACGTCCATGCACCGTTGGCCTAGGCTGATTCTGTGAAGCCACAGGGCGGAGCACTTCTGCCTACTCTTGGCCCCACAAAAATACTGTCAGACTGATCTTTGGGCTCCTCTTCCCCCCCGGGGCCACTGACCAATAGCGGGCGTGAGCCTGAGCGGCCCAGACTCCGCCCAGTACTGTCCTCAAAGCGACTATCTGTGTCAGCTGTGGCTCAGTGGGTAGCATCATCGCCTCTGATGTAAGAAGGTAGTGGATTCAAGTCCCACTCCAGAGACTTGAGCACAAAATCTAGGCTGACACTCCCAGTGCAGTACTGAGGGAGTGCCGCACTGTCTGAGGTGTCGTCTTTCGGATGAGACGTTAAACCGAGGCCCCGTCTGCCCTCTTAGGCGGACGTAAAAGATCCTGTCGCCACTCTTTCAAAGAAGAGCAGAGCAGAGGCCAAAAAATAGATTATCTGGTCATTATCATGTTGCTGTTTGTGGGATCTCGCTGTGAGCTAATTTGCTCCCTACCCCTTTACTCAGGGCTGAGACTGAAGCCTGACCCAGATGGACTAACTCAGAGCACGGACCAGGGATTGAACGCTGGGAGGTATTTCTGTCCTGTACGGGTCGAGAGCATAACAGCATCACATTCCCCCAAAAGAGGCACGGGGGTAGGAGGAGAGATAGTGGAAGGAGTTGCATTTTGAAGATGTCAGAATCTTTTGTTCGCAAAAGGACACTAGTTCAAACCGCACTTGCCATGTTTAATGCAGTTAATTAAAAAAAATCTTTGAGTTGCTGTTGTTGACAAGCTTGTTTAAAACCCATATGTTATTGTTGAATTTTACTGGCAGCTATAAGTGGCTTGCATGCTGTGTTGGAATAGCGTTATTGCATTGTGATGACTATGCAATTATAAGAGGCAGAGTAAAATGATAGATTGGGGCAGTTAATGTCAAGTCACACAACTTTGCAGATCAAGAGACGACTTGGAACTAAATCCGACAGCTCCCACCTGAGAAGGATGGAGGAAAAGGGGGAGGAAAGTGGTTGGAGGGGTGGGAGAGATTGGATGTGAGAATGAGCAAGATTCACTGTCAGAGGGAGAGGCAACCACAGCGATGCAGCAGCTTCCATCCTTGCCTTAATGTTGTAACTGCTCCTAACCCACCTTTCTCTCATAGAGACCCCTAATCGTGGGCAAAGCATTCCAATGGACAATTGGATGGGCTACTTGCCCGGATTTTTTTTGGGGGGGAGTGTGGAAGTGGGGGAGGGCAGTAGGGGAGGGGAAAGAGAGAATATTAGCCCTGCCTTAGACCCCTCCCCTTTAATAAAATAGTCTGCTCCCTCTGCAGTGCAATCCCAGCTTCACTGATTTGCTATTAGGGAGTCTGGAGATTTGCATAGTCTTGCCTTTTTTTAAAAAAAAAAGAGCTTATGGTTACTTCATTCAGTGTAGCTGGTGACTGCAGTCGATCTACACACTGGTGTGTGTGTGTGAATGTGGATGTTATGGAGCTGCTCTGCTACACCAAGTGCTCACAGGGTTAACGTTTTTCCATCTGAGTTGCTGGGAACAGTACTGAGAGGCTGAGGCGTCTAAATAGTTCTGCACTGCATCAATGAGGAGACTGGTAGTCGGAGCAGCAAGGTGTTGGGAACTGCCAGGCTTTTTTTTTTAAACTCTCATCATCATTTTTTTTTTGTTTTGTTGTGGTTGTTGTCTTCTGCCGCCCATCAACCCGGGTACCTTGGGACCACAGCAGCAAGAGGAACACTTTGTCCCAGGTTCTCAACGTTTTCTCCAGCCCGAGAACCTCTCAGCAGCTACCTTGCGTGCAATAAAATAGTCTCTGACAGCTGGCATGTGCATCAGTAGTTACAGCCTGCTTCACTGCCGAGGTCTGAGGGAACGGGCTACCGTGGCAACTTGAGATCCAAGGGTGGAGGGGTGGAAGGGTGGAGGGGGGGAAAGACAGTTGGACACCACCCGAAGGATTTTGGTCAAGCGCTGGGCTGGTCATCTGGGAGTGGGAGAGAGGGAGATACGAGCGACTTACTATGGGCTTCAGACCATCATGAACCTTCCTTTTCGCCTCGGAGTAGTCTGCGGGTTGCTAGTGCACCGACCATGCACCTGAGGATCTTGCTGAGTTTCTCACCGAGACCATGTCCCCCTCGCTGCCCTCGGCAGGCGCCGTGGATCTGGTCCCTGACTCTGGGATGCATCGTCAGCACCGTGTGGAGTTCGTCGGGCTCAGCCTCTCACCATGACCATCACTTCCACGGCAGCAAGCATCACTCAGTGCCTATCTCCATCTACCGCTCCCCCGCCTCCCTGAGAGGAGGGCACGGTGGGTCTCTCTCTCTCCCTTTTCCTGCTTAACTTGCCTGTTCTGTCTCTTAAAAATGCGTGTTCAGAGCTGAGCCTCGTCTTGTGTGGGTCTGTATGCGAGCGGTCTGTTTAATGTACAGTTAAGACACATTCAATGAGGGGGGAAAAATCCTTCAAGTTGATAATTTAAATGTCTATTGCGTCCAAGGGGGGCATGTTTTCAAAGCTTGTTGGAATTTTTAAGTTCTTGTGCTGTGTGTATCTGTGCACAGAGAGGAAAGTGAGCAGTGTTCTTTATCTAGCCCGGGATATTTAACAAGTTACCATTGCTTGGTGTACTGACACATCCCTCTTCAATAAGGAAGCCGTTTTAACATTGGTTAGGGACTGGAAGCCAGATATGAGAGCAAAATGGGTATTTTTTTTTTAAACAATACAAAATATTTATGTTCTCCCCCCCCCTCACTTGGACAGAAAACTCCAATGTTGCAGATTGAGACTAAAACAAAACTGAGCGTTCACCGTGAACAGGGATCGAGCAGGCTGACAGCTCGAAACTAAAATCGAGTGAAGGTTTTCCCTCCCCTCCAAGAACGAGTGTGATTTTATTCGACTTTTCCTTTTGAAAATAAGTGCTGGGGCTCTTCAGGCGATCGTTACCCGCACTCATCACATTACAAGGAACAAGTTAATAACTGTTAAGGAGCACTCGGTTCATCTCAGCACGTTCCCTAACTCGAGATCCCTTGATGTCCTTCCCCTTAATTTGTGCATAGAATCTTACAGTACAGGAGGAGGCCGTTCGGCCCATCGTGCCTGTGTGGGCTCTTTGAAAGAGCTGTCCAGTTTGTCCCACTCCCCTGCTCTTTCCCCATAGCCCTGTTTCCCCTTCAAGTATTTATCCAATTCCCTTTTGAAAGTTACTATTGAATCTGCTTCCACAGCCCTTTCAGGCAGTGAATTCCAGATCATTAGAACTCTTTGGTTTAAAAAAAAAATCTCCTCATCTCGCCTCTGGTTCTTTTGCCAATAACCTTAAATCTGTGTTCTCTGGTTATTGACCCTCCCGCCACTGGAAACAATGCCTCCCATTGCCATCCCAAACAGCTGTACCCTTTCAATCACATCCTTTGATGAACACTTTGAGGTTTAATTGCAAATCAGATGGGAACCTCAAGGAAAGAAATTATATTTTTTTTGGGGGGGAATCAATATCACTGACTTTTTATGGAGATTTTTAAATATATATATATATATATATATTTAAGCTAAAAGCCACACTGTATATCAATATCCTCTCTCATGCAACGTTAGTGCTGATGCTCTTTTTTACATTTAATGCCAAGTAACACCACGCTGTGAAATAAAGCCCAGTGAATGGCTTCTTACATGTTCCGTGAGGTATTGGTTAATAAGCTGATTAGATAGAGTCAGGGGTTGGATGAAGAGATTTTATGCTGTGGTGAGCAAAGCACCATGAGGTAAATGATTCTGAGGGACATCATAGATGCATCTAAGGGGAAGCTGGATAAACACACGAGGGTGTAAGGAATAGAAGGATATGATAGGGTTAGATGAAGGAGTGGGGAGGAGGCTTGTGTGGAATATACGCACCAGCATGGACCAGTTGGGCCGAATGGCCTGTTTCTGTGCTGTGAAATTCTATGTAATTCTATTTCTGCTTGTCTTTTTTTCCCCCTGAAGTTTTTGCTTGTTCTGCAAACCATATGTTATCCGAGAGAGATGGGGGGACGCTGAAACCAGATTTCTTTTGGCGGATTTATAAATATGTTGGGTATTTTGGTCCCACAAAGAAACGCTAGCGCGGAGAATTAGAAATCGGCCACCGCTTTCCTTTCGAGCATCTGGCCTGAAGTGTTTCAGGAATCAGGCACCGTCAAAAGCCTCGTTAGGTGAGAGAGAGCTCAGCAGCCAGGTGCTGCAAGATATAGGCTGTTGCTTCCAATCTGTAAATTCCAATCTCCTCCTAATTCTTCTCCATTAAATTAGTAAGTCCCCCCCCCCCTCTTTCCAACTGCACTGACACCTCATCAAATGAGTTTGACCCGTTGTATATAAAAGTGAGATTGTTGCCTGGTGCAGGGAGCCCGATGCAGAATGACAACGTCAAGCTCAATCGACGCTAATTGGGGCTGAGTCTTCAGGGCGCTGGTGGTCATTTCTTCAGATTCACGGCTCTGCGCTCCCTGTGTTTCTGCAGCAAGGAGCAGCAGGCAGTCGTTAACCTGTTCACCAGCTGCATGCTGCTGAGCCCTGCTGCTTGGAGCTTGTCACTGCTTCAGTTTCGAATGCATCATTAACACAGTTACAATGCCGATCTAATAGTGTCAGTGATACAGCTACATTGTTAATCCGATGTGTCAGTAATACAGCTACAATGTTGATCTAATAGTGTAATTAATACAGTTACAACGTTGAACTAATAGTGCCAGTAACACAGTTACAATGCCGATCTAATAGTGTCAGTGATACAGCTACATTGTTAATCCAATGTGTCAGTAATACAGCTACAATGTTGATCTAATAGTGTAATTAATACAGTTACAACGTTGAACTAATAGTGCCAGTAACACAGTTGCAATGCCGATCTAATAGTGTCAGTGATACAGCTGCAATGTTGATTTAATAGTGTCAGTAATACAGCGACAATGTTGATATAATATCAGTTATAAAGTTACGATGATCTAATGGTGCTAGTAATACAGTTAGTGATTATGCAGTAGTGTCAGTAATAGTTACAATACTGATCTAATAGTGTCAGCAATACAGTTACAATGCTGATAGTGTCAGTAACACAGTTACTATGTTGATCTAATAGTTTCAGTAATAAAGTTACAATCTAATAGTGTTAGTAATACATTTATAATGTTGATCTAATGGTGTTAGTAATAGTTACAATGGTGATCTAATAGTGTTAGTAATACAGTTACCATAGTAATCTAATAGTGTCAGTAATACCATTACAATGCTGATCTAGTTGTGTCAGTAATGCCGTTACAAGGCTGATCTAGTAGTGTCAGTAATGCAGTTACAATGCTGATCTAATAGTGTTAGTAATACAGTTACAATGCTGATCTAATAGTGTCAGTAATACAGTTACACTGCTAATCTAATAATGTCAGTTATACAGTTACAATGCTGATCTAATAGTGTCAGTTATACAGTTACAATGCTGAACTAATAGTGTCAGTAATACAGTTACAATGCTGATCTAGTAGTGTCAGTAATACAGTTACAATGCTGATCTAGTAGTGTCAGTAATACAGTTACAATGCTGATCTAGTAGTGTCAGTAATACCATTACAATTCTGATCTAGTAGTGTCAGTAATACAGTTACAATGCTGATCTAATAGTGTCAGTAATACAGTTACAATGCTGATCTAATAGTGTCAGTAATACAGTTACAATGCTGATCTAATAGTGTCAGTAATACAGTTACAATGCTGATCTAATAGTGTCAGTTATACAGTTACAATGCTGATCTAATAGTGTCAGTAATACAGTTACAATGCTGATCTAATAGTGTCAGTAATACAGTTACAATGCTAATCTAATAATGTCAGTTATACAGTTACAATGCTGATCTAATAGTGTCAGTTATACAGTTACAATGCTGATCTAATAGTGTCAGTTATACAGTTACAATGCTGATCTAATAGTGTCAGTAATACTGTTACAATGCTGATCTAATAGTGTCAGTTATACAGTTACAATGCTGATCTAGTAGTGTCAGTAATACAGTTACAATGCTGATCTAATAGTGTCAGTAATACAGTTACAATGCTGATCTAATAGTGTCAGTAATACAGTTACAATGCTGATCTAATAGTGTCAGTCATACAGTTACAATGCTAATCTAATAGTGTCAGTAATACTGTTACAATGCTGATCTAATAGTATCAGTAATACAGTTGCAATGCTGATCTAGTAGTGTCAGTTATACAGTTACAATGCTGATCTAGTAGTGTCAGTTATACAGTTACAATGCTGATCTAGTAGTGTCAGTTATACAGTTACAATGCTGATCTAATAGTGTCAGTAATACAGTTACAATGCTGATCTAATAATGTCAGTTATACAGTTACAATGCAGATCCAGTAGTGTCAGTTATACAGTTACAATGCTGATCGAGTAGTGTCAGTTATACAGTTACAATGCTGATCTAATAGTGCCAGTAATACAGTTACAATGCTGATCTAGTAGTGTCAGTTATACAGTTACAATGCTGATCTAATAATTTCAGTAATACTGTTACAATGCTGATCTAATAGTGTCAGTAATACAGTTACAATGCTGATCTAGTAGTGACTGTTACAATGCTGATCCAGTAGTGTCAGTAATACAGTTACAATGCTGATCTAGTAGTGACTGTTACAATGCTGATCTAGTAGTGTCAGTAATACAGTTACAATGCTGATCTAGTAGTGTCAGTTATACAGTTACAATGCTGATCTAATAGTGCCAGTAATACAGTTACAATGCTGATCTAGTAGTGTCAGTTATACAGTTACAATGCTGATCTAATAATTTCAGTAATACTGTTACAATGCTGATCTAATAGTGTCAGTAATACAGTTACAATGCTGATCTAGTAGTGACTGTTAGAATGCTGATCTAGTAGTGTCAGTAATACAGTTACAATGCTGATCTAGTAGTGACTGTTACAATGCTGATCTAGTAGTGTCAGTAATACAGTTACAATGCTGATCTAGTAGTGTCAGTTATACAGTTACAATGCTGATCGAGTAGCGCTGTAATACAGTTACAATGCTGATCTAATAGTGTCAGTAATACCGTTACAATGCTGATCTAATAGTGTCAGTAATACCGTTACAATGCTGATCCAATAGTGTCAGTAATACCGTTACAATGCTGATCTAATAGTGTCAGTAATACCGTTACAATGCTGATCTAATAGTGTCAGTAATACAGTTACAATGCTGATCTAATAGTGTCAGTAATACAGTTACAATGCTGATCTAATAGTGTCAGTAATACAGTTACAATGCTGATCGAGTAGCGCTGTAATACAGTTACAATGCTGATCTAATAGTGTCAGTAATACCGTTACAATGCTGATCTAATAGTGTCAGTAATACTGTTACAATGCTGATCTAATAGTGTCAGTAATACAGTTACAATGCTGATCTAATAGTGTCAGTAATACAGTTACAATGCTGATCTAATAGTGTCAGTAATACAGTTACAATGCTGATCTAATAGTGTCAGTAATACAGTTACAATGCTGATCTAATAGTGTCAATAACACAGTTACAATGTTGATCTGATGGTGGAAGTAATACAGCTGGAATGCTGATCTAATGGTATTAGTAATACAGTAACAATACTGATGGTGTCAGTATTATGGCTACAGTGGTGATCTAATAGTGTTAGTAATACAATTAACATGGTAATCTAATAGTGTCAGTAATACTGCTATTATGATCTAATAGTGTCAGTAATGCAGTTACAATGCTGATCTAATAATGTCAGTTATACAGTTACAATGCAGATCTAGTAGTGTCAGTTATACAGTTACAATGCTGATCTAGTAGTGTCAGTAATACAGTAACAATGCTGATCTAGTAGTGTCAGTAATACAGTAACAATGCTGATCTAGTATTGTCAGTAATACAGTTACAATGCTGATCTAGTAGTGTCAGTAATACAGTTACAATGCTGATCTAGTAGTGACTGTTACAATGCTGATCTAATAGTGTCAGTAATACTGTTACAATGCTGATCTAATAGTGTCAGTAATACAGTTACAATGCTGATCGAGTAGCGCTGTAATACAGTTACAATGCTGATCTAATAGTGTCAGTAATACCGTTACAATGCTGATCTAATAGTGTCAGTAATACTGTTACAATGCTGATCTAATAGTGTCAGTAATACAGTTACAATGCTGATCTAATAGTGTCAATAACACAGTTACAATGTTGATCTGATGGTGGAAGTAATACAGCTGGAATGCTGATCTAATGGTATTAGTAATACAGTAACAATACTGATGGTGTCAGCATTATGGCTACAGTGGTGATCTAATAGTGTTAGATTACCATGTTAATTGTATTACTAATAGTGTCAGTAATACTGCTATTATGATCTAATAGTGTCAGTAATGCAGTTACAATGCTGATCTAGTAGTGTCAGTAATACTGTTACAATGCTGATCTAGTAGTGTCAGTAATACAGTTACAATGCTGATCTAATAGTGTCAGTAATACAGTTGCAATGCTGATCTAGTTGTGTCAGTAATACAGTTACAATGCTGATCTAGTAGTGTCAGTAATACAGTTACAATGCTGATCTAATAGTGTCAGTTATACAGTTACAATGCTGATCTAATAGTGTCAGTTATACAGTTACAATGCTGATCTAGTAGTGTCAGTAATACAGTTACAATGCTGATCTAATAGTGTCAGTCATACAGTTACAATGCTGATCTAATAGTGTCAGTAATACAGTTACAATGCTGATCTAATAGTGTCAATAACACAGTTACAATGTTGATCTGATGGTGGAAGTAATACAGTTACAATGTTGATCTGATGGTGGAAGTAATACAGTAACAATACTGATGGTGTCAGTATTATGGCTACAGTGGTGATCTAATAATGTTAGTAATACAATTAACATGGTAATCTAATAGTGTCAGTAATACTGCTATTATGATCTAATAGTGTCAGTAATGCAATTACAATGCTGATCTAATGGTGTTACTAATACAGTCACAATAGTAATCTAATCGTGTCAGTAATACTGTTACAATGATCTAATAGTGTCACTAATGCAGTTCATAGAGTCATAGAGTTATACAGCACGGATAGAGGCCCTTCGGCCCATCGTGTCCGCGCCGGCCATCAGCCCTGTCTACTCTAATCCCATATTCCAGCATTTGGTCCGTAGCCTTGTATGCTATGGCATTTCAAGTGCTCATCCAAATGCTTCTTCAATGTTGTGAGGGTTCCTGCCTCCACAACCCTTTCAGGCAGTGAGTTCCAGACTCCAACCACCCTCTGGGTGAAAAAGTTCTTTCTCAAATCCCCTCTAAACCTCCCGCCTTTTACCTTGAATCTATGTCCCCTTGTTATAGTACCCTCAACGAAGGGAAAAAGCTCCTTAGTATCCATCCTATCTGTGCCCCTCATAATTTTGTACACCTCAATCATGTCCCCCCTCAGCCTCCTCTGCTCCAAGGAAAACAAACCCAATCTTCCCAGTCTCTCTTCATAGCTGAAGCGCTCCAGCCCTGGTAACATCCTGGTGAATCTTCTCTGCACCCTCTCCAAAGCGATCACATCCTTCCTGTAGTGTGGCGACCAGAACTGCACACAGTACTCCAGCTGTGGCCTAACCAGTGTTTTATACAGCTCCATCATAACCTCCTTGCTCTTATATTCTATGCCTCGGCTAATAAAGGCAAGTATCCCATATGCCTTCTTTACCACCTTATCTACCTGTTCCGCCGCCTTCAGGGATCTGTGAACTTGCACACCAAGATCCCTCTGACCCTCTGTCTTGCCTAGGGTCCTCCCATTCATTGTGTATTCCCTTGCCTTGTTAGTCCCTCCAAAGTGCATCACCTCGCACTTTTCCGGGTTAAATTCCATTTGCCACTGTTCCGCCCATCTGACCAACCCATCTATATCGTCCTGCAGACTGAGGCTATCCTCCTCGCTATTTACCACCCTACCAATTTTTGTATCATCAGCGAACTTACTGATCATACCTTTTACATTCATATCCAAGTCATTAATGTAGACCACAAACAGCAAGGGACCCAGCACCGATCCCTGTGGTACCCCACTGGCCACAGGCTTCCAGTCACAAAAACAACCTTCGACCATCACCCTCTGCCTTCTGCCACTAAGCCAGTTTTGTATCCAAAGTGCCAAGGCACCCTGGATTCCATGGGCTCGTACCTTCTTGACCAGTCTCCTGTGCGGGACTTTATCGAAGGCCTTACTGAAATCCATGTATACCACATCCACTGCGTTACCCTCATCCACACGCCTAGTCACCCCCTCAAAAAATTCAATCAAATTAGTCAGACATGATCTTCCCTTGACAAAGCCATGTTGACTATCCCTGATTAATCCTTGCTTCTCCAAGTGGAGACTAATTTTGTCCTTCAGAATTTTTTCCAATAATTTTCCTACCACTGATGTTAGGCTCACTGGCCTGTAGTTCCCCGGTTTTTCCCTACTCCCCTTCTTGAATAATGGTATTACATTAGCGGTTCTCCAGTCCTCTGGCACATCCCCTGTGGCCAGAGAGGTTCTGAATATATGTGTCAGAGCCCCCGCAATCTCCTCCTTTGCCTCACACAGTAGCCTGGGATACATTTCGTCCGGGCCTGGGGATTTATCCATTTTTAGGCCTGCTAAAACCGCCAATACCTCCTCCCGCTCGATGTTAATATGTTCGAGTATATCACAGTCCCCCTGCCGTATTTCTATGTCTACATCGTCCTTCTCCATAGTGAAAACAGATGCAAAAAATTCATTTAGAACCCCTCCTACATCTGCCGGCTCCACACACAGATTGCCATTTTTGTCCCTAATGGGCCCTATTTTTTCCCTAGTCATCCTCTTACCCTTAATATACTTATAAAACATCTTAGGATTTTCCTTTATTTTGCTCGCCAGTGTTATTTCATGGCCCCTCCTTGATCTCCTAATTTCTTTTTTAAGTATCCCCCTGCACTTTTTGTACTCCTCTAGGGCTTCCTCCGTCTTTAGCCTTTTGTATCTGCCAAAAGCCCTCCTTTTTTTCCTAATCCATTCTCGTATATCCCCTGACATCCAAGGTTCCCTGGAGTTCTTGGAACCACCCTTGACCTTTACGGGAACATGTTGCCATTGTATGGTCTCAATCTCCCTTCTGAAAGACTCCCATTGCTCCGATGCGGATTTTCCTACAAGCAGCTGATCCCAGTCCATTTTGGCCAGATCCTGCCTTATCCTATTAAAATCGGCCTTCCCCCAATTTAGAACCTTTATTTCCGGCCCCTCCCTGTCTTTTTCCATGACCACCTTAAATCTCACCGAATTATGGTCACTGTCACCAAAGTGCTCACCTACTAGCACTTCTTCCACTTGGCCGGCCACATTCCCTAGAATTAGGTCCAGTACCGCCCCCTCTCTTGTAGGACTTTCTACATGCTGGCTCAAAAAGCTCTCCTGGATGCACGTTAAGAATTTTGTACCCTCTAAGCCTTTTACACTCTGAGTATCCCAGTTAATATTGGGGAAGTTGAAATCCCCCACTATTATTACCCTATTATTTGCACAATTTTCTGAGATTTGCCTACATATCTGTTCCTCTATCTCCCCCTGACTGTTTGGGGGCCTATAGTACACTCCCGTCAAAGTGCTTGCCCCCTTTTTGTTTTTAAGCTCCACCCATATGGCCTCATTAGAGGAACCTGCTAATATATCATCCCTCCTTATGGCAGTAATTGATTCTTTAATTAATATTGCGACCCCCCCTCCTCTTATACCTCCCCCTCTGTCTCGCCTGAAGATTCTGTACCCCGGAATATTGAGCTGCCAGTCTTGCCCCTCCCTCAACCATGTCTCTGTGACAGCAACAATATCATACTCCCATGTGTTTATCAACACCTTCAGTTCATCCACCTTATTCGCAAGACTCCTTGATTATCTAGTTGTCAGTAATACAGTAACAATGCTGATCTAGTAGAGTCACTAATACGGTTACAATGCTGATCTAATAGTATCAGTAATAGTTACAATGGTGATCTAATAGTGTCAGCAATGCTGTTACCATCGTAATCTAATAGTGTCAGTAACAATGATCTAATACTGTCTCATGCAGTTACAATGGTGATCTAATTGTGTCAGTAAATCTATTGTAACTATTACTATCACCAATAGTTATAATATTTAATAGTTATAATAGTGATGAATGGGATGTAATATCCAGCAATACAGGAGAATGCTTTTCTCTGTAAATCCTGTCACACTGGCACATTCTGACCAATTGCACATTTTAGAAGGGTGGATTGGAGCAATTTCTTTCAGGCCCTCCTTTAAACCCAACTCTTTGACCAAGCTTTTGGTCACACACCCCACCTCCTAATAACTCTTTCTTTCGCTCAGTAATCACTTTTTTCTGAACACTTCATGGAAGGCTCTATCTAAATGCAAAGTTGTTGTTGTGGGTAGTAACTGTAAAGAAGTGGGCAATCTAATTTTTTTCGGCAAGAGAGGAATTGCCTGCCTGCAGGCAGGCAATTCCTCTCTGTAACAGATACATATAATAATAATAACAACTTACATTTATATAGCGCCTTTTAACGTAGTCAGACATCCCAAAGCACTTCACAGGAGCGTTATAGTGAGATGAGAAGTGACAGTACAATATCTGTTGATAAAAGACAAGAGATTGGTAAAGGACAATTTCACAGTGTTTCTCTGATCTGTGTGAGTTTCTTAGTTGTCAGGTTCGATGTACAGAGTGACAACTATGGATATTCCACTAAGAGAGTTGCACTGATTGCAGGGACAGTGAGGAAAGCTGAATCAACAACGTTTGTACATTGACTATCTGTGTTGGCGCAAAGATAAAGTTGCCTGCTGAAACATTATTAAATGTACAAAAAAAAAACCTCATCTCAATTGTGCCCCAGGCAAGCACAATGTGGAAATGCTGCTGATTAACATTTTTTACTGAATTAAAATCCGGCCTGTTGCTGTGTTTGATTAATTGGAGTTTACACATCATTTTTTAACAGTACCAAAAGCCCTGGATAAGGAATAACCCCCATCTTATCAATGTGTTCTCCCCTCCCCTCCCACAAACATTTTAAGTGCAGCACTCCTTAATGAAATGGTTTTGTAATGATGATAAATGCTGAGAGTGAGGATCTTTATGTTAGACACTGGAGTCCCCATTCATTTACATTAAGAATAAGAAGCACTATTTAAATGGGTCTGTTGCATGATTGAAATGAAATCCAGATTCTCCCTCATGAGGTATTTGGTTAAGCCTCTTGATAATAGAAACCTGCTTCCTGCAATGACTCAGTGAATACCTGCATCACCTACTGTGGGATTCAACTTTACAATAGGAAGCTTTTGGGGTGCAATCCCTATTCTATGGGCTGATCTTAGCCAGGGTTCTGTAGAGGCGGAGAGTGAAAATTGAATAAGGATGGGTTACGGCTATTACCTATGTCCTGGGATGGAGGCTTTGAACAACAAATATATCCCCTGCTCTGTAATTGAAATCTTCTTATTTTTGAAAGAGAAAATAATTTTTGGGGTTTTTTTTGTGCTTATTATGTTAATTAATATATACTGACAGATCTTCTGTGGCATTGCTCAGATGAGATGTTGTATCGTAAGGACCATGCTATATCATGTAATGCAGAATGTATTAGCTTCCTTTATAAGGACGTAGAATCTAATAGTTGTTAAGTAAGCACTGGGTGAAGTCAGAGTTTAACCGTTCTTTAGATCACAGGTCACAACTCTGGCTTGTTGTCTCTTTATTATCTTTCGAAGCATGATTGAAGTTTACAGATATTGTAGCTCCTGTGATGAATTCCTGCCTTTGTTTCGTTATACTTTTTTATCACTCAGAAGCTTGACAGGGAACAAGCAGGGAGATGCACACTCGATTTGTTGGTGTGAGTCTTCATAGTTTCATAGTAGGTACTGCAAAGGAGGAGGCCATTCGGCCCATCGTGCCTGTGCTGGCTCTATGAAAGAGCTATCCATTTAGTCCCACTCCCCTGCTCTTTCCCCATAGACCTGTAAATGTTTTCCCTTCAAGTATTTATCCAATTCCCTTTTGAAAGTTACTATTGGATCTGCTTCCTCCACCCTTTCAGGCAGTGAATTCCAGATCATAACAACTCGCTGCGTAAAAAAATGTTTCCTCATGTCGCCTCTGGCTCTTTTGCCGATCATCTTAAATCTGTGTCCTCTGGTTGCTGACCCTTCTACCACTGGAAACAGTTTCTCCTTATTTACTCTATTAAAACCGTTCATGATTTTGAACACTTCTATCAAATCTCCCCTTAACCTTCTCTGTTCTAAGGAGAACAACCCCAGTTTCTCCAGTCTCTCCACATAATTGAAGTCCCCCATCCCTGGCACCATTCTAGTAAATCTCTTCTGCACCCTCTCTAAGGCCTTGACATCCTTCCTAAAGTGTGGTACCCAGAACTGAACACAATATTCCAAATGAGGCCTAACCAGTGTTTCATAAAGATGTAACATAACTTCCTTGCTTTTGCACTCTATGCCAGGATCCTATATGCTTTTTTTAACAGCCTTCTCGACTTGTCCTGCCACCTTCAAAGATTTGTGTGTGTGCATCCCCATATCTCTGATCCTGCACCCCCTTTAAAATTGTACCATTTAGTTTCTATTGCCTCTTCTTGTTCTTCCTATCAAAATGCATCACTTCACACTTCTGTGTTAAATTTCATCTGCCATGTGTCTCCCCATTTCACCAGTCTGCCTATGTCCTCCTGACGTCTGTTACTATCCTCCATATTGTTTACTACGTTTCTGAGTTTCATGTCATCTGCAAACTTTGAAATTATACCCAAGTCCAGGTCATTTAATATATATCAAAAAGAGCATTGGTCCTAATATTGACCCCTGGGGAACACCACTGTAGACTTCACTCCAGTCTGAAAAGCAACCGTTCACCACTATTCTCTGCTTTCTGTCCCTTCGCAATTTTGTATCCACGCTGCCACTGTCCCTTTAATTCCAAGGGCTTTAATTTTGCTGAGAAGTCTATAATGTGGTACTTTTATCAAATACCTTTTGAATATCCATAAACACAACATCAACCGCAATTCTGGCTCTGTGCAGAAAAATGCACAAACATCTGGCCACCTGGAACATTGGAACAGGAGTAGGCCATTCGGCCCCTCGAGCCTGTTCGGCCATTTAATTAGATTGTGGCTGATCTATATCTCAACTCCATCTACCCACCTTGGTTCCGTAACCCTTAATACTCTTTGCCTAACAAAAATCTATCAATCTCAGTTTTGCAATTTTCAATTGACCCTCTGCCTCAACAGCTTTTTGGGGGGAGAGAGAGTTCCAGATTTCCACTCCCCTTTGTGTGAAGAAGTGCTTCCTGACATCACCCCTGAACGGCCTAGCTCTAATTTTAAGGTTATGCCCCCTTGTTCTGGACTCCCCCCATCAGAGGAAATAGTTTCTCCCTATCTACCCTATCGAATCCTTTAATCATCTTAAACACCTCTATTAGATCAGCCCTTAATCTTCTAATCTCAGGGGAAAACAAAAAAAATCGTGTGATGTTGAATGAGAAAGCAGAGGTCCCCACCTGCTCTTGTTGTGAATGTTGTTAACAAGAACCTGCCTCTGCGAGCAAAATGGAGCCGCAAAGACCATCTCTGGAAACCAAAGGGCCTCATATTGTACACGACTCCATTGTAAAGCAATACAAATTTAATCATACAGCACAGAAGGAGGCCATTCGGCCCATCATGCCTGTGCCGGCTCTTTGAAAGAGCCATCCAATTAGTCCCACCCGTAGAATCGTACAGTACCGAAGGAGGCCATTTGGCCCATCATGCCTATGCTGGCTCTTTGAAAGAGCTACCCAATTAGTCCCACTCCCCTGTTATAGAAGCATAGAATCATATAACACTTACATTCTTTCAAAAGCAACAAAATACCCTTTTTCAAAACACACAGAGGACAAATTTGGTGAAACCCCCTGCCAAATATGAAGGGGGAAAAAAAAGTTTACTTCTTTTGAAAAGCAGGCAAAGAAGTATCCCACACAGGACGGCTACCACCGACACTTTCATGAAGTGCACAAAGGCAACAGATTTGTACGTTCGCCTGAACAGTCAGCATGAGTGTTAAGTGATGTAAACTGCATTTGAAAAATGGAGTTAAGGTGCAGACCAGCCATGATCTAATTAAATGACAGAGCGGGCCCAAGGGGTTGAATGGCCTACTCCTGTTCCTATGTTCCCATGAATCACACTGCAATGTTTAAAGTACACTGATGGTTAAAATTATAGTTAAACAGACTCAAACCTCCATTGCTTGCAGCAGCACACTCACCAGAAATCCTCAACAACGAAACAAGATTCACCAACATTTTTCCTCCCCGCTTCCCCCCGCCTCCTGCCCGCGTCCCCCCCCCCCGCCTCCTGCCCGCGTCCCCCCCCCCGCCTCCTGCCCGCGTCCCCCCCCCCGCCTCCTGCCCGCGTCCCCCCCCCCCGCCTCCTGCCCGCGTCCCCCCCCCGCCTCCTGCCCGCGTCCCCCCCCCCGCCTCCTGCCCGCGTCCCCCCCCCCGCCTCCTGCCCGCGTCCCCCCCCCGCCTCCTGCCCGCGTCCCCCCCCCCGCCTCCTGCCCGCGTCCCCCCCCGCCTCCTGCCCGCGTCCCCCCCCGCCTCCTGCCCGCGTCCCCCCCCCGCCTCCTGCCCGCGTCCCCCCCCGCCTCCTGCCCGCGTCCCCCCCCCGCCTCCTGCCCGCGTCCCCCCCCCGCCTCCTGCCCGCGTCCCCCCCCCCGCCTCCTGCCCGCGTCCCCCCCCCGCCTCCTGCCCGCGTCCCCCCCCCCCGCCTCCTGCCCGCGTCCCCCCCCCCCGCCTCCTGCCCGCGTCCCCCCCCGCCTCCTGCCCGCGTCCCCCCCCCGCCTCCTGCCCGCGTCCCCCCCCCGCCTCCTGCCCGCGTCCCCCCGCCCCGCCTCCTGCCCGCGTCCCCCCCCGCCTCCTGCCCGCGTCCCCCCCCGCCTCCTGCCCGCGTCCCCCCCCCGCCTCCTGCCCGCGTCCCCCCCCGCCTCCTGCCCGCGTCCCCCCCCCGCCTCCTGCCCGCGTGTCCCCCCCGCCTCCTGCCCGCGTGTCCCCCCCGCCTCCTGCCCGCGTCCCCCCCCCCGCCTCCTGCCCGCGTCCCCCCCCCGCCTCCTGCCCGCGTCCCCCCCCCGCCTCCTGCCCGCGTCCCCGTCCCCCCCCAGCCTCCTGCCCGCGTCCGCCTCCCCCCGCCTCCTCCGCTTCATTGCCTCACTCCTCCATTTAATCACTGGACGTACTCCAATTCACAACCACCTCTCCTCCAATTCACCACTAATCCTCTTTTATTTTACCACCTTGGCTTGCCCGACATTAAGGCTTTCTAAAATTCCATAGGCAAGAAAAACCTACGGGGAGGTAGAGAAAAATCCTTGGCCAAGTCACTGTAGAATGATGTTCTACATCAACCTAGTGGCTGGCTTCAGAGACCCAATGGTGGGAGAAAGGTCTGGTGGAGGAGGAACCTGAAAAGAGATCAGTATCTTGAGGTGAATAAAAATACACACATGCACACAAGCATGAGCTTTCCTTTCTTGTTCCTCCGAAGCTCCAAATACCTTGCTCTACACGTACTTCCTCCTCCCTGTATCAGTGTCAGCCTTGGCTCAGTGGGCATCACTCTCGCCTCTGAGCCAGAAAGTTGGGTATTCAAATCCTACTCCAGAGACTTGAGTCCATAATCCAGGCTGACACTCCCAATGCTAGTCCTGAGGGAGTGCTGCACTGTCGAAGGTGCCGTCTTTCGGATGAGACATTAAAACCGAACACCCCGTCTGCCCTCTCAGGTGGATGTAAAAAAATCCGGTGGCACGACTTCGAAGATGAGCAAGGGAGTTCTCCCCAGTATCTTGGCCAATATTTATCCCTCAACCAACACCACTTAAAAAAAAAGATTATCTCATTGCTGTTTGTGGGACTTTACTGTTCACAAATTTGCTGCCGCGTTTCCTACATGACAACAGTGACTGCACTTCAAGAGGATTGGAGGATTTCACCATCATTTTGAATGTTGGGATCGCCCCACCTCTGTTGCTGTCCAGCGAGAGAAAGCAAGAAAGACACTCCGAAATCCCACTGCCAACCAGACTGCAGAGACAGACAGAAAGAAAGAAAGAAAAGAGTGAGGAAAGAAAAAGACCATGGGATAGAAATTGGTCTTGGACGTTTGTGCTAACTGGACGGAATCGCATAGGCCGTCTGTTATACACCCCCCAGTTTGAGATTCAGTTTGTATTGAAGTCAATGGAACTGAATATCGTGGTGGTGGGGGGGGGAATATAACTAGTGGCCGATTCGATGCCACTGGTGGGGGTGGGGGAATATAACTAGTGGCCGATTCGATGCCACTGGTGGGGGGGGGGGGAATATAACTAGTGGCCGATTCGATGCCACTGGTGGGGGGGGGGGAATATAACTAGTGGCCGATTCGATGCCACTGGTGGGGGGGGGGGGAATATAACTAGTGGCCGATTCGATGCCACTGGTGGGGGGGGGGGAATATAACTAGTGGCCGATTCGATGCCACTGGTGGGGGGGGGGGGGGAATATAACTAGTGGCCGATTCGATGCCACTGGTGGGGGGGGGGGGAATATAACTAGTGGCCGATTCGATGCCACTGGTGGGGGGGGGGGGAATATAACTAGTGGCCGATTCGATGCCACTGGTGGGGGGGGGGGAATATAACTAGTGGCCGATTCGATGCCACTGGTGGGGGGGGGGGGGATTATAACTAGTGGCCGATTCGATGCCACTGGTGGGGGGGGGGGATTATAACTAGTGGCCGATTCGATGCCACCGGTGGGGGGGGGGGGAATATAACTAGTGGCCGATTCGATGCCACTGGTGGGGGGGGGGGGATTATAACTAGTGGCCGATTCGATGCCACTGGTGGGGGGGGGGAATATTAACTAGTGGCCGATTCGATGCCACCGGTGGGGGGGGGGGAATATAACTAGTGGCCGATTCGATGCCACTGGTGGGGGGGGGGGAATATAACTAGTGGCCGATTCGATGCCACCGGTTTTGCTCTACCGCACCGAGACCAATCTTTACAATCCTATTTATTGTCACTTAGTCAACTACACCTTGAAATTTATCCACTGCTGACATCTCAGCACATAAGGAATAGGAGCAGGCCAATCGGCCCCTCGAGCCTGCTCTGCCATTCAGTAAGATCATGGCTGATCTTTGACCTCAGCTCCACTTTCCCGCCCAATCTCCATACCCCTTGATTCCCTTAGAGTCCGAAAATCTATCGCTCTCAGTCTTGAATATACTCAACGACTGAGCATCCACAGCCCTCAGGGGTAGAGAATTCCAAAGATTCACAACTCTCTGAGTGAAGAAATCCCTCCTCATCTCGGTCCGAGATGTCCCCTAGTTTAGACTCTCCGCCCAGGGGAAACAGCCTCTCACCATCTACCCTGTCAAGCCCTCTCAGAATCTTATATGTTTCAATGAGATCACCTCTCGTTGTTCTAAACTCCAGAGAACATAGGCCCGTACTACTCAACCTCTCCTCATAGGACAGCCCTCTCATCCCAGGAATCAATCTAGTACGTACAGACGTCCACATAAATATGCCAGGTGTCTGATGAAGGAACTTGAGCCTGCATTGAGAGCTACAAAGAGCGCTCAGTGCTGGAATGGTTATGCTGAGAGAAAGCAGCATCTGGAGGGAACTTGCTGGATGCAGCAGCAGCTTATGTCATTCAGAATTTAAGATGAAGGAGTAAATGCTGACGCTAGCTCTGCTACATTTAAAGATGAATTATTCTCTCTGACTAACAGGCTATAATTGTGATTTTGAAAAGGTGCAAAGACTGGAATGAGCAAGAAAAATAGGATCTTGAAATTATAGTGACCGTTTACTAGAATGGTACCAGGGATGAGGGACTTCAGTTATGGTGGAGAAGCTGGGATTCTACTCCTTAGAACAGAGAAGGTTAAGGGGAGATTTAATAGAGGTGTTCAAAATCATGAAGGGTTTTGATAGAGCAGATAGGGAGAAACTGTTTCCAGTGGCAGGAGGGTCGGTAACCAGAGGACACAGATTCAAAGCAATTGGCAAAAAGAACCAAAGTGGGAGATTAGGAAAAACATTTTGTAACACAGCGAGTTGTTATGATCTGGAACGCACTGTCTGAAAGGGCAGTGGAAGCAGATTCAATCGTAACTTTCGAAAGGGAATTGGATAAACACTTGAATATATATGTGAGCAATGCTATATTGGGAGTGAGGCCTCCGACAAAAAGTTCGTGTGTAATACTGGTACCTCGGGATGGGGGTCTTACTTTCCTCTGTTTACACACGGAGGGATAGTCGTTAACATTGGCTGTCGCGTGTAGAAGGCAAATATCATTTAATATTTAACAGCAGGCAGGATTGCCGGCTTGCTGATATAATTAATATAGTTACAACGAAAGAAAAAAAAAACAAACCCGGAAAAACAGTATGAAAGCCATGTTGAAAATGTCTACGTGTGCCGCAGGTGCGCTGCGAGTCCGTCCTGGCCCCTCCCGCAGTTTTGTCTGCGGACGGGTTTTCGGAAGAAGCTCGTTCCTGGTCATTCAGAAAACAGCCTGCCAAAGGATTTCCCCAAAACTACCATACCACTCCTTTAAAACAGCCCCATGGTTATTATTATTATTTTTTTGACAATCAGTAGCTGAGAATTGGAAAGAGATAGAATGCAAGAATTAATGCCTGGTGTTGTTCAGCCTTGTCACACTACAGCAGAAATATAAACAGGTCCCGGCAAGTTTGTTGAATTTCGAAATTGGCAAGGCGTTCTCCTATTTCAGCACACGCGGAGTTGGCCAACATCAAGGCAGTGTGTGGGAAGCAGATAGAAGAAGCTCCAGCATTCCTTTAATGGCAGGACAGCTGGTACAAAGAGTGGGGAAACTGGGAACAGAATCAAAGACTGCTTAGAATTTGCAGTTGGACCAGTTGATGTTGTTCAGTGGTGTCTTTTGGGAGCAACACAACTTTATAAATCACTGGTTTAGGCCTCAGCTGAAATATTGCGTCCAAATTCTGGGCACCGCACTTTAGGAAGGATGTCAAGGCTTTGGAGAGGGTGCAGAGGAGATTTACCAGAACCGTACCAGGGATGGGGGACTTCAGCCGAGAGAGACTAGAGAGTCTGGGATTGTTCTCCTTAGAGCAGAGAAGGTTAAGGAGAGATTTAAAAGAGGTGTTCAAAATCATGGAGTACATAGGAGAAACTGTGTCCACTGACGGGAGCGTCAGTAACCAAAGGACACAGATTTAAGATAATTGGCAAAAGAACCAGAGGGGAAATGAGGAGAAATTCTTTTACGCAGCGAGTTGTTATGATCTGGAATGCACTGCCTGAATGGGCGGTGGAAGTAGGTTCAACACTAACTTTCAATAGGAAATTGGAAATATATTTGAAAAGAAAAAATTTGCAGGACTGTGGGGAAAGGGCATGGGAGAGGAACTAATTGGATGGTTCTTTCAAAGAGCAGGCATGATGGGCTGAATGGCAGCCTTCTACGCTGTATGATTTTATGAATCTATTTTGTACCCCATATGTGCATTAAAATGGAGGCGATATTGTAAGTTGGGGGAACCTTTGTTCTAGGAATTAGTTCTCTTCTCAGGTTAGGGAAACTGAAAATCGCGACACATTCATTTGGAAAAAAAAAACTAGAAGGCGTAAGACGATTAACCCAGCATCAAAGCTGTGGCAGGGGGTTGGGAACCTGAGCAGGGAGACAGAGGAAAGCGTGTCAGGAAGGGACAGAAGGTATGGAGTAAAAGGTAAAGTGTTAAAAAAGGAAAAAGCAGGAACTAAGTGTCACAAAACATATTTGAAAGCTCTTTATCTGAATGCACGTAGCATTCATAAAAAACGGACGAGTTAACGGCACAAATAACTACGTATGGGTATGATCTTGTGGCCATTACAGAAACATGGCTGCAGGGTGACAACGTCTGGGAATTAAATATGCCAGGGTATTTAACAATCAGGAAGGACAGGCAGGAAGGAAGGGGAGGTGGGGTGGCTATGTTAATAAAGGAAGGAATCACTGTAATACAGAGAAATGATACTGGGACAAAGGATCAGGACAATGAAACAGTTTGGGTAGAGATAAGGAATAATAAGGGGAAAAAAACACTAGTGGGCGTAGTATATAGGCCTCCTAATAGTTGCAACTCTGCTGGAAGAAGTATTAATCAGGAAATAGTCGGGGCATGTAACAAGGGAACAGCTATAATTATGGGGGATTTTAACTATCATATTAACTGGACAAATCAAATTGGGCAGGGCAGCCTTGAGGAAGAGTTTATTGAGTTTATTAGGGATGGATTTCTTGAGCAGTATGTAACTGATCCTACAAGGGGGCAGGCAACCTTGGACCTGGTCCTGTGTAATGAGCCAGAATTAATTAATAATGTCCTAGTTAAGGATCCCCTTGGAATGAGTGACCATAACATGGTTACATTCCATATCCAGCTTGAGCTTGAATAAAGGAGACTATGATGGCATGAGAGCGGAATTGATTAAAGTGGACTGGGAAAATAGATTAAAGGGTAAGACGGTACATGAGCAGTGGTGTTCATTCAAGGAGTTATTTTACAACTTTCAAAAAAAATATTTTCCACTGAGGAAAAAAGGGTGTAAAAGAAATGACAGCCATCCGTGGCGAAGTAAAGAAATTAAGGATAGTATCCGACTAAAATCAAGGACATATAAGGTAGCCAAACTTATGGGGAGGATAGAAGATTGGGAAGTCTTCAAAAGACAGCAAAAAGTAACTAAAGGATTGATTAAGAAAGGGAAGATAGATTATGAAAAGAAATTAGTAAAAAATATAAAAACAGATAGCAAGAGTTTCTATAGTTATATAAAAAGAAAAAGGGTGGCTAAGGCAAACGTAGGTCCCTTAGAGGATGAGACCGGGAAATTAATGGTGGGAAACATGGAGATGGCAAAAATGCTGAACAAATATTTTGTTTCAGTCTTTACGGTAGAGGACACTAAGAATATCCCAACACCGGACAAACAGGGGGCTCTCGGGGGAGGAGCTAAATACGATTAAAATCACTCAGGAGATGGTAGTCAGTAAATTAATGGGACTCAAGGCGGATAAATCCCCTGGACCTGATGGCTTACATCCCAGGGTCTTGAGGGAAGTGGCAGTAGGGATTGTGGATGCTTTGGTAATAATTTTCCAAAATTCTCTGGACTCGACAAAGGTCCCAGCAGATTGGAAAACTGCTAATGTAACACCCTTATTTAAAAAGGGTAATAGGCAGAAGGCTGGAAATTATAGACCAGTTAGCCTAACATCTATGGTGGGTAAAATTTTGGAGTCTATTATTAAGGAGACAGTAGCGGAACATTTGGATAAACATAATTTAATAGGACAAAGTCAGCATGGCTTTACGAAGGGGAAGTCATGTCTGACAAATTTGCTTGAGTTCTTTGAGGACATAATGTACAGGGTGGATAAAGGGGAACCAGTGGACGTAGTGTATTTAGACTTCCAGAAGGCATTCGACAAGGTGCCACATAAAAGATTATTGCTCAAGATAAAGAATCACTGGATTGGGGGTAATATTCTGGCATGGGTGGAGGATTGGTTATCTAACAGGAAGCAGAGAGTTGGGATAAATGGTTCATTCTCGGACTGGCAACCAGTAGCCAGTGGTGTTCCGCAGGGGTCGGTGCTGGGTCCCCAACTCTTTACAATCTATATTAACGATTTGGAGGAGGGGACCGAGTGTAACATATCAAAGTTTGCAGATGATACAAAGATGGGAGGGAAAGTAGAGAGTGAGGAGGACATAAAAAACCTACAAGGGGATATAGACAGGTTGGGTGAGTGGGCGGAGATTTGGCAGATGCAATACAATATTGGAAAATGTGAGGTTATGCACTTTGGCAGGAAAAATCGGAGAGCAAGTTATTATCTTAAAGGCGAGAAACTGGAAAGTACTGCAGTACAAAGGGATCTGGGGGTCCTAGTGCAAGAAAATCAAAAAGTTAGTATGCAGGTGCAGCAGGTGATCAAGAAGGCCAACGGAATGTTGGCTTTTATTGCTAGGGGGATAGAATATAAAAACAGGGATGTATTGCTGCAGTTATATAAGGTATTGGTGAGACCGCACCTGGAATACTGCATACAGTTTTGGTGTCCATACTTAAGAAAAGACATACTTGCTCTCGAGGCAGTACAAAGAAGGTTCACTCGGTTAATCCCGGGGCTGAGGGGGTGAACATATGAGGAGAGGTTGAGTAGATTGGGACTCTACTCATTGGAGTTCAGAAGAATGGGAGGCGATCTTATTGAAACATATAAGATTGTGAAGGGGCTTGATCGGGTGGATGCGGTAAGGATGTTCCCAAGGATGGGTGAAACTAGAACTAGGGGGCATAATCTTAGAATAAGGGGCTGCTCTTTCAAAACTGAGATGAGGAGAAACTTCTTCACTCAGAGGGTAGTAGGTCTGTGGAATTTGCTGCCCTAGAAAGCTGTGAGAGCTACATCATTAAATAAATTTAAAACAGAAATAGACAGTTTCCTGGAAGTAAAGGGAATTAGGGGTTACGGGGAGCGGGCAGGAAATTGGACATGAATTTAGATTTGAGGTTAGGATCAGATCAGCCATGATCTTATTGAATGGCGGAGCAGGCTCGAGGGGCCGATTGGCCTACTCCTGCTCCTATTTCTTATGTTCTTATGTTCTTTGTTCACAGTGAAAACATTATTTTTCTAAACATTTCTTGAGCAAAGGGCAGGTGGGCCGGGTTTTTAAGACATGAAAAAGGTTGTTCCTTTACGCCTCCCCTAATGCACAATGATGAGGAGAAGATAATTGAAGGGAGGCTGTCAGAGAGAAAGTAGGATGAGGAAAAATAAAACCCCCCTTCTCCTCCCTCCACCTCACAATTTCTGCGGGGATGATACGCTGATGGACGCTGGTTTATCACCAGTGGGAGATTCCCCCCATCCTATGCCCATTATCCTTTGGTGGGTTCAGCTCTCCTCACCTCCCCTTTTTTTGTCTCCTTGCATTACTTGGTGGAAGTAATAATAATTGAGGAGAAGGCAGGTAGCCAGTGAGCTCCTCTACCTCTCCCAGTCTGTCTTGCGGTCGAAACCACCTTCCCAGTTATTTGTTGGCCCCGTATTGGTTTCTGCAACCACTCAACAGCTCCTCTTAACACATTTGTGATGAATGGTTACACAAACCAAACGAGTGGCAGGAAACCAGCAAGTTTTCTATGAATGCACACCAGCAGGACTCCGTCCCCAAGGGGTGAGCATGACTGTCCTTAACAGATCTGCAATCCATTCTGTATTTCAGCCAGACTAATTGCTTCCTCATAAAGGAAAGCTGCACCCCTGAGCATCTTGATAGATTAACTCTAGATCTCCGTCTTGTTCAGCAACCATCCCTGGAACAGCATGTCTCAGTAAATTAGATTAAATGGAAGTTGTCTAGCTCCTTAAAGAGAAGACGCCCTCCCTTTAGTGTCGGAGTTAAGATGCTGGCAGTTTAGCTTAGAACAATTAGACATTTGGTGTGATATTATGTATTTTTCTTGCTGATTTAACCCCCCCTCTTCCTTGCTGAAGACTTCTTGTTCCAGAAATACTGTGTGCTGGTCAGTTCCAGCATCCAAGTGACTGTTGATACATAAATGTCTTCAGGCTATTCAACTGTGGGGTTATCACAGATGAGACCACACCTGCTCATGCGTGCCAGCCAACTCAGTGAGTATCACTCTCACCTCTGAGCCAGAAGGTTGTGGGTTCGAGTACCACTCCAGAGACTTGAGCACAAAATCTAGGCTGACACTCCCAGTGCAGTACTGAGGGAGTGCTGCACTGTCGGAGGTGCTGTATTTCGGATGAGATGTTAAACTGAGGCCCCGCCTGCCCTCTTGTAAAAGATCCAATGGCACTATTTCAAAGAAGAGCAGGGGAGTTCTCCCTGGTGGCCCTGGCCAACATTTATTACTCAACCAACATCACTAAAACAATTTATATCACGCCTTTCAAGACCTCAGGACATCCCAAAGCACTTTACAGCCACTGAAGTACTTTTGAAGTGTAGTCAGTGTTGCAATGTAGGGAAACACAGCAGCCAATTTGCGCACAGCAAGGTCCCACAAACAGCAATGTGATAATGACCAGATAATCTTGGATTTTTTTGGTGATGATGGTTGAGGGATAAATATTGGTTCAGGACTCCCCTGTCTTGGAGATAAATATTGGAGAACTCCACTGCTGTTTTTGACTTGTCGGTGCAAAATGGCTGCCACATTTGCCTACGTACTTAAAGGTATGAAATTTGAAAAGTAATTCATTGTGTGAAGTATTTTGAGACATTTTATCGTGATGATTTGGTGTACGAATACAAGCATTTTATTATAGGAACTCATAAATGACGACTACAGCCACGGATGTATTCTGAATGGATTCTGAAACTAGAACCCCAATTTTAACCTAACCCTCCCGGCATTTTACACCCTGCCCGGTATTACGCTCCATTCAAGTCAATAGAGTCCCTGTCCAGTGTTCAGGATGCTAAGTTGGTGAGATCTACTCATTGTTGTACCCAGAGGAACTAATTAAGAAATTGTGGTTATAAAGTCTGCTGCTGAGCTAAGCAGTTTGTGAAAATGATGAGAAGGATTGAAGCCTGTATCAAAAGAAGACTCAGAGTTTTGAAAAATAGCTGTTCTCCCTTTCTTGCGGCCAGAGTTTCCCAAGTGTTGCTATCAAGATTTAATTTGTGATGGTTTCAAGCCTATCACTTTGAACCCTCGCACTTGATGGGGTTGGTTTTGGAACCTTATTGGAGTTTGGAGAAGATTTGGTTTGAATAATGTGACTTTATTTCAACAAAAGGACACAGAAATTCCTGTTTTCTATTTTTCTATGTTTCTAGTTCCACGGTTTTATTGATCTTTATCGTACTGGCACAGGCATAGAATAGAATCATAGAAGTTTACAATATGGAAACAGGCCCTTCGGCCCAACATGTCCATGTCGCCCAGTTTATACCACTAAGCTAGTCCCAATTGCCTGCACTTGGCCCATATTCCTCTATACCCATCTTACCCATGTAACTGTCCAAATGCTTTTTAAAAGACAAAATTGTACCCGCCTCTACTACTGCCTCTGGCAGCTCGTTCCAGACACTCACCACCCTTTGAGTGAAAAAATTGCCTCTTTGGACCCTTTTGTATCTCTCCCCTCTCACCTTAAATCTATGCCCCCTCGTTATAGACTCCCCTACCTTTGGGAAAAGATTTTGACTGTCTACCTTATCTATGCCCCTCATTATTTTATAGACTTCTATAAGATCACCCCGAAACCTCCTACTCTCCAGGGAAAAAAGTCTCAGTCTATCCAACCTCTCCCTATAAGTCAAACCATCAAGTCCCGGTAGCATCCTAGTAAATCTTTTCTGCACTCTTTCTAGTTTAATAATATCCTTTCTATAATAGGGTGACCAGAACTGTACACAGTATTCCAAGTGTGGCCTAACTAATGTCTTGTACAACTTCAACAAGACATCCCAACTCCTGTATTCAATGTTCTGACCAATGAAACCAAGCATGCTGAATGCCTTCTTCACCACCCTATCCACCTGTGACTCCACTTTCAAGGAGCTATGAACCTGTACTCCTAGAACTCTTTGTTCTATAACTCTCCCCAACGCCCTACCATTAACGGAGTAGGTCCTGGCCCGATTTGATCTAATGCAATGGAAGAATGGAGGCACCCAGACTGGCAGGTTTCTTGAGAAATATCTAAATGCAATTACCTGTTTTTAAAAAAAAAAGATTTCATTTACAATGCCCCTTGGCAAGCCACTGATCATATTCAAAGTTTTCCATTGGGTTTAACAGACTATTCTATAACGAGAAGACCAGTCTGAATGTGGGCAGGTTTTCTTTAGGCACTAACTCAGCTTATTTCATCAGTGAAATCAATAAAATTCCATTGGCAGTTAATCTGCTGTAAAGCTGCTGGAGATAAGGCGAGTTTAAGTCCGTCTCGTGGTGTGATTCGAAATGGCAACATATTGTTATGCATTCGCAAGTTTGGAAGGACATTTTGCAAATTATCTATAAAGCTTTACATAGAATTTACAGCACAGAGACAGGCCATTCGGTCCAACTGGTCTATGCCAGTGTCCATGCTCCACGTGATCCTCCTCACACCCTTCTTCATCTCACCCCTTCTATTCCTTTCTCCCTCATCTACTAATCTAGATTCCCCTTAAATGCATCTATGCTATTCGCCTCAACTACACCTTGTGGTAGCGAGTTCAACATTCTTACCACACTTTGGGCAAAGAAGTTTCTCCTGAATTTCCGATTGAATTTATTGCTAACTATCTTATATTTATGATCTCTAGTTTTGGTCTCCTCCACAAGGGAAAACTTCTTCTCTACGTTTACCCGAACAAACCCCTTCATAACTTTAAAGACCTCTATCAGATCACCCCTCACCTTTTTCTCTTCTAGAGAAGAGAACCCCAGTCTTTCCTGTTAAGTATAACCTCTCAGTTCTGGTAACCTCCAGCTTTAGATGGAAAATTGCACACGCCACTCCGCTATTTAAGAAGGTTGAGAGAGGGAAACCAGGGAATTATAGACTAGTCAGCCCAACATCTGTTATTAGAGTCTATAATTAAGGATAGAGTAACTGAACACCTTGAAAATTTTCAACTGATCAGAGAGAGCCAGCACAAATCTGATTGTATTTTTTTGAAGAGGTGACTAAAGTAATGGACAGGGGAATGTCTATGGTTGTCGTTTATATGGACTTCCAGAAGGCATTCAATAAAGTCCCTCATGAGAGATTGTTAGCTAAAGTTGAAGCTCATGGAATTGAGGACAAATTATTGGCCTGGTTAAGAAATTGGCTGAGCGGCAGGAGACAGAGAGTAGGGATAATGGGCAGGCACTCAATTTGGCAGGATGTGACTAGTGGTGTCCAACAGGGATCTGTATTGGGGCCTCAACTATTCATTGTATTTATTAATGACTTAGATGAGATAGAGAGCCACATATCAAAGTTTGCTGATGAACAAAGATAGGCAGCATTGTAAGCAGTGTAGACAGAAGCATAAAATTACAGAGAGCTATTAATAGATTAAGTGAATGGGCAAAACTGTGGCAAATGGATTTCACTGTAGGCAAGTGTGAGGTCATCCACTTTGGACCTAAAAAGGATAGATCAGAGTACTTTCTAAATGGTGAAAACCTCGAAACAGTGGAGGTCCAAAGAGACTTAGGGTCCATGTACATAGATCATTAAAATGTCATGGACAGGTACAGGAAGTAATCAAAAAAGCTAACTGAATGCTGGCCTTTATGTCTAGAGAGCTAGAATACAAGGGGGTAGAAGTTATGCTACAGCTATACAAAACCCTGGTTAGACCACATCTGGAGTATTTTGTTCAGTTCTGGGCACCGCACCTTAGGAAGGACATATTGGCCTTGGAGGGAGCGCAGTGTAGATTTACTAGAATGATACCTGGACTCCAAGGGTTAAATTACGAGGAGGGATTCCACAAACTAGGGTTGTATTCCCTGGAATTTCGAAGATTAAGGGGTGATTTGATCGAAGTTTTCAAGATATTAAGGGGAACCGATAAGGTGGATAGAGAGAAACTATTTCCGCTGGTTGGGGAATCTAGGACTAGGGGACATAGCCTAAAAATTAGAACCAGGATTTTCAGGAGTGAAGTTAGGAAATGCTTCTCCACACAAAGGGTGGTAGAAGTTTGAAACTCTCTTCCACAAATGGCAGTTGATGCTAGCTCAATTGTTATTTTTAAATCTGAGATTGATAGACTTTTGTTAACCAAAGGTATTAAGGGATTTGGGGCTAAGGCGGATACATGGAGTTAGGTCACAGATCAGCCATAATCTCATTGAATGGCAGAACAGGCTCGAGGGGCAAAATGGCCTGCTCCTGTTCCTATTTTCCTGTGTGTTCCTATGTTCGTATCATTCTTGTAAATTTTTTTTTTTTGCTCCTTCTCCAATGCCTCCGTACCCTTTTTGTAAAATGGAGACCAGGAGGAAGTAAAATCTTGTACTTTGAGCAGAAGTGCTCCCCGTCGAACTTTTGCGCCCCTTTTAAGGTAGACTATAAGAGTGAAATAGTTCACAGTTGTAGGAACTTTGAGACCTTTGAACATGTTTCTAGACACGTTTCTTGCACATGCAGTTGAGTTTATTTTTCGAGCTTTCATGTAGGAATTTTTCTGCTGGAGCTCTAATCACTCAGTGTCTCATTCAGCTCCTTGCCAAGTGGTGCCAATCCACAGCTCTACAAAGTGGTAGAAATGTTGCTTTTTGCCCACATTTTCCTCACCTCGAGAGTTCCCTATCTCAGTCAGGCCATCAATCCAGATGTGTAAAATCCAGGTATTGGTGAGTGCCGTGTGATATTACATACCATGACTCTTCCAGATGTGTAAAGCTGATGTGAATGACATATGACGCTGTACATACCGCGATTTAACCATATAAGCCTACAATGCAGGTAACAAACATTTAAACGAAAATAATTTGGCCAAGCTGAAGCAAGATGAACGGGCTGGTCCTTCTGACTCACCTCGTCCTACCTCTGGGACCAGGCTCAGGGAGGGATTTGTGGAGGCAATTGCATTGAGTTGAATGTAAATCCCTCTAAACCTGGAGAGAACTATGTTGCACGGAGAGAAGAGAGTAGAAAATAAATAAGAGTACATTCCAGATTTAAATGTCACCTTGAGTAGATCAGCCAATTACAAAATAAAAACTTTATTTTAGGCTCGAAGGTCTAGAATTCCCTCCCTAAACTTCTCTGCCTCTCTCTCTTCCTTTAAGTCGCTCATTAAAATCTATCGCTTTGACCAAGCTTTTGGTCACCTGTCCTAATATTTCTTTGTGATTCAGTGTCAAATTTTGGTTAATAACGCTCCTTGGGACATTATATAAATGCCAGTTGTAGTTGTTGCTATTATTCTTCAACAAAATAATGTACTGAATTGTTGGGGACATGGCTTTATATTAAGGCTGCTGCATCTTAGAAAGCTTGAAGCATTTTGAGGCTGCTGTTCATGGTGAATGAAATTCCTTCCCCCCACCATTGTACCCTTAAACTGGAACCAGTCAAGTCGTTTTAGAGGCAGAGGAGTTAATACTTCTTTCCCTTGCACAGTTAGCAGCCCTATCGTCAAATCCTTTCCCATAATCCCACTGGTCTGGGGGTTGGATTGACGTCATTAGGACATCAATCAGCAACACAGAGCATCCTCCTCTGTTAACTGCCTGACGTACTGGCTGACTTTTTCCCAGTAGGTGCACAGAATGATGACTGAATGCTAATTACTGCTTAACACAATTGTAACGTTAGCTGCTGGTGTGTGCTCGAGATGATCTGGTGTGCAGAGGGATGGTGTGATACTATATAAGCAGGTTGGATGAGTGAAGATCCATAAAACTTGCACAGTGACTCTTAACCCTTTCTAACCTAAATGGCTCTCAACTTCTCATTCAACCAGCCCCTCTCTGAATGCTTCAACCTAATTGGGTAGAAGGGCTTTGTAATTAAACTGTAATTTGTGTGTCTGCACTTGTTGTACTGGGACATTGAGAGAGTGTGTGAGAGATGTGTGTGTGTGTGACTGTGAGTACGAGTGTGGAGACGTGTGTGTGAGATCTGTGTGTTTGTGTGTGTGAGAGAGATGTGTGTGTTTGTGTAAGTGTGAGAAAGATGTATGTGTGTGTGAGAGAGGGACGTGAGTGGGAGACATGTACACCTCATTTATATTGCAACGCTGCCTCTGCAACAATATAGAACCAAATCCCTGCCTTTATACAGTGCCTTATCGCATCATCAAAACATCTCCAAGCGCTTCACACTATGAATTACTTTTTTTGGAGCGTAGTGACTTATTCTGGGGGTAAAATTAAGCAACCTGCTCAGAAGAGAAAAGAACACCAAGGGTGAGATTCAACTTCAGTGGGTACGCAAAGAGGGCATTGACGGATCGGCACCTCTTATATACACCGCCCGCTTGGAAGGAACATCAGACAGAGGATGTATAACGGGCGGGCGATCCGTTTTGCGCTCTCGCCAAAATTGAATTTCACCGTCACCTTACCCTGCAGGAATCATTCCCTTTTGGTCGTTAAGCCAAGAGATACTTGCACCTGTATTCAGGATTCTGGAGAGGTTTCTTCTTGTCTTAAACAAAGACCAAATTTCAAAAGTACTTTGTTGGCTGTGAAGTGTTTTGGGACGCCTTGGGGCTATGAAAGGCGCCAATAAAGTTTGTTTGTTCTTTCTAAGGAACATGGCATAAGAGCATCGAAACTTAGGAACATAGAAACAATAGAACACAGGAACATGGGAACACATGAACAATAGAACATGGGAACATAGGAACACATGAACAATAGAACATGGGAACATAGGAACACATGAACAATAGAACATGGGAACATAGGAACACATGAACAATAGAACATGGGAACATAGGAACACATGAACAATAGAACAAGGGAACATAGGACGTTCAGCCCCTCGAACCTGTTCCACCTTTCAATCAGATCATCGCTGAAATGTACTTCAACTCCATTTATTCGCCTTGGCTCCATCAGGACTAGATAGAGTGGATAGGGAGGACCTATTGCCCTTAGCAGAGGGGTCAGTGACCAGGGAGCATAGATTTAAAGTGATTGGTAGAAGGGTTAGAGGGGAGCTGAGGAGAATTTTTTTTTCACCCGGATTGGGGTGGGGGTCTGGAACTCACTGCCTGAAAGGGTGGTAGAGGCAGAAACCCTCAACTCACTTAAAAGCTACTTGGATGTGCACTTGAAGTGCCGTAACCTACAGGGCTACGGACCAAGTGCTGGAAAGTGGGATTAAGCTGGATGGCTCTTTTTTTTTGGCCGGCACGGACACGATGGGCCGAATGGCCTCCTTCTGTGCCATAACTTTCTATGATTCTATGATAAAGAACGGTGTATTGGAGACAGCAACAATGATACAGGGTAAAGGAAGAAACACATGGAAGGATGGAGGGAAAGCAGAAGGTTCAAACTGTCCTCGAGCAGTGGAATCTCACTGTGAATGAGATGATTATAGAACTAACCAGAAAACTGTGCAAAAGGCACAGGAATAGTGCTGTATTGCAACTGTGAGATTCCTTAGGGAACTGGATTGTAAACCTGAAAAGGAAAACATTTGCAGGGCTAAGGGGAAAGATCAGGGGAGTGGGACTAATTGGATAGCTCTTTGAAAGAGCTGAACGGCCTCCTCCTATGTTGTAAGATTCTATAACTCTATGAAGTTTAGCTGTCTTTTTTTTTTATTTAGTTCCCTTTCTTTCTTGCTTTCTGCTAAGTGGCACCTTTACAGGGAGGATAGAGTTTAGAATTTTTTTTTTTTTCCCTTCAATGTTTGCCTCAGCTTCAGAGCTAAAATTGGAACCAGCAAAGAATTCCAAAGGGAAGTAGGGCAGTAGCCGAAGGCTGCGAGCTAGCTACAGTACAAAGTGTTGCAATAAGAATGAGATGGCACACAAGCCTGCAAAGGGAAGGAAAGCCACTTTGAAAATGTTGGTTTCACTCTCTGGCTTCACAAATACAGAGCGCGGGCGGCCATTTTGTTCTGGCTGCGGGCGGCCATTTTGTTCTGAATACAGGTGGATCGAGCCTTCAATGGTTAAGATTTTGATGCAGCTGTGACTGATAAAGCCCTCTCTCTCTACTCTCCCCCCCCCCCCTACCCCACCAACATCATGGTGTGTCCTCCACCAGAATGGTAAAGTCACAATTGCAAACGCATGTGCAAACCTTGCCAATGATCTGGGATCGCTGCTAGTCTCTAAATCTGCCCCCAGCAACATAAATAGGGCCTATTCAGACCCAGGGAATAGGAGTGATGTCAGGGAACAACTTCTTCACACACAGGGGTAGAGGAAATCTGGAACGCTGTTCCCCCAAAAAGCTGTTGAGGCTGGGGGTCAATTGAAAATTTCAAAACTGAGATTGATCAATTTTTGTCAGACAAGGGTATTAAGGGCTACAGAACCAAGGTGGATAGATGGAGTTAAGATTCAGATCAACCATGATCTCATTGAATGGCGGAACAGGCTCGAGGGGCTGAATGGCCTACTCCTGTTCCCAAGTTCCCATGGATTATATGGTAGAACTTGCCTGCACCAGAAGCCATTCCACAGTGTGAACATAGTAAGTACAGAGTTTTATTAACAAAAAAAGAATTATGAGATTTTTTTTTCCCTCATTTCTTTGTTTTCTGGCCTGGAACTTTATTTTGAGTGTACAGCTTTATACAACTTTAAAGTTTCATTCTGAGTCCATCCATTATTTAATTGATCAGATAGAAAATAAATGAACCAGCCTGTGGGATAAGGCAGCCCCTACACATCTGCCCTGGTCAATGACACACGCTGAGATATTACTGCACCAGTCGTACAATCCCAGACAAAATGGCCATGCAATCCCAGTGCTTTACAGATAAATAAGAGCAAATCTTTAGCAGGAAGTGGATTTTAAAAAGGGCAATTTTTTCCCAATGAAAAGGCATTCAACTAATAGATGGATGCAGCTGAAAAAAATGTTCGATTTGATGAAGAGCTGAAAGATTTTTGAAATGTTGTAAGGGTTAAACTTGGTTGAGATCGGTTTACGATCCACTTGGCATTCCAAAGCATTGAGGATTTTTATAATTGAATTATCTGCAGTGCTAATCATAAAAAAACTAACAGAAAGTCCTCAGGCTGTGACAGTGCATCCTGTAAAGGTTAGCAGAACTATTGCTCCATGGCCAGACTCCTCTGCAGATTTAAAGGGACGTTCTTCTTTTGTCTTGCCCAGGAGACTGTTTTGAAACGTAGGAGCAATTTGGAGTGGGCCATTCAGCCTCTCGAGCCTGCTCTGCCATTCAATTAAACCACGGCAGATCTGTACCTCAACTCCCATTTGCCCGCCTTTGCTCCATCTCCCTTGATACCTTTACCTAACAAACATCTATCTATCTCAGTCTTGAAAACTTCAATTGACCCCCACTCCCACAGCATCCACACCCTTTTTGTTTGGGGGTGGGGGAAAGAGAGTTCCACATTTCCAATACCCTTTGTGTGGAAAAAGTGCCTCCTGATTCCCCTCAGTTGATCTTTCTTGTCCTCTCTCTAACCCAGGTCGTCCTGCCACCCACCCACCCAGCCCCCTCACCCTCCCTCCACATTGCTGCTCCGGCTGAGATTGGCTAACTCACCACTGACTTGAAATGAGCACAGAGAACTGTCCCATACGGAGCGGGCACCAACAGTGATCAGGTTTAGAAGCCTGGAGTAGGAAATGGACAAGAGGGGCAGGTAGGGGGAAGGGGCTTGCCCATGTTGGGTCAGCCGTGAGAGTGTTTGATACCAACACAAAATGGGAAGCCTTTCCAAACCCCCAGTGCGGCTTAATCACAGGAAGAACACTCCCAATAGCCTTGTAGTCATTTTCAAAGAGCCATTATTCTCTCGTTGGCTAGAACACAGGGAACTGGCAGCAGGCAGCCCAGCCATTAACACCCCCGTTCCTCTTGTCGCAGAATGTAGCTGCTCTGTGCTCGGTGTGTGAAGCTGGATAATGTGGAGAAAGAGAAAGCACATTTGTGCTTCAGAAAATAGGTCATCTTTCTCACACTTGTCTCTAATCTATCTGAAATGATACTTACACACTTCGCTGGAACAACAACATCATTATCATTTGTTCAATATGTGAATTTTCGCATCCATTTTGTGCATAATTTACCCCGTTAGCTGCATGATTTAATTTTATTCCTTGGGCTTACTCACCTTCTCCGTAGCCTGTCTTCTCATTTGCTCACTACCTTGGCCTGGCCACTTGCGCATCCCCGATTTTAATCGCTGCACCATTGGCGGCCGTGTCTTCAGCTGCCTAGGCCCTAGGTTCTGGAATTCCCTCCCTAAACCTCTCCACTTCTCTACCTCTCTCTCCTCCTTTTAAGACACTCCTTAAAACCTACTTCTTTGATCACACTTTTAGTCACCTGACCGAATATCTCCTTATGTGGCTCAGTGTCAAATTTATTTTGATAATCGCTCCTGTGAAGCGCCTTGAGATGTTTTACTACGTTAAAGGCGCTATATCAATGCAAGTTGTTGTTGGTCTTCCAGTTAGTTATGGTCACGATGGGGCAATGCAGAAACCTGGAGATCCGAAGGCTACTCTATCCATTGCCCGACCTGAATTCAGGCACCTTTCAGGCTCCTTTGATGGGTAGGCTCGTAAATTTGCTGCTCAGTGTAGACCCTGAGCCATCTGCGCAAGCAAGATCCCACATGTGACCCCTGTTCTATGCTGAGTTTGCCAATAGAAGAGAAGAAAGACAAGCTTGTATTTATATAGCACCTTTCCCATCTTCAGGACGCCCCAAAGCAGTGTCAGATACTGAGCTACGTAAAGAGTTATTCGGACAGGTGACCGAAAGCTTGGTCAAAGAGGTAGGTTTTAAGTAGCGTCTTAAAGGAGGAGAGAGAGGCGGAGAGGTTAGGGAGGGAATTCCAGAGCTTAGGACCTAGGCACAGCCGCCAACGGTGGAGCGATGAAAATTGGGGATGAGGCCAGAATTGAAAGAACGCAGAGCGCTCAGCGGGTTGTAGGGCTGGAACAGATTACAGAGATGGGGAGGGTCGAGGCCATGGAGTGATTTGAAATGAAAGATTAAGAAGTTTAAAACTCAGGCATTGCTGGACCAGAAATGTAGGTCAGCAAGTACAGGGGTGATGGGTGAATGGGACTTGGTTCATTCAGGCTCATTTGTGATGCCGCTGTAGACAAATAGCCCACAGACACTCACTGTCTGGGCCAGCGCATGAGGAACAGCCATTTGGGCAAGCTACCAGAGAGAGGCCAGCCCTTGCGGATCCGTACCCAAGTGAGAATCGACATTTCCACGAAAGGCAGGGAGAAGATGGAAGAAGATTGAAAACTAATTTTATTTTTAAATGAGACACCTCACAAATAATCACTGGTGACTGGACTAAGAACCCAAGAAACCTCAGCAACAGGGAAAAACCATTGGACACAACAAGCCTGTCCTTTTTCAGACATCAATCCCACTAGCTGTCCTTTCATCACATCTCTCAATACTTTCTCCCTACAGCAGATCATTTAATTGTCTCTTCAACCCATCATGTAAATGGAGTGCCTTGGCAACATTACACAACTCTATTATCTTACTCCCTGGTATTCGAATCCTCCACCATGGCCTTGGCTCAGTTGGTAGCACTCTCACCTCTGAGTCAGAAGCTTGTGTGTCCTACTCCAGGGACTTGAGCACATAATCTGGGCTGACACTTCCAGCGCAGTACTGAGAGAGTGCTGCACTGCCGGAGGTACCGCCTTTCGGATGAGTCGTTAAACCGAGGCCCTGCCTGCCCTCTCAGGTGGATGTAAAAGAGCCCATGGCACTATTTTGAAGAAGAGCAGGGGAGTTCTCCCCGGTGTCCTGGCCAATACCTATCCCTCAATCAATACCTAAAAACAGATTATCTGGTAATTATCACATTGCTGTTTGTGGGATCTTGCTGTGCACAAATTGGCTGCCGTGTTTCCTACATTACAACAGTGACGACACTTCAAAACTACTTCATTGGCTGTAAAGTGCTTTGGGACATCTTGAGGTCGTGAAAGGCGCTGTTTTCCTTTCATTGTCTTCAAAATTCAATAAGCTTACCTCAAAATCTCTTTTTCCAAAGAAAACAACGGTAACTCAGCAGAGTCCATTACTAAGTGCTAGGTGTAGCAAAATCGTAAAGGGATTTGTAAAGAATGGAGGTAATTTTGATCTTGGGCAATAGTGTAAAACGGGTGATATCGTTTCAGCCGCCCATTATACATCTCTCCCCAGTCACCATTTCCATTGAAGTCGATAGAAATGAAAGTGGGGAGAGGTGTACAACACGCAGATGAATCAATAGCACCCGTTTTACATTATTGCCGAAAGTCAAAATTAGCCCCAATGAGTTTCCAATTGCACCCCGCTAACTGCGGGAAGAAATGTGATGAGAATGGATGAGTTTCAGCCCAAAGGAGCAGCAAAATCCTGACATGTCCAGGTCTCCAACCTTCTTCCGAGCAGTCCTGCCGGACTCCAGCCAGAATTTCAGCGGGAGCTCAGCATAACTGCCGAGGAAATTTGGCTCCATTGTACTGGGGCATCAGCTGCCAACAGACCTTCCCAGAGCCTGAGCCTCAGGAACCCTGGTGTGGTATGTGATGGGGATGGTTAACTGCATTTATAGTCAGCATTCAGGGAAAGCATTTCAGTTGATTACATTGCCTGAACCAAGCTTCACTTGCTGTTTTACATTGCTGTCCTCCTATGGTGTTCTGAGTGGACCTTTTTTTTTGGATTGATAGAAAATGATGATTTTGCATTACATTAAATGAAACCATGAGAGGACAAGGGGACGTAGGTTCAAACTGGTGAAAGGCAAATTTCGCACAATATCAGGAAATTCTTCTCCTTCACACGCGGTGATAGATACGTACAAACCCTCGGGAAGGTTTTGGAAGAACAAACATCGGCATCGTTTAAGGAACGATTGGATGCCGTGATCAGATTGTAGGGTCTTTCTGGACAGATCTGTTAGAATGGCCCGAAGGACCTTCCTCATCCGTGTCTGCATTACGTGGTCTTGAGATGGACTTCTTTTGTTCTTAGAAATAGGGAGGCCTGACTTAACTGCAAACAATTCTCGTTTGGCGCTGCTGCAATACGGTCTTGATACCTCAGCCCAACCTCTTCAATGTTCAAGAGAGTAGACGATGGGATAGAGTAAAAGGCCATCGTCATCAAATCCAATGGTTTATGTGGCTCTGGATTTTTTTTGTTTGTGTCCAGGAGCAACGACTAGGTTTTCTCTGCCGCCTGCCATACATGGTTGCCAACTCTGGTTGGATGCATTCCTGGAGGTTTCATCACATGACCTCTCGTTTCCAAACAACCCCGCCCAGTCAAAGAGCCTTTTTTTTTTGCCACCTTCAATATTTTTATAGCTAATAAAATATAGCTCGACCAAAGAGCCGGCACAGGCACGAAGGGCTGAATGGCCTCCTTCTGTGCTGTGTCCTACTATGATAAATGAAAGCGTTCAAATAAAATGGAAAAAACATTCTTTTTTAACGCCCCTGTGATTTCTCCCGGGTGTTGCTCGCAGAAGTGTCCAAGAGATTAACCTTTATTTCCTGGAGATTCCAGAACAATCCGGGACGGTTTTCAACCCTAGTGCCATACAGGCATAAAAGACCTCATCCTGGACAAATCCAGACTCTGTCAGACCCGGAATTTGATGAAGACGATAAATGGAAGCATTCTTTTCTTCTGAGCTCTCGCCCTTCTACCAGCCTTTTCCACTAACTTCAGCACTGCCCACCCCACCACCATTTGAATTTGGTTCTTGCTCGTATGCAGTACGAAAGCAGATTAGGAATTGAACACAACAACAACAACAACAACTTGCATTTATATAGCACCTTTAACGTAGTAAAATGACCCAAGGTGCTTCACAGGAACGTAATCAAACAAAGTTTGACACCGAGCCACATAAGGAGATATTAGGACAGGTGACCAAAAGCTTGGTCAAAATGGTAGATTTTAAGGAGCGACTTAAAGGTGGAGAGGTGTAGGGAGGGAATTCCAGAGCTTTGGGCCTAAGCAGCTGAAGGCACGGCCACCAATGGTGGAGCCATTAAAATCGGGGATGCACAAGGGGCAAGAATTGGAGGAGCGCAGAGATCTCTGAGGGTTGTAGGGCTGGAGGAAGTTACAGAGATAGGGAGGGATTTGAAAGCAAGGATGAGATTTTTAAAATCTAGGCGTTCCCAGACCGGGAGCCAATGCAGGTCAGCGAGCACAGGGCTGATGGGTGAACGGAACTTGGTGCGAGTTAGGATACGGGCAGCAGAGTTTTGGATGAGCTCAAGTTCATGGAGCGTGGAAGATGAGAGGCCGGCCAGGAGAGCATTGGAATAGTCAAGTCTAGAGGTAACAAAGGCACGGATGAGGACTTCAGCAGCAGATGAGCTGAGGAAGGAGCAGAGACGGGTGATGTTACAGAGGTGGAAGTAGGCGGTCATTATGGATAGGGTTGCCAACCCTCCAAGATTGGCCTGGAAGGATATAGAGGAGCAAATTTGCAGGGAAATTACAGAGAAGTGTGCAAGCTATAGAGTAGTGATAACTGGGGAACTTCAACTGTCCTAATATAGGCTGGGATAACAATAATAATATGAGGGGCAAAGAGGGGGAGGATTTTTTGAAATGTGTTCAGGGTAACTTTCTTAACCAGTATTTTTTGCAGCCCACGAGGAAAGAGGCATTGCGGGACTTGGTTCTAGGGAATGAGGTGGGCTAAGTGGAGCAAGTGTCAGTGGGGGAGCATTTAGGGAGTAGCGATCATAGTATCATAAGGTTTAGAATAGCTATGGAAAAGGACACAGACCACTCTAAAGTAAAAATACTCAATTGGAGGAGGGCCAATTTCAATGGGATGAGAACAGATCTGGCCCGGGTAAATTGGAATCAAAGATTGGCAGGCAAAACTTTAATTGCACAGTGGGCGGCCTTTAAAGAGGAGATGGTTCGGGTACAGTCTAGGCACATTCCCACGAGGCAGAAAGGTAGGGCAACTAAAGCCAGAGCTCCCTGGATGACAAAAGAGATAGTGAGTAAGATGAAACGGAAAAAAGAGGCGTATAACAGATGTCAGGTTGATAACACAAGTGAGAACCAGGCAGAATATAGAAAGTTCAGAGGGGAAGTGGAAAAGGAAATAAGAGGGGCAAAGAGAGAGAATGAGAATAGACTGACAGCCAACATCAAAGGGAATCCAAAAGTCTTCGACAGGCATGTAAACAGTAAACAGGTAGTAAGAGGAGAGGTGGGGCTGATTAGGGACCATAAAGGAGATCTACTCATGGAGGCAGAGGGGATGGCCGAGGTACTAAATGAGAACTTTGCATCTGTCTTTACCAAGGAAGAAGATGCTGCCAGAGTCTCAGTAAAAGAAGATATAGTTGAGATACTGGATGGGCTAAAAATTGATAAAGAAGAGGTATTAGAAAGGCTGGCTGTACTTAGAGTAGATACGTCACCCGGTCCAAATGGGATGCATCCTAGGTTGCTGAGGGAAGTAAGCGTGGAAATTGCAGAGGTACTGGCCATAATTTTCCAATAATCCTTAGATACGGGGGTGGTGCCAGAGTTGTGGAGAATTGCAGATGTTACACCCTTGTTCAAAAAAGGGTGTAAGGATAAACCCAGCAACTACAGGCCAGTCAGTTTAACCTCAGCGGTAGGGAAACTTTTAGAGACGATAATCCGGGACAGAATTAACAGCCACTTGGACGAGTGTGGGTTAATTAGGGAAAGCCAGCACGGATTTGTTAAACGCAAATCGTGTTTAACTAACCTGATAGAGTTTTTTGATGAGGTAACAGAGAGGGTAGATGAGGGCAATGCAGTTGATGTGGTTTATATGGACTGTCAAAAGGCGTTTGATAAAGTGCTGCATGGTAGGCTTATCATCAAGATTGCGGGCCATGGAATAAAGGGGGCAGTAGCAATATGGATACAGAATTGGCTAAGGGACAGGAAACAGAGAGTAGTGGTGAACGGTTGTTTTTCAGACTGGAGGGAGGTTTACAGTGGTGTTCCCCAGGGGTCGGTGCTGGGACCACTGCTTTTCTTGATATATATTAATGACTTGGACTTGGGTGTACAGGACACAATTTCAAAATTTGCAGATGAAACAAAACTTGGAAGCGTAGTAAACAGTGAGGAGGACAGTGATGGACTTCAAGAGGATATAGACAGGCTGGTGGAATGGGCGGACACATGGCAGATGAAATTTAACGCAGAAAAATACGAAATGATACATTTGGGTAGGAAGAACGAGGAGAGGCAATATAAACAAGAGGGCACAACTCTAAAAGGGGGACAGGAACAGAGAGATCTGGGGGTATATGTGCATAAATCGTTGAAGGTGGCAGGGCAGGTTGAGAAAGCAGTTAAAAAAGCTTACGGGATCCTGAGCTTTATAGATAGCGGCATAGAGTACAAAAGCAAGGAAGTCATGATGAACCTTTGTAAAACATTGGTTGGGCCACAACTGAAGTATTGTGTCCAGTGCTGGCCACCACACTTTAGGAAAGATTTGATAGAGGTATTCAAAATCACGAAGGATCTAGACAGAGTGAATAGAGAGAAACTGTTCCCATTGGCGGAAGGGTCAAGAACCAAAGGACATAGATTTAAGGTGATTGGCAAAAGAACCAAAGGTGATTTGAGGAAAAACTTTTTTACACAGTGAGTGGTTAGGATCTGGAATGCACTGCCTGAGGGGGTGATGGGGGCAGATTCAATCATGGCCTTCAAAAGAGAACTGGATAAGTACTTGAAAGGAAAAAAAGTGCAGGGCTACGGGGATAGGGCGGGGGAGTGGGACTAGCTGGATTGCTCTTGCATAGAGCCGGCACAGACTCGATGGCCCGAATGGCCTCCTTCCATGCTGTAACCTTTCTATAATTCTATGAATCTTGAGGAATTGAAGATTAATCTCAACGACACTGATGCGAACAACCCAGGAGAGAAAAATCATACGGGCTGTAAAGAAAAATTGTGTCTTTTCATTTTCTTTGAACACTTCTGTTTATTAGTTATGAAAATATTGGAGATGGGGAATAAAGGCTGTTTGACTGACTGAAGAATCATCCAATCGGATTGTGAAGAGTCTATTCACTTTCCAATTGGTGTGGGAGGGCGGTGCTCCGTGAGAATGGATGTTTTGGGCAACCAATGGTGGAAGCGTAGGGACAGGGCAGTTGGAGGAAGGAGGTCATGTGCTGAAACCTCCAGGAATACATTCAACCAGAGTTGGCAACCCTATTAACGGAGGCCTCGTAACATGCGAAAGGGTCCTCTGTAATTGTGCCAGACGTCATACCCAAGTTCGTTATGCTCCAGATGTCAACCAGAAAGCTTTTTATTCAATCACCAAGCCCTACAATATATATCAATGACTTAGATGAGGTGACCGAGTGTAACGTATCCAAGTTTGCTGACGATACAAAGCTAGGTGGGAATGTAAGCTGTGAGGAGGACGCAAAGAGTCTGCAAAGGGAGATAGACAGGTTAAGTGAGTGGGCAAAAAGGTGGCAGATGGAGTATAATGTGGGGAAATGTGAAATTATCCATTTTGGTAGGAAGAATAGAAAAGCAGAATATTTTTTAAAAGGTGAGAGACTAAGAAATGTTGGTGCTCGGAGAGATTTGGGTGTCCTCGTACAAGAAACACAGAAAGTCAACATGCAGGTACAGAAAGCAGTTAGGAAGGCAAATGATGTGTTCGCCTTTATTGCAAGGGGGTTGGAGTATAAGAGTGAGAAGTCTTGCTGCAATTATATAGGTGAAACCACATCTGGAGTACTGTGTACAGCTTTGGTCTCCTTACCTAAGGAAGGATATACTTGCCTTAGAGGGGGTGCAACGAAGGTTCACTAGATTGATTCCTGGAATGAGAGGGTTGTCCTATGAAAATAGATTGAGTAAAATGGGCCTATACTCTCTGGAGTTTAGAAGAATGAGAGGTGATCTCATTGAAACATAAAATTCTTAAAGGGCTTGACAGGGTAGATGCCTTGAGGCTGTTTCTCCTAGCTGGAGAGTCCACGACTAGGGGTCATAGTCTCAAGATAAGAGGTCGGCCATTTAGGGCCAAGATGAGGAAAAATTTCTTCACTCAGAGGGTTGTGAATCTTTGGAATTCTCTATCCCAGAGGGCTGTGGATGCTCAGTCATTGAGTATAGTCAAAACTGAGATGGATAGATTTTTGGACACTAAGGGGATATGGGGATCGGGCGGGAAAGTGGAGTTGAGGTAAAAGATCAGCCATGATCTTATTGAATGGCGGAGCAGGCTCGAGGGGCCATATGGCTTACTCCTGCTCCAATTTCTTATGTTCTTATGTTCTATGTTCTAGCATGTATCCTATTTATCTGTGTGTCATACAGTCGACAGAGCTTTTCAATGCTGGAGGTATCATGTGATTAAAATGTTTCCTGCAGTCATATCCACATCCATTCATCATTGCATTAAAATTGCAGAACTTAAACATTATTGTGTTTAACAATTATTAATAAGGGTGAGATATTTCACTCTGTGTGTGGCCCCAAGCAATGCTGTTGCAGCTGAATGAACAGCCTTCTCTGGTGAAAGCAAATACAAGATTAGTAATGTTAGACCAATCTCTAGGGATTACCAGTAAATTCATTGCACTGTTAGGAGATCAGACCCAAACAGTGTTAGAAACACCTCCACCATAATATCGTCTGAAGGGGACTGTACTGTAAAGAAAAGCATGTGGTAACCTTTGGATTAATAATGGAAAATGAACATTGTCTGGAAAATTCGTAGGCTGCCCTTTCTGCAATTTTTGTAAACTCATTCCTGACCGTTAATGAAAAGCATCCAAGTGCTGTAATGCAAGATCAAATTGTTAAGAGTTTTGTCCTTAATACATGCACCAGAGACTCAGTATGTTCTGGGAATTATCACAGAATTACTAATTTTGAACATTACGAAGGCTTGGCTATTAGTCTGGGCCAAGCCATTCAGCAATGGCTTGTAGATGGAAGAGGTGAACAACAGAATCTGAATTTTCACTTTCCATTGAAGGGGAGAATTGGAACATTCTTTTTTTTAACCTGATTATTTTCTCCCCCTCCTCTCCTGATGGGTGTGTGTATGTTTTGTGTGCGTGCGTGCGTTTGTATGATTGTGTGTGAGCGTATGTGTGTGTATATATATATGTGTGTGTATGTTTTGTGTGCGTGTGTGCGTTTGTATGATAGTGTGTGCGTGTATGTTGTGAGCGTATGTGTGTGTATATATATGTGTGTGTGTATGTTTTGTGTGCGTGTGTGCGTTTGTATGATAGTGTGTATGTTGTGAGTGTGTGTGTATGTTTTGTGTGAGTGTGTGCGCGTGCTTGTATGATACGTGTGTGTTATGTGTGGGGTGTGTTTGTGTCTATATATGTGTGTGTGTGTATGTTTTGTGTGAGTGCGTGTGCGTGCTTGTATGATATGTGTGTGTGTATGTTTTGTGTGAGTGCGTGCGTGTGCTTGTATGATATGTGTGTGTGTATGTTTTGTGTGAGTGCGTGCGTGTGCTTGTATGATATGTGTGTTGTGCGGGGTGTGTGTGTGTCTATATACATGTGTGTGTATGTTTTGTGTGAGTGCGTGCGCATGCTTGTATAGTATCTGTGTGTGTTATGCGTTGTGTGTGTGTGTGTATGTTGAGTGTGCTGGTTAAGGAGGAGAATGTGAGCTCAAACATCGTCCTTTTTTCTGCACGTAGTCACAGCATCAATGGGAGCTTTGCCTGTTGTTAAATGGGATAGATGTGGGTCAACGGTTTGAAAAGTAGGACGAAAAGGCATTGCTTGGATGGGGACTAATGGGCAGTGGGTTAAGATGTCCTCTCGTGGAGTCGCCAAGGTATTTTGTGATGAACGTAAAGAAAATCTGTTTACCATTTCAGTGGAGATACTGAACAGAAGGAATCTTCACCGACACATTTACAATGTCACGACACATAACAATGGAAGAAATCCTTACCCCAGTAGGTCACAATTCAAAGATACCTTAGGAAATACATCATGTAATCTGATATACATGGAAGAATATGTAGAGAAAGTGAAACCCGCTGTTCACCTGGCAGTAAGAATGCTTACTTAATGCATGGAGGCACCCCTTGGATTTCTGCTTGCTGTTGGGTGTGGAGAACAATCATTATTCAGTAATGGCATCATGATGTCTTGAGGTTCCAGCATTTTGAACACTGATAGGAGAAATTTCTGCTTTACAGACATTATGGGATTTTTATATAGCTTCCTCAGTCGTTTTCTCCAAACAACACAATGAAGCCCTTCATTAGGTTTGTAATTTTGCCCTCCGAGCCAGTTAAAAGTAATGTTATCATTATGATCGCAGGCATATCCAGAACTGATATTACAATTTCTTTATAGTCAAGACTCTTCTGTCCCAGTTGGGCTTCCTTTCCTTGCCAGAAAGGAGATTAGGTACCTTTGCGCCCTGAGTCCTTGTTTTATCAGCTGTAACACTGCCAGTGTGTTGTTAGGAGAATGTAATGTTTCTTGTAGATCAGTATCGAATGCTTCAGTGCGAAATACCATAGACTGGAGAAAAAAAAATGAGGACAGCAAATACTAAAAACTTTAAGCTTAGAATGTTCAAAGGAGCAATACACAAGCATTTTGTTGTTTTAATCTGAAATTTAGCTCCGCAAGTATATGTGCGGTCTTTATTTCTCTATAGCGCATCCCTGATTTTCTTCGCTCCGCCATTGGCGAACGTGCCTTCAGCTGCCTGGGCTCTAAGCTTTGGAATTTCCTCCTTAGACCTCTCCGCCTCTCTACTTTCTCTCCTCCCTCAAGACGCTCCTTAAAACGTACCTCTTTGACCAAGCTTTTGGTCACCTGTACTAATATCTCCTTTTGTGGCTCGGTGTCAAATTTTGTTTGATTACGCTCCTGTGAATCACCGCGGGACGTTTTACCATGTTAAAGGCGCTATATAAATGCAAGTTTATTGTTGTTGTAGTGGACTCCAGATCGAGCCACTTCTCCTTCATTCCCCTTGTACCGTGTTCCAATTGAGTCAATGGAAATAAAAACCGTGAGGGATGTAAATCATAGCATCATAGAAATTTACGGCACAGAACGAGGCCATTCAGCCCATCGTGTCTGTGCCGGCCAAAAAAGAGCTACCCAGCCGAATCCCATTTTCCAGCTCTTGGTCCGTAGCCTTATAGGTTACGGCACTTCAAGTGCATATCCAAGTACTTTTTGAATGTGACGAGGGTTTCTGCCTCTACCACCCTTCAGCTGCCTAGGCTCTAAGCTGTGGAATTCCCTCCTTAAATCTCTCTGCCTCTCTACCTCTCAAAAGCGAGCTGCCGATTCGCTATCACCCGTTTTACACTATCGCACAAAGTCAAAATTACCCCCATTGATAGCAACACATTTTAGAAGTCCGATCACTTTCCTGAAAATAGACGTTCCTGTTTCGCCTTTACTGGTTTTGATCTGATTAACAGGACTGCAAAGGAAAGAGTGACAAGTGGCTGTTTTATTTGTGGTTTATAGACACCCTTATCTTCGAAAATTCGTGTTTCTAGAGGGATTTGGCTAGACTGCTCTTTATAAACATTTTGCTGTCGTAATAGTGTATTAATTATATTCCTATACAAGTTTTAAATCGTAATGGATCTTGTGAAAATATATAGAAGTAAAATATGAGATCTACATTGCCAATTAGGATCACTTGGTAACAAATGCATAAGGATCCTGACTTGATGTGTGGAGTGGTCTTTTCTCATTCCATGCTTTCTCATGTTGTCAGTACATCCATTATTCGTGTCAGCAGCTTGAGCCCTTCTTCCTTCCCTCCTGCACAGACCCAATGACAGTCACATCCCAAAACCTATCACCTTAAAAATGATTGTTTACGGTATTCTGGCCTCTTGTGCTTCCCCAATTTTCTTCGCCCCACCACTGGCGGCCGTGCCTTCAGCTGCCTAAGCTCCGGAATTCCCTCCCTCATCCTCTCCGCCTCTCTCTCTCCTCCTTTAAGACGCTCCTTAAAACCTACCTCTTTGACCAAGCTTTTGGTCAGCCGCTGTCCCACTATCCCTTTGTGAGGCTTGGTATCAAATTTTGTTTCATAACGGCTCCTGTGAGGTGCCTTGGGACGTCGTGGAATCATAGAATCTCACAGCACAGAAGGAGGCCATTCAGCCCGTCGTGCCTGTGCCGGCTCTTTGAAAGAGCTGTCCAATTTAGTCCCGCACCCCAGCTTTTAACCCTGACAATTAGTTCTCTTTAAGGACACGTGCTTGTACGTGTCCAATTGCCTTTTGAAAGTTCCTATGTAACCTGATTCCACCGCCATTTCAGGTAGCGCGTTCCTGATCTTAACAACCCTCTGTGTGAAAAAAAATTCCTCTCATTTCCCCTCTAGTTCTTTTGCCAATCTATGACCTCTGGTTACCGACCCATTTACCAGAGGAAACAGTTTCTCCCCACTTGCTGTATCATTTTGAATATCTCTACTGGGTCTCCCCTTAACCTTCTCTGCTCTATGGAGAATTATCCCAGTTTCTCCAATCTCTCCACATAACTGAAGTCCCTCATCCCTGGTACCGACCTCCTCCGTACCCTCTCTAAGGCCTTGACATCCTTCCTAAAGTGTGGTGCTCAGAATTGTTCACAATACTCCAGCTGATTACATGATTTGTAAAGGTTTAGCACGACTTCCTTGTTTTTGTATTCAATGCCCCTATTTACAAAGCCAAGTATCCCATAGTTTTACTGCATTAAAGGTACTATATAAATACAAGTTGTTGTCGTTGATATCAGCAAACGAGCATTTTGTGTGCGTGTGTATGACATTCCTCTGTCCATCATCTCACTGGAGACCATTACCCAATTCAAAATGAGCGGGTTAACACCTCCGACCAAATAGCAGACGGAGGGAGGACTGCCATATCAACATATGCATATACTAATAGTGCAAACTGTAATTTCTGGGCTTTTATGCTCCATTTAACTTGAATGAATAGTTTGTAGTTTAATAAATAATGTGTCATGGCTTCACTTTGCACAGTTTTGCTCCAGAATGTAGTCTGAATGTAATGATACAACTTTCTGCTTTGTAGCCTCCATGGTCCTTGTTGCAAAGCCTTTCAGCCAAGAAGATAATTATATTACATTGGCACTTATACCATAGATGGTTCAAGATTTCAGTTCCCCTGAGGAGAACACGGCTTAATTAACGGAGCTACTTATTACCGACCTTTAATGTTACCTTCAGAGTCTTATTTTATCTTTAAATGGGTTGGATTACATTGGTGCTTCTGTCACACATGCGCAAAATAATTTAATCCGTTCCTTTCAAGGGTGCGTGTCTTGTGTTTGGAGGTCAACATACGGAAGTAGCTATATACAGAACCACGGAATACTCCTTAAAAAGTTGAGCACCTCATGGCTCAGTTGTTACATTCACAGCCCGGCGTGGTACTAAACCATGAGGAAGGCGCAAGGTTTGATTCCTGGCCTGACCTGAGTTCGTTGGTTTCGGTGATGGGTCGGTGATAGGGTTGTTACAATTTGGCTGATCAACCCTGAGGGCGGGGGGGAAATGGCAGGCTTCCTGCTCCTAATCCTCCAGGAGAAATTTGCAGGGGCTATGGGCAAAGAGCAGAGGAGTGGGACTAATTGGATAGCTCTTTCAAAGTGCCGGCACAGACACGATGGGCCGAATTGTCTCTTCCTGTGCTGTAGATTTTATGATTTAATCACAATGGTGGAGGTGGAAGTGGAGAATGTGGGTATGAGATGAAAGTAGGATGGTCTTAGCTACAATGCCTCTCCTACAGTCAAATAACCTACCAGAACGCACTATCTAGGCTCACGTATAAAGAATGGGCACTTGGGGGCCAAGGTAGAGTAGGGTAATGGGTGTCAATGAACTTTCCTATGTTACAACAGTGACTACGCTTCAAAAAGTACTTCATTGGCTATAAAGCGCTTTGGGACATCTTGAGGTCGTGAAAGGCGCTATATAAATGCAAGTCTTTCTTTAACGGAATTGTATTTCAGCAAGAGTTAAGGGAGAAGATTGGAGGGGCACGGTGATGGGGGAGGGAGGTTAGAAGTTGATGAGGATCCTAAAATGTAAATTGTCACAATTAATGACATTTGTTTACTAAAGAAAATTCTCTAAGCAACAATAACAAGCCATTAGTTCTGAATCTAGGTTACGCTATTAAGCAAGACATCGGGGATTGAAGGTCTTCCTCGTGCTACATTTAGCACAGTGGTTAACATGTTTGTATCGAATTCCTGCCTCTGTCATTTTAGTGAAGTCGCGACCCCATTTAAAAGAAATGGGTTAAAGACTTTCTAAAACAGTAAATACAGGAGTTTGATGTAAATGTGTGAGTCACTGAGCTATGAATGTTGTAGGGAAAGGATTATAACCCCACGTTATCTTCTGAGGATGCTTAACATGGATGGATAAAGGCATTTTCATAAGCGAATCCTCATTCATAAATATTGTGATATTCTAAATAATTCGCAGCCTTTTGATATAATTAAGTAGACAGGAGGTCTAAACTTTAATATCCACAATTTTCTAAATAATTAACTTTTTTTTAACATTATAATTAACGGAAAATAATCCTCACATAAAAGATACCATTGGCTGATTGCCATGTGTGGGCACACATACATAATTAATCTTTCAGGATAAATTTGTATTTTCTAAAGAAAAGTGCCAAGACGATTTTGTTTTTTTTTTTCCCGTTCAGGATTGTATAGCAATGTATATTGGTTCTTTCAAATCCCGGTCTAATGGACAACTCCCTCTTTAGCTTCTATTTCAATGGTGGCTGTCTTCATTAACAACGCAGTTGACTCTTAACTGTCCTTTCAAAGTAGCTCAACAAGTCGCTCAGTTCCACTGCCACCTTCTCAAGGGCAGCTAAGGATGGGCAATAAATATCGGCCATCCAGCGATGCCCACATCTTGACAATGAATGAAAAAAAATTATCGCGTAGAATCACGGAATCGTGGAAGGAGGCCATTCGGCCCCTCGTGCCTGTGCTGGCTCTTTGAAAGAGCTATCCAAGTAGTCCCACTCCCCTGCTCTTTCCCCATAGCCTTGCATATTTTTCCTTAAGTATATATCCACTTCCCTTTTGAATATTACTATTGAATCTGTTTCCACCACCCTTTCAGGCAGTGCATTCCAGATCATCATAACTCACTGCGTTAAAACATTTCTCCTCATCTCACCCCCTGGCTTTTTTGCCAGTTACCTTTTAAAAGACACAATTGTCTCCAATTCTGAAGAAAAACTGCGGTAAAAATTTTGTAATGGCCTGTTTTCAAAGTTAGCGTCGCAACCGGGGCGGGGAGGGCCGAAATTGGGCCTCGGGCCTCATTTCTACAATTCGGCCTCTTTCAAAATGGGGGCGGCCCACCCTCATTAAAGGGGCAGTAGGTCTACAGACCCCATTTTGAGGCTGATAGCGTGTCATTAATCGCCGACTCAACTCAGTTAAAATTGACCCCCTGAGTAGGGGGTAAAGTTCAACTTCGATGGGAAATGGAAAGGAAAACCAGACAGGATGTATAACGGGCGGCCAAATTACTGCCCGTGCCGAAGTTGAATTTTCGTCCCCAGAATCTCTTATTAAGATAAAGTTAATCCAGCTCACTACTATGAGAAGGGGTCATGGGTTAAAACTGGTAAAAGGAAAGCTTAGGGAACAACTTCTTGGTGCAAAGGAGTGATCAACAACAATCTTCAGGCTACAATAGTGGAAGCAAAAAACCTCGGACTCATTTAAGAGGCGATTAGTTGACTTGATGGCAAATGTGAGGTCATCCACTTTGGATCAAAAAAGGATAGAACAGGGTACTTTCTAAATGGTAGAAAGTTAAAAACAGTGGATGTCCAAAGGGACTTAGGGGTTCAGGTACATAGATCATTGAAGTGTCATGAACAGGTGCAGAAAATAATCAGTAAGACTAATGGAATGCTGGCCTTTATATCTAGACGACCAGAGTTCAAGGGGACAGAAGTTATGCTGCAGCTATACAAAACCCTGGTTTGACCGCACCTGGAGTACTGTGAGCAGTTCTGGGCACCGCACCTTCGGAAGGACATATTGGCCTTGGAGGGAGCGCAGCGTGGTTTTCCTAGAATGATACCCGGACTTCCAGGGTTAAGTTACGAGGAGAGATTACACAAGTTGGGGTTGTATTCTCTAGAGTTTCAAAGGTTAAGGGGTGATCTGATCGAAGTTTATAAGATATTAAGGGGAACAGATAGGGTGGATAGAGAGAAACTATTTCCGCTGGTTGGGGATTCTAGGACTAGGGGGCACAGTCTAAAAATTAGAGCCAGACCTTTCAGGAGTGAGATTAGAAAACATTTCCACACACAAAGGGTGGTAGAAGTTTGGAACTCTCTTCCGCAAATGGCAATTGATGCTAGCTCAATTGCTAAATTTAAATCTGAGATAGAAAGCTTTTTGGCAATCAAAGGTATTAAGGGATATGGGCCAAAGGCAGGTATATGGAGTTAGATCACAGATCAGCCATGATCTTATCAAATGGCGGAGCAGGTTCGAGGGGCTGAATGGCCTTCTCCTGTTCCGATATTCCTAAGTTCCTAAGTTGATGGGAGGATGTAGGTCTCCTTTCGGAATGGGTAAAGTAAGAAAGGGCTGAATGGCCTCTCTCATCTGTATCTATCCAGAGAACATTCAAGCTTATTTTTTGTTCGTGCAATTCTTCCTGATGTGTATTATTGCCAGCACCCTAAATATGCCAAGTGACAGCTCAGCATGTAATCCTGTAGATGGAAAGATGCAAAACATTACCCAGGGTTATGATTCAAGTGCAATTTTTATTTAAAAAATTATTACTACCACATAATTAATCATCAATTCCAATCAAAATTCGTTAAACAGATCAACATTTTTTTTATGCTTGGCATGAAATTAAATTGCACTTTATCAAAATTGAACCCGATAAAGGGCTGTGCTTTTTTTTGAAAGTGCCATTAAAATCCCATTCTGAGAAATTGGACATTTAAAAACATTTAGAGCTTTCCATTCATGGGCTCTATTAAATTTTAAAAGATTTCTGAACAGGCTATTTATTAAGCATAGTTACTGGGAAGAGGAGAGAGAGAAATAAAAAAACACTTTGCTGCTTTCATTTTTGCAATCTAGTTTATATTCATTCAAATTCATAAACCTTCTTTATATTCATCAGATATTAGACACCTTCACATTCCCACGAACCCCTTTCTGGGAATATTCTCAACGAACTGCGCTGTATTTTAATCATTTTGACAGCCCTCATTAGCAGGTTTTTCAATCGCACCGAGCATATTGGAAAGACCACAGTCTTTTCATCATTGTACTCCCTGAAATGGTGGCATCGTATAATCGACTGTACATCATTCGCCCGCACTCTGTATAAAAAGAGCGGAGGAGAGCAGAACACTGCCAGTTCATTTAAAATGTGAAAATGAACAAGATTGCTCCCTCTTCAAGGCCTGGACTCTCTTTCTGCAGGACAATGCAACTTTGGACGGGTCTGCGTTTCCACACGCTGTGAGCAATGCAGGTTTAGCGCCAACAGTCATGTATCATTTATTACCCTTTTTGTTTCAAAAGGAAGTTTTGTGCCAATGTTACAATCCGACAAAGCAATGCTGTGTAGTTTGGTTGATTGATATGGTGATGGGGGGGGGGGGGGCCATAATTTTACTCTAACTTATCTGATGGGCATGATGTGGAGATGCCGGTGATGGACTGGGGTTGACAATTGTAAACAATTTTACAACACCAAGTTATAGTCCAGCAATTTTATTTTAAATTCACAAGCTTTCGGAGATTTTCTCCTTCCTCAAACATTTGCCTGAGGAAGGAGAAAATCTCCGAAAGCTTGTGAATTTAAAATAAAATTGCTGGACTATAACTTGGTGTTGTAAAATTGTTTACAATTATCTGATGGGGACTAGGATGATTTGGGTGGAACGTCTGATTTTACGCCCAGCCCGATTTTACGCCCCGTTGGAGCCGGGCAGGTTGGTTTAAAATCAGCCCCGTACTTTGTCAAACTGATTACCGACTTGGAGTTAGCTGATCTGGGCCAAAGGGGCAGTCGGGGGGACCAGAAATAACCTGAGCGAGTTGAATCAGCCAGGGATTCTTAATGCTGATCACTGTCTAGTGATCTTTGCTGGATGATATGTTTGTGTGGACATTGGGTGACGGCAGGATTGTGTGTGTTTGTGATACACTCCATGGCAAAATAGCCTTGTAGTTACATTAGCTCATGCCCATTTTACATGTAACTTAGCACTGCATGACAATAAGATGACATTTAAACTATTATGTTGGACTGGGCTTGGAAAATCTTCTCAAGTGACGAGCAGAAAGTGTGGCACTCAAAACTACTTTCTCTTTCATTGGGTTACTATACAGCTGCTTTTATTGCAGTCATTCTGGTCACAATATTATTGTTCTTGAGGGGGTACTGAGGTAAGCAACAAAGATAATCCTGGGTGTGAGGAATTTAAATTATGAGAAAAGGTTGATGAAGATGGGTTTGTTTGCAAAAGAGGAGACTTCAAGGTGACGAGGATAGACTGTTCACTATGGCGAAGGGTTTAATTGCTAGGGGGGCATAAGTTAAGAATTAGGAAGTTATGAGAAAGAGAAGAGAGTCGGGTGGGACTTTTTCTCGCAAAGGGTAATATACTTGTGGAATAAGTTACTGGGGAAGCTGAAGAAAGCAGCATAAATGGGTTCAAGATGGGTCTCTGGAGATGGAGAGGGGCTTGAGAGAGATATGGTGAAAAGGCAAGTCGGCAGGCTGTGATCTACACAGAAGGGTTGGACGTTTTTGTAATCCTAAGAAATCTTGTTACATTATCATGAGTGTGTTGGCAGGGTAATTTCCATACTTCTACATCTAATTGAGTACACATCCTGAAATAACTAGGTGTCAGTGTGCAGTTGAGGGGGAGCAAGGCATTGACCTATGCAGCAACCGAGACTAATGATTTACAAAGAGCTCATTAACATTTAGTGCGGAATCGTAAAGCGGTGACATCACTGGCGGTTCTCGAAGTGCCAGCTGCAAGGAGGACCCCTTCAAGCTTCAGATAGGTTTTGACTGCAGAATTAAAGACCGGGGTGTACGTCTAAGATTCAGACGTGCCTCGTCGCACAAGTGTGGTGACAATCTAACTGAACGCAGCAGAAACAAAGGTCCACATTAGGTCCGTCACATTACGCCCAGATATCTGACGGGATTAGAATATTACAGTTTATTCAACAACTATTAGTCATTTATAGTCCTGAGAATATACACGTCCTCTACAATAATGCAAGATATTGGGCCAATTTCTTGCTGGGGTGAGGCAGTTCGCGGCACGCAGTGTGAGTTAGACTTTTTCCTGCACCCTTCGGCTCGAATATAATTTGCGCCGTAACTTGCGGGAAGTGAGAGCAGCTAACGGGGCGGTGGGGGCAAAGGGGGCACCCGGGAACTTAGTGAACGGCAAGACCAACAGTGTATCTCCTTCACCGACGAGATTTAAGGATTGAGAAAGAAACGGAGGAACGAAACGGAGAAGGAAGTAGGGTGAATTAGAGTCAAATCAGGAACAGAAATAAAAATAGAGAGGGAACGAAAGGTTGGATTGAGAGAGAGAAAAAAAGAGACAGAAGAGAAAAGAAAAAAAATAAATTTTTAAATCTCTAAGAACAATTTACAACATGCAGGAATGAGACTGAACAGTTTAAATTGTTCCCTTTCTGGGCCGGAGTGATTGATAGGCGCTACATTAATAATTATCACGTCGTTAAAAGGATACTTACGCTGTTAAGTAGGAGCCCTAATTTTCTGTGGCGAATTTAATGGGCAATAATTGTGCAAATCCAGCAAGTTCTTAAAAATAACGGGGAGGCTGAGGGTGAGACGCTGTTTCTGTGAAGCAAACAGCGCAACAGCGGAAATCGACCAGCAAGTTCTGGCAATGCGCAACTCATGGCGTATCTCTTGATCCCCTGGACTTGCTGGCCGATTTGTGCATTAATAACGATGTGCGTCGTTAACACGCTGTCATTTTCGCAGCAAGATTCGTCCCATTAAAATGTTGGGATCTTTACATCCATTTTCTTCTCTTTATAAAGTTGTGGTTTTCTATTGAATTGGACAAACAAGACAACACAGTGGAAACTTTAAGCATCCCAATTCCTTCTGCATCCCTCTGCCAAGCAAAGAGAACTTGGACTGAGGTGCATATTGTTTGTAGTGGCTCCCCCTCGAGTGTCTCTGATCACCCTATATTGGTACACTGGATGGGAGTACAGAAAGGTTTGTGACACCACGGCAATGTGTCTCATTGCAGCCTGAGAGGAGAGGCCTGTCTGTCAAACCTGCTCTCTCTACCAATTGTGCACACTATGTATTCCACCTCGCCTGTTCAATCCCCCGAGGAAAGGTTCTGCAGAGTTTGTTTGTCCCTCTTCCAAAGACAAACTCCAGAATATCCATCTAACTTTACAACAACAACAACTTGCATTTATATATTGCAAAGAATTACATGGAATGTACAGCACAGAAACAGGCCATTCGGCCCAACAGGTCCATGCCGGTGTTTATGCTCCACACGAGCCTCCTCCCTCCCTACTTCATCTAACCCTATCAGCATATCCTTCTATTCCTTTCTCCCTCACGTGTTTATTTAGCTTCCCCTTAAATGCATCGATGCTATTCGCCTCAACCACTCCATGTGGTCGCGAGTTCCACATTCTAACTTGCTCTAGCACCTTTAATGTAGTAAAACATCCGAAAGCATTTCACAGGAGCGATTATCAAACATAATTTGACACTGAGCCACATGAGGTATTACAACAGGTGACCAAAAGCTTGGTCAAAGAGATAGATTTTAAGGAACGTCTTAAAAGAGGAGAGAGAGGCAGAGAAATGTAGTGAGGGAATTAAATGAATAATTATTACTTGGACAAGGTCACAGGAGATGACTGCCTGCTATGGATCTGTACCCCCAGTGAGGGAGTCAGTAATGCCTTCAGAAAAGGAGGAGAAAATCAGAGCAAAGTTTTTTTTTAAAGAAAAGGTTAAACAGTTGTTAACTCTAAAGGAAAGTTCTGTGTTTGACTGCATTAAAACCCACCAATTTTGTGTACTTTGTAGCAATGGACTCTATTATTGCACCCTTGGGCTAATACTGTATCTCCAATGTCTTTGCTGAGGAAACAATCTCATGCTGAAGTACAGCTTTTAGTGTTGTCTGTTAACTCACCCCCAGTGGGCAAAACTGGCAGCCTTAAAGAATGTGATCTCAGAAGGCAATATAACCAAGGACTGCTCCCTTCTGATGGCCCATTTCTCACATTATTGCCTCACGTCACTCATGTTGTACTGCCCTGACACAACAGATATTGCTTTTGTCTTTCACCGGAAGATTGCAACTCCCTGGTGCGATCGATAACCTCGACTGCAATCACAGCTTTGGTTCATGGTCTTCATGCTCATATGTTCGTACGCAGTCAAATATTTAATTTGAAGTGGAGGGGGCGGGGGGGGGGAGATGGAAGGAACAAAACCAATAATTCAATAAAAAGGAAATCAATCACTGGCGGTGAGAGGAGTCAAGTGTGAGTGTAGTGCAGTACTGTATATGAATACACATTCCACTGTGTAGATATTTGACTGTACATGGATACAGATTCAACAACAACAACCAACTTGCATGTTTATAGTGCCTTTAACTTAGTAAAACGTCTCAAGGTGCTTCCCAGGAGCCATTATCAATCAAAATTTGACACCGAGCCACGTAAAGAGATATTAGGACAGTTGAACAAAAGCTTAGTCAAAGAGGTAGGTTTTAAGGAGCGTCTTAAAAGAGGAGAGAGAAGTGGAGAGAATTATGGCCTAGGCAGCTGAAGGTACGGCCGCCAATGGTGGAGCGAAGGAAATCGGGGATGGGCAAGAGGCCAGAATTGGAGGAGAGCTGAGATCTCGCGGAGGTTCTATGGTGCAGTGATGAAGCCGCACATAAAAGTTAGTTCTGCGCCAACCATCTTGTGAGTTCTTTATCCTCAGCTGAAATACTTGATATACGTCACAGTAACATCTGTAAAGTGCTGATGTCAGAGTGAAGAAGTTGCTAGAAATATATCATTGAATGGGTAACAAAGGAACTAAAATACTTTACGTTTGGGTTGGATCACATGGTGTTTGGGTGCTGGCGTCCATTCCTATCTCGTCCAGGCTACAAGTGGGTTTCCATTTTGAACTGAGGACAGTTGAATGGTGTTGCAGTGAGTTGGAACTCCAAAGTGCTGTACCATGGCGAGGAAAGACGTGGGTTAACACTTGTATTTCTTTGCAGAATAAATTCATATTCTTGACTGTGACATCCAGGGTGCAGAAGTGTTGAGATGCTGGGTTTCTAGCTCTGATAGCATTGTAATTTAAGGCTACATCCAGGTCCTCAAAGCTTCATTCACCTGCAGGGACCGTCGCTCATTTTGGTTCAAAAATGTAACCAATTTTGTTGTATGTCACTTGTCAAAATAAACGCCACTCCGTTGCCTAGAAATTGCTGTTGGCGATATTTGTGGGCCGATGCTTGGCGCTCTCTGTTTCTTTTTGTCCACTGTTTACAACAACTCGGGTTGCCAGACCTTTGGCCCAAGTTAGGTCAATGGGCAGAGAGGTGGCAAATGGAGTTCAACATCGATTAGTGTAAACTCATGAGATTGGTGGATATGGCTTACCTATTAACTAGTAATGTGCTTGAGATATCAGAGTAGGACAAAGATCTCTTGATTTGGATGGACAACTTGTTAAAACCAGTAGTTTAGTGTTTGTAGGCGGTCAGGAAAGCAATTTAAGTGTTGGGATGTATTCATTGGGTGTGACTTATAAGTTTAAGGAGGTGATTTTGAAGTTGGATCTGGCCTTGGTGAGATTGCAGCTGAAGGACTGCATTCAGTTTTAGTCTCTGTTTTACAGAAAGGATATGGAGCTTTTAGAGGGGAACCCAGAGGAAGGCTGGGATGCAGTTTTCTGAACATAGAGAGTAGGATTATGAGAATAGATTGCCCACCCTGAGACTTTACTCTCTTGGGAAAAGGAGGACAAGGGGGTAGAGATCTTTACATTTTTTTTTGGGGTGTGAACAAATTAGACCCAGAAAAGTTTTTCTTTTGTCGGGCGCAGAATTGGAGGACAAGGGGCACAGTTTGAAGTTAAGGATGTCAAAAGAAAATTTTAAAAATTTGGCATCACATTTAAAGTAAGAAGGTGGTAGAAAATGTGGAATAAATTACCAGTGGGGGTGGTGAACAGAAAACTATGGCAGATTTCAAAAAAGGGTTTAAAGAATTCCTGTCAGTAAATAGGATTCAGGGCTATTAGATCTAGAATCACAGTATGGAACCTTATGGGGGCTTTTGAAGGGTAGATTAAATGGATTAATGGTCTTTTCCTGTCCAAATATAAATATGTGTATATGTGTGTGTATATATATATATACTTTAAGCATCTGCTTATATCAACAGCTGTGATTTTTAGACTTGCATTCCTCAAATCTTTGTAATCTATGTCACTCTTACTGATAGTGTGTGTCATTCTTAATATTTCTTACGTGTTGACAAAGTGACTGTAGTTTGATATAACCATTTCTTCTTTTATTTGTTGAGCTTCTCCTTGGCATCAACGTAACATAGATGGTTAGGAGTCTACTTCATGCGCCATGCAGGGAAACAGTGGCCTTGGACTCTACGGGGTAGAACTTGTTCCTCGTTGAGCCCGTTTTTTTCCTGGTGGAAAACGAGGCCGGACAGCACAACTTTCTCAAGGCTGTGTCCCCGCGCCCCAAGGCCGCCTGAAAAAAATATCCGACTCCATAGTGAGTCGAGCGATTTTTTTTTTTCAGGCATTCCCGGCGTCCATGTAAACCAGGCGATAGGCCCTCACATTGACACGTGCAAGGGGCCTAATGCCTGTGTGATTTTCTTAAGTTGCTCATCTCAATTCTGGGAAGTCGGCTAAGCCACCAATAGTGAAAAGAAAAAAATACGCACAAAGCAAGGCTTTCTGTTGACGCATATCATGGGGAAACCAAGCCTTATGGTGCAATGCAGGTGTCAGCTGTGGCTCAGTGGGTAGCTCTCTCGCCTCTGAGTCAGAAGGTTGTGGGTTTAAGCCCCCACTCCAGAGACTTGACCACAAAATCCAGCCCAACACTCCCAGTGCCAGTACTGAGGGAGTGCTGCACTGTCGGAGGTGCCGCCTTTCCGATGAGATGTTAAACTGAGGGTCCCGTCTGTCCTCTCAGGCGGACGTAAAAGATCGCGTGGCCGCTATTTGAAGAAGAGCACGGGAGTTGTCCCCGGTGTCCTGGTCAGTATTTATCCCTCAACCAACACCAGTAAAACTAGATAATCTCAGTCATTTATCACATTGCTGTTTGTGGGACCTCGCTGTGCACAAATTGGCTTGCTGCATTTCTTACATTACAGCAGTGTCTACACTTGAAAAAGTACTTCATTAGCTGTAAAGTGCTTTGGGACGTCCTGAGGTCGTGAAAGGCGCTATATAAGTGCAAGCCTTTCTTTCTTTTCTCAGGGTTGTGTTGACATCTCCAGCAAATAAAGGGCACTGATTATATTGAGACAGGTCCATTTCAGTCACACTGCAGTTGCTGTAAGCTGATAGCCATTTTTTAAGCAAGCAGAAACAACGTGAGATTATCGTTTCCTGTCACAATGTTTTTAAATGGAGGGATTGTGTTACAAGTCTTGCAAGGGAAGCAGCAAAGGCTTTCCGTCTTGTTTCCAACAGTCACCTTCCCAGGCTGGCAGTCATTTGGGAAATGCAGTCAAGGTTTTCGCTGGCATTAAAGTCGTCGGACTTGGCTGTGATCAGCGGCACATTATGGAAGGTGCCGGAGGAGGGGGAAGTATTTTATATTGAGCGAGACCCATGCTGGCACTGCTGGGTCCCGACACACAGAGCTCACGCAGCCAGCTACAACCTGAAGGCAAACCTGCTGTGATTCACTTGGCCGGGCAACTGGGGAGATCCTTTTTTTTTAACCATTGGTTTACAGCCAGCTGTGCCAGACCTAAACATCTGGAACCAGCAGTGTTCACAATGAAAGCAGCTTGTAAACTCTTGCGTCCCGATTTTGTCCTTTTCAGAATTTCATAGAATCGTACAGCACAGAAAGAGGCCATTCAGCCCATCGTGCCTGTGCTGGCTCTTTGAAAGAGCTGTCCAATTAGTCACGCTCACCCTCTCTTTCCCCCCACAGCCCTGCAAATTTTTCCTCTTCAAGATTTTATCCAATTCCCTTTTGAAAGTTACTATTAAGTCTGCTTCCACCACCCTTTCAGGCAGTGCATTCCAGATCACAACAGCTCGCCGTAAAAATAATTCTCCTCATCTCTGCTATGGTTCTTTAAATGAGTTTTTTTTTGAAAGGTGCTGATCTCCCCCATCTAAAGATGCTGGGGTGTGGGTCCACTACCTCACTCAAGTTGCCTAGACGTTGAGCGTTAGCAGGCTTTTTTGACATCGCAGCCTAGCCTGAGGTCCACACCTGTCATCCAATCTCATCCCAAGTCTAAAGGTTGCTGAGGCCAACTTTAACGCCCCCTCCCCCACATCTCTGGTTGGGTTTAGCTAACTCAGCATCGACTGAGGATTGAACCTGGAAACTTGTACTGCCTTGTAGATTCACACTTGGCATTGCATTTACCCAGTTAGCCAGCTGAGGGGGAAGAGGGGAGAAATCAATCTTCATTAACTAATGTAAAAAAAAGTTAATAGTTTCGAGTGAGATACTCGATCCGATTTAGATCTCTGTCCTGTTTAGAGTGGGAGTTTTTTTTTTAAGGAAATGCTTTGACAGAAGCACCAAGATTCCCCTTTGGGTTTCTACTCTGTGCTCTTAAAAGAGCTCCAATTTCCTCCAGTGTAGACAGATACGATCTTTGTTTGAAGATCTCATCCTGAGGACTGAAATTTACCAGGGCAGTCAGCCCCATTAGCTGCGGGCCTCTCATTATTATGTACAAGTTCTTGTGTCATTAATTATGCCGTAGAAGTAATACTGATGCTCCACAGAGAATTATTCCGAACTATACTCGGAGTGTTGCTTCCAGTTAAGGTCACCGACCCTACTCCAAGGAAGTCACGTTGCACCACTGGAAAGAGTAGGAAAGGGCAAGTAAATAGTTTCTAATCTTAGATCATTGGTTCATGAGGAAAGGGTCAAGCAGCTCAATTTGTTCTCATTAGAAGAAAAGATTGAGTAATCGGGGAGCAGGTGTGATTCGAGTGCTTTGAAATTATGAAAAGAATTGATATGCTGGAAACTGGAACCAGGAGTAAGAAACCAAAGGTCACGATTATAAGCTGAAGAAACATGAGCTACATTCCCATAGGGAGAGAGAGAAAATTAATCTCACCCTGGGCCGCTTAGCTTCTCAATTAGAGTTGCAATCTTACGGGATGAAATGCCGCTGCCCACAATTAGATCAAAGCCCGTTCAGTCTCTTAAAAGGGAAACGATCGAGTCCCTGATTATGAAGGAAGTGGAAACAACACGTGTTTGTTACAGGTCTACAGAAAAAAAAAGGACTTCCATCACAGTGAGCGAGACATACCTGGTTATGTTCATTTCAAAACTGAGATTGATAAATTTTCGTTAGGCAAGGGGTATATTAAGGGTTACGGAACCAAGGCGGGTAAATGGAGTTAAGATACAGATCAGAAAAGTGATCTAATTGAATGGCAGAACAGGCTTGAGGGGCGAAATGGCCCACAAATGGTCCTATGTTATAAAATTCAACCCAGTGAGGGGGTGAAACCCACACCGATCCTGGTGTCGTCGGGCAGACTCCAGGCACACAATTTTCCACCGATTTCCCGCCCGGAGCAGATGGGAAGTCGACCGGTGGGATTTCATTGATGAGATATAATAGCCCAGGACTCATTTCTGGAGCATTGGCTGAGTTTCTAACTCATACCCACCCGCCTGGAGTTAAAATCGGGGCCGGGGGTTTGGGTGATTGGAGGAGGGATTGTAATGAAACACAGACTTAGCATTGGTCTTAATCTTATTTTTTGATATTTTATTTATTTAGTATCTTATTATTTTTCCCCCTTTTTCCTGTCTCTTGCTCTTCCCGGATCCCATTGTCCAGCTGGCCAAGAAGAGAACCTGCATGCTGGCCTTTACTAGGATTGCCAATTCTGGTTGGGCGTAGTCCTGGAGCTGTCATCACATGACCTCCCGCCTCTAACCACCTCACCCCCATGCCACCACCATTGGTTGCCTGACATGTCCATCCTCAGGGTGCCCCGCCTTCCCACGGCCAAATGGGAAACGAGCAGACACTTCTTTGTTACTCAATTGGATGATTCTTGACTGTCAGTCAAACAGCTCTTTCCCCATCTCCGATATTTTTAGAACAAATAAGCGAAAGTGTTCAAAGAAAATGAAAAGGGAACACGATTTGTTTTTAATGTCCCGATGATCTTTCTCCCCGGGCGTTGCTAACGGCAGTGCCTTGGAGAACTAATCTTCAATTCCTGGAGATGCCAGGTCAATCCTGGAGGGTTGGCAAGCTAGCCTCTACCAGTGCAACTCTATAACAGGCCTTTGGGAGCCCAGAGTGATCTCCTCTCCTGGCTTGTAGGGAAATCATCAACATTTCTATTCAGTGCTAAGTTCAGAGCTCACATTAATTTACTGAGTCCTCAGGATCCCGATCCGCAGCTTTGAAAATCCAATACTTCGTGCGTCAGCACCTGCCAAATGTTCATGTATTGACCTCGATGAGTCTCAGCACTGAAACACCCGAGAGGTTTATATTTTCGCAAAACTAAGGCAAATAAGAAGAGCAGACAGCTAGCGCAGACTTCGCATCCCTTTGGTTAGTCATCTCTCTCAGATTGCTTCAGGAACCCGCCAGGGACTTTTATTTGTAGACGGTGGTATATTTGACATGATGAGCACAGCAAATGACCATTGAGTCACCCACATTTCTAATCTGAAGCTGCTGCTCATCAGGGTTTAGCATTTTAGAAATTCGTGTCACCCACCTTACATTGAATTACTCAGAATGTACAGCACAGAAACAGGCCATTCAGCCCAGCAGGCTTATGACGGTGTACGTGCTCCACACAAGCCTCCTCCCATCCCTCTTCATTGGGCCGAAGGGCCTGTTTCCATGTTGTAAACTTCTATGATTCTATAACGAGGGGGCATAGACTTAAGGTGAGAGGGGAGAGATACAAAAGGGTCCAGAAGGGCAATTTTTTCACTCAAAGGGTGGTGAGTGTCTGGAACGAGCTGCCAAAGGCAGTAGTAGAGGCGGGTACAATTTTGTCTTTTAAAAAGCATTTGGACAGTTACATGGGTATAGAGGGATATGGGCCAAGTGCAGGCAATTGGGACTAGCTTAGTGGTATAAACTGTGCAGTACCTACTATGATACTGTGAGCACCGAAAGGCTTAACAGTCATTTCTCACCTTTCTTTTCGCATGTTCTGATCTCTCAAAACTGCACTCTCCTTCCACTCCTAAGCTATATTCAGATTTACTTTCTCACTTTGCTGTGACTCTTAGCTGGGTCCAATCGTCCCACGTGAGCAAACTCTCAGCGAATATTTCTTTGCGAGATAACAGGATCCACTGGTATCTGGCCAGCTCAAAACAACATGGTGATTTTAGAGGCTCCCGTGTCGGTACAGGTTTAATCTCGTACCCTGTCAGGAGATGAATGGTCTATATTGTCCATGAATATTATTAGTAGATGAGTAGCACACATGACTATTGACTCAGTACTCGGGCAAATGATCTGGATCTGGGTCTGAAGCTGCCACTGGCCAAGGTTTAGCATTCTATAAATTCACGCCACCCGTCTATCTGGTCAACCCCAAAATTCTCTAATGCCCCTCAATTTCTTCTTTTGCCAAAATACTGTCCATCTCCCTCTTGAATTTGCAGAAACTACCCACCCCCTATGACTCCCTGCACAGTCTGTCTCTAACGTTCCCCACCCTCTGTGAAAAGTAATTTAATTTAAACAGTCCCTTCACCATTTACTGAGTGTAGCGCTCACACCTCTGAGTCAGGAGGTCGAGCGTTCAAGCCCCACTCCAGAGTCTTTAGAACGAGACATTAAACCGAGGTCCTGTCTGCCCTCTCGGGGGATGTTAGAGATCCCATGACACTATTTAAAGAAGAGCAGTTGAGTTCTCCCTGGTGTCCTGGCCAATATTTATCCCTCAACCAAACTCTGTAGAACAGATTATCTGGTAATTTATCTCATTGCTATTTGTGGGACCCCCCTGTGTGAAATTGACTGTCTTGTTTCTCTACATTACACCAGTGACTACACTTAAAAAGTAATTAATTGGCTGTGAAGCACTTTGGGACGTCCTGAGGACATAAAAATTGTGATATAAATGCAAGTTCTTTCCCTCTTCTGAACTGGATTCCATGGTCCTGTGTTACAGAGTTTGTGGTTATGACAAGCAATTTTATTGGTATTTTATTGATCTATACCCCATAGAATCTTAAAAACCTCAATAAGGTCTCCCTCCACCTTTTATTCAGTGTCAATATCATTTTTTTTCCAACAGTTTTTGCTACAAAGCCTGGAATAGAAAGACTGTGCTCTAGGTATTCATGTACATGCTTTCTGTCTCATCATCTTCACAGTATCCGTGTAGATTTAGTGTTGGCACCTTCTAATTGTACATACGTTGACAACAAATCTCAAAAGTTACCAAACATGCTGCACGCATGTTGTACGTTTTGTGAAATTTCAGGCAGTGCTTATCTTAGGCAGTCGTTAATTAACACTGCTGCGTGTTCATTAATAATCCTCATTAGTGCTTTAAATTGGTCTGTAATGAACGGGAAGGGCTGCCCAATGTGACTCCTAAGTACCTGTATAATACTCGAAGGCAGTGAGGCAGTAGTTGCTAGCATTGGAGCCAGACAGAAATAACATAACTTCTGACATTCGTTTCAGTGACCCCAACACCATGCTTCGCAGGAGATAGAATCTCATGGAACAAAGAAGTTAATTTCAGTGCCAATTATTTTCTTTTTGTTGCAGTACTTTTGAAATGAAGGTGCATGAGTGATGCAGCCCGGCTAGGGAAATAGCATTGATTGCATCGACGTGGATTTCTACTGGTACTTATTAGCACATTCCATTATTCTGCTACTGATCCAAGTAATATGCCAAAAGCAGGAGTGCATTGTGCCCTCTCCTCCCCAGGTCGTGGTACCAATTGTTAGTCTTTATATGAGCCCTGTCTTTGTGAAATAAGAATAGATAAATGGTGGAAGCGCACAGCAGCTTGATCAGCACCTGAATGTCAAGGACATCTTAGGCTTCCTTTACCCTACAGCTGTAGCGCACTTTGAGCTGAGCTTTTTGATGTTTACTGTAAACCCGGAGTTAGGACCCTACCTGAACCAGACATCTTGCACTTTCTTAGGGTCGGTGTTAAAAAAAAGAAAGAACTTGCATTTATATAGCGCCTTTTACGACCTCAGGATGTCTCAAAGCGCTTTACAGCCAAAGAAATACTTTTTGAAGTGTAGTCACCATTGTAATGTAGGGAAACACAGCAGCCAATTTGTGGACAGCAAGATCCCACAAACAGCAATGTGATAATGACCTGATAATCTGTTTTAGCGATTTTGGTTGAGGGATAAATATTGGCCAGGACACTGGGGAGAACTCCCGTGCTCTTCTTCGAAATAGTGCCATGGGATCTTTTACGTCCAGCTGAGAGGGTTCAACATCCCATCTGAGAGACGGCACCACCAACAGTGCGGCACTCCCTCCGTACCGCACTAGAGTGTCAGCCTAGATTATGTGCTCAAGCCTCTGGAGTGGGACTTGAACCCTCGATCTTCTGTAAAGCACAACTTTTTGTAAAGCAAAATCCACTTCTTATCAGTGCTCTGGCTGTAATTTAAAGGCAGCCTTAATGTTTGACCCTTCATCAGCACGGATCAAAGACTCAGCAGCTTACTGGTTCTGGTGAAGGATTCCGTTAACTTTTCACTTTCAGGAGCCGATTTTACGGCTGTGCATTTCCAGCATTTTCAGTGTTTTGGTTCCGAATTCCCCAATTCATGGTTGTTCTTTCTATCTCCACTACATGGTGTGGATCCTCTACTCGATATAGTAGGGTGTGGAGTTTGTGGCCGGTGGAATGAAGATCCTTTCTATGGTATGGTGGGGTCCAGTGTGTGGACAATATGCTGTTGATACTTTTGATGGTCGGGCACAGTGCCAATCTTCCGATGGAGTAAGTGGTAGGGTAGGGTGTGGTGTTGATTCTTTCTATGGTATCAGGTAACCTTAGGTCTCACTGGACCCTGAGTCCAATGGTTGCTTGATACTGGTCCTATCCACGTAGTAATTTGATCGAGAAAAGGTACATATATTAACAATCATTGCACATTCCTGCAATCATCACACTTCCTGTCACACTTTGGCTGTTACTTGACTTGAGCATTGATGCATTTAGTGGCACCCAAATGCATTTAAAGGAAAGCTAGATAAGTACATGAGGGAGAAAGGAATAGAAGGATATTCTGATAGGGTGAGATGAAGTAGGGAGGGAGGAGGCTCGTTTGGAGCATAAACACTGGCATAGACCAGTTGGGTTAAATGACCTGTTTCTGTGCTGTAAATATTATGTAATACTATGTAATTCCCTTCAGACATTACACTCAGCCTATCCTCTGATTCTTGGTGAGCAACCCAACAGGATATCTGCTGGTATATATAAAGCATATTGGTGTTGCAATGTTTTTTCCTCAGCTTTTAGGGTCAATGAGGGAACTAGATTTTTTGGTATATTTTAATTGTGGAGATAAAATAACATTTTTTGTCATTTTCCAAAGTGCAGCGTCTCCTAAAAACATTGCTTCTGCGAAATATAATAACACTGGTACACTGCAGTCATTTCAGTGGCACCCAGTTGCTTTTGGAAGCTGTTTAGATAAAATAAAGTACTGAGATACTGTAGGACATTATTCTTTTTAATAACCGCGGTCTCACCAGGAAAACAGAAACGACAAATTATGTTGAGTCGAAGTTAATGTAGATAATTGAAAACGTCAAACTCCAACATAAATAAGTGCAATATTAGGGCCACTTAGAATACACTGTGGTACCTATTTATTATATATAAAAACACAGCTGCAAAATATGGATCTTTCCCCGGCAGTAGGTCTCCAGTTAGTTATTAAATAAGAAACATGCATCTTTTAAGGAAAGAAAATATTTATTCAGAGGCTTGGAAGGGACAACTGGACTTGCAGAATTTGCATTAGGGTTGGTTGGAACAGTTGAAGTCAACAAGGTCCAGCAACCCAAAGCCCATATTCCTCCCTCACCCCCCACACCTCCTTCTTGAAGGATCCTATCCCACTTACCCACTGTCTGACTTTGTGGGAAGGTTTCCTCTTGTATAGCAAAATCGGAATCTATTTATAAAGAACACAATTGCACCAGAGAAAGAATTTTCCTTCCTCTTTCCAAAAATACATTGTTGCTTCAATGGTCTGCCCTGGTAATTTACTCCTCAAGTCTATTACCCATTGTTCAAAAATGTCTGTCTGGCTCCGAACCTTTTAACTGCTATTAACTCGTGCCTTCCTGGTATTTAAACCCTTCACCATGGGAAACGATTTTCCCACTTCACCTTTGTCAATCCACCCCTCCCACTCATAACCTTGAAAACTTCCATTTGGTCTCCTCTTTTCAAAAAAACAAAACTGCACGAAACCTTCTTCATAACTCTGAAGATTCCAAACCTCTCTTCATTGCTCAGCTCTATGCACTCGCTGAGGAACAAGGCTATCCTTCCTATGAATGGGTGAGCAAAACTGCACACAATATTCCACATGGGATCTGGCCAATATCGCATGCAACAACAATAATGCAACCTTCTTTGATTTGTACTCTAATTTATCCAGATCCTCTTCTCAGAAAAAGCTTCTCACAGTCCTGCAACTAGTATGGTAAAACAAAAATCAATTCAATAATATTATTTGGCTTTATGCGCGTAAACCAGTCAAATCCCAGGACACCATCGCTAATATGCACACCTTCCGTCATAGCCTTTGATCCTGAGGAAAACATACCGAGCTGGAAATTCGCCGTGGGAGGTAACGCAAAATGGGCGGTACTGCATGGGCCGCCCTGCCCATTCTTCGGTTCCAGTGAGACCGAATATCAGGCGGAGCATATAGCAGGCAGCCAATGCAATCCCGCATGTTGTGGGTTACCACCCAAGTCAGATTTCTACCCCACACTGTCACTAAGAATAGAGGAAGCTGTCCTCTTCTGCTTGGTATGGAAAATCATCAACCTGTTGATAAAGAACACGCTTATGATTTTGCTACATCCATACATATGCGTCTTTTCCATCATGGTTACTGGATAGTAATCAGCAGCGGGAACCCTGACCAGTTCTTACCTCCCTACCCTCGGGTCATTAAGGCCAATTGCAATGCCTCGACTAATACACAACTCAGTACCACACTGGGCAGTCAATGTGGCAACAGAGCCATTGAAGCGGCCTTGGCCTGCTCATTTAGCAGAATGAAAACACACCTCAAGGTGATTTTGTTAACATGTGGCAAGAATGTCAAGACTTTGGAGAGGGTGCAGAGTGTTACAAACTGGATAGCCAGGTGGTGAGAGATAGAATAACAGAGCCTGGTCTTCAGTTGCTTCCAAGCCTTTATTCACAAAGTTCAACATTACACACCCTCCTATAAATGGATACAAGAGACTGCCCAATTGATACCCTCCACCTGAATACAATTAACACTAATTGATATAAATCACAGACACAATTAACAGATTCCCTTCTCTCTCTTTAAATAAAATGTTAAAAAAATTAAACTTCAGATATATAATACAAACAAAATTTCAAAATTAAAAACTTCCATACTCTGTACAACTTATACTATTCAAAGCATTACATTGTGAGGTGACCCTTCTCCAGGACCCCTAATCATTTCGTTGGACATGTATTTCTTTCAGTAAAACAATCCGACAGTTGACGGCTTGAATCCACCCATTTACTTTTAGAGATTTCCTTTCTCTCCAACATCTGTTTCAAGCCAGCAAGGTCATCCATAACCTTTCCTCACTCACATTTTTTGTAGAGTGTACATTATCCCACAATGAACCATTTGTCTCCATAACATTCAGTGGGTATTCTATCTTCAGTACTCCTATTATACAGGATGTCACTCAAGATATTTGCCAAATAGAATCCCATATCCACTGCACAAGAGCCAGTGTTTTAGCAGCCAGGGTACTTTTAACAACCCTTTTTATTTTCTTAGCTCCCCAAGCTAAAGGACAGCATTTCTCATTCTCACCCATAAGAAACACGATGAAACCAGCTGCACTAGAATACCCATCAGGAAGATTAGCATGTGAAGCATCGCTAAAGATAACTAACTTCATTTTCTTGGGTCACCTAAGGATGGGAACTCATGTACACATTTATCTATGTTTAATTTTCGTGATGTGTTATTTGCCCTTAAAACATTCTCTACTATGGGATGTTTCACTGAAGTTCTTAACTCCAACACATCAAAACTAGCATCTGGTCTAGTCTGAGTGCACAACCAGTTCAACTGACCAATCAAGCTTCGGAATTGCTCTGTCTCTTCTTCAGATATAACATCACCTTGCTGTGATGACCTGGTATGATTAACCGGGATGGGAGTAACATTCTCCAAATAGGATTGTTGATTTAAAGTTAGACCAGACCCCCTCTGCTTAATATCTGAACCAATTTATTTAAAAGCCCCCCAGGCCTAACTCCCAATTTTAAATTCTACTCTAATCTTATGAATGACGAATTTCTCAAATTCCGCAGTACCACCCCATAAGAAATCATCAACAGGCATTATGAAAATGCCTGAAAGTTTTCCGTTATGGTACCAATAAAACATTGCAAGATCTAATTTTAGTTGCATACAACCTATTTTCAGCAAAACAGATCTCACCGAAAAATACCATACATTCAGGCCATAGACCATTTGTTTAGTTTCCATAGTTTTCCATCTGCAGCCACTGCCTCTTTAGGCAGTTTCAGAAACACTTCTCTCTGAAAAGTATCGTCCTGCAGAAATGCAGCTTTTATGTCAATTGACCTACATTCCCATGAATATGCTGCCAAAAGAGTCAAAAAGATTTTTAAGATTACCTTTCCAGCAGTGGGAGAATCCACTCGAACATCTGTATCACCCAGTTTCTCTTCAAAACCCCGAGCTATCAACCTTGCTTTCGCCTTAAGTCCCATCTGCAAGGACTTTTTCAGTACAAACCCATCTATGCGACAAAGCTGGTTGACCCTTATCTGATACCTCAGAATAAACTCCAAATTCTTTCCAATTATCTAACTACCTTTGTTTTGCCTCTCCTACTCGTTTATCCTTAAGTTTATTGGCAGCCACCAAAACTTCATGATCATGAGGACTTCTGCTCCTAGTCCTGTTACGTGACTGTTCTGTTGACTTTGTTTCATTGTCTGACTTAGTCAAGCGGCATCTTCTACTTCCACTTCTCTGTCTGTAGGGATGACTACTGCGAGATCTCTCTCTTTCATCTCTAGTTCGAGATCATTTTCTGACGTGAAATTTACTTTCGGACTCCCTATCACTACTTGTACTCCGCTTTCGTATTCTCCACTCTTTTACCCCATTCTGCCAGTCCACGGACCTCGCTTCATGGACATCATCCTGAACATTCAACCAATATCAAAACCTAACAGTAGCTTTGCCTGCACGTCCCATTGTTGTATTCCTCCATTCATTATTCCCTTCTGGAACATATGTCACTCATGTACCCACTTTGGGTAATTGTTTTGTGGATGTGATAGCTCAGTCATGTGTTTCTTGATCACTAACATTCCCACTGTCCAGCCCTTGATCTACCTCAGTCTGTACCTCTAGAACCTCATAAAAAAAATCATGAACATCTGAGACACAAGATGCCTCATTTACTTCTATCAGCTGCTCAAAATCCGAGATTTTATAATTAATTCAAATTAATCGTGAGGAATGAACCTTAACAGTTTGACAGGTACTGTCTTACCATCATGACCTGTTACCTTACCAGGGCCTTTCCATTCCCTATAACCCTCTCTTTTATAGTATACCAACTCTCCTGAATTGAACCCTGTCTCAGATGGTCTAATACGATGCCTCAATGCTCTATGTATTTTCTCTGATACCTCAGCCTTGATAAAAGCCTGTCTCCCGGTATGCATAGCATTTAAATGCTCAGAAAAAAATGGCACTAATTGTCAAACCTTTGAGAGCAGGAGGATTATCGGCAAGAACAGAAGGTAATTTGGGATTGGGCCCATGGACTAGTTGGTAAGGACTATATCCTCCAACCATCTGAAGAGAATTCTTTGCATGAACTGCCCATGCTCGGGCAGTTGACAATTTACACTCTGGTCAATCAGCCAAAATTTTATGCACCATGCTGTCAATCACAGCATGATTCCTTTCACAAAGACCATTGCTAAAAGGGCTCTCATCTGCTGTATTCATGACAGTTATATTCATATTCTCACACATATCTCTGAATTCCATGTTATTGAATTCACCTCCATTATCGGTCAAAAATGGTGTCCCAAGTCGAGTCCCGATCCATTTTTCCATAATTTTATCTAGAATAACCTTCTTCTCCTTACTTTATATTAGTGTAGAAATACTAAATCTCATAGCCAGGTCAATAAAATGTAAGATGAAAACATTTCTGTCTTTGTCCTGTACCTTTAGATTCATGGCAACTACCTCGTTAAAATCACGTGCCAATAGAACACTCACAATAGGATGTGGGGGCGTCCATCTATACTTCTTACAGATTTCACAGTTCTCACTAATCTCGTCCATTAGCCTCGTATACCCCTCAACTACACCTGCATCTTTTAGCAGGAGTTTTAAACAGACAATTTTCCCACCCTACTTGTCAATGTAACTTTAAGACAATTTGTGTTTTTTCTCTTATCCTTATAACCTGATGCCATTAATACTTGTCTAACACGCCGATGAGAAACATCAGGTTTTATTAAGGGGATACAATAATGCCCTGACTGAGTAAACTGCAGATCAACTGATTTCCCAAAAATGATTGCCTCATCGTGTTCCATGTCAAGTTTCATTTTTACCTTTTTCATGGAAGGTTTACCCAAAAGTATAGGTATCTCACTGGAGACTACATCCGTACTTATAAAATGGCCTACTCCAGCTATCTTACATGGAATTACCACTCTCGAGTGACCTCAAGGTGTTGTCATCTCCAAACCTAAAAGATGTAGAACTTTTATATTCCTTAACCTTGTGTCGATCCTCACTACTTAGTGAACCAAGATAACATTTTAACCAATCTACCCCGCATACAGTTAAAGTATCTAACATCGCACAATTAAAGGAATCTGCGACTAATACATTCACCATAGGATTAAAACTCCTTGTGACCAGTATAATCTGTTCAGATTCATCATTATCTTCATCCTCTTCCTTACAACTACTTTCTTCATGCATCATTTCAAAGACCCTTCGCTCTGGGCAATTCACCTCATAATGATACTTAGAGTCATTTCTATTGCATCTACTGATTTTTTCCTTGGGCATTCCTGGGATTCATTCGCCCGTTATTACTGTCCCAGTTTTGTCTTCTGTTGATGTAACTGGATTTGCTGTACCTGCTTTCATCATCAATCTGGCTGTCTTTAATCCTTCTGTCATACTGACACCTGCGTCCGGTCTCTTGAACATTTTGACACCTGGTTTGGCGCCTGCATTCAGTATCTGGAACACTGAAACCTGGTAACCATTGAATCTTCCATTCTTTGTGTCACAGTGGAAGGCCTCATTTGTTCCATGAAGGCTGAAGGGAATGATTGTTTCCCCAGGAATTTTTTTAAGGTAGCAGTCTTTTGGTCCAAAAGAGTCTCTTTTTCCGAAAACTGGATGCCAGTTAGGACCATTTGCCTGTCCATATGAGACACCTTAGCACAATCTAATAATTTAAACACCGGTACCAATCCAGGGATTCCCAAATTGAACTTTGTCAACCTTTTGTACAATTTGTTGAAGTCCATGATACACTTTTCCATTGAATGGCCATCTGTTTCCCGAAATCTATCAAATGCTGACCAGGCCTCATAGGCACTTAACAGGTCAAGTTCCTTGTAGATTTTATCCAGAAATTCTATTAGAAAGGTAAAACCTTCATCATTGTCCAAAAGATCTGCATCCATCTCAGAAAATACCTTACTTCTGATTTTACTTCGTTCGGGAAGCGACAACACCAAGGTCATGCTTTGTTTTCTCTGTGGTAGAGTAGTAACCAGTGTCCACATATCAACCTCATTCTTCCACTGGTCATACGGTTCAAACTCCGAGAACATCGGAGGGAAATCGGACCTCGACAATTTAAATTTGCTTTCTGCCATTTTCCACAATGGCCACTCGGCTTTCAAGTTTTTCTTTTTTATGTCCAAAAAAAAATAGTAGTTTCCAACCTCCACCTTTAGGCAACCATTCTCTGCCACCATGTTACAAATTGGATAGTTAGGTGGTGAAGGAGAGAACACTAGAGCCTGGTCTTCAGTTGCTTCCAAGCCTTTATTCACCCTGCTCAACAATACACAGCCTCCTATAAATGCATACAAGAGACTCCCAATTGATACCCACCACCTGAATACAATTACCACTAATTAATATAAATCACAAATACAATATTAGAGTTCTTTGAGGAAGTAACAAGCAACGTGGATAAAGGGGATCCTGTGGATGTGGTGTACTTGGATTTCCAGAAGGCTTTTGACAAGGTGCCATATCAAAGGCTACTACACAAAATAAGAGCTCATGGTGTAGAGGGATATTAGCATGGGTAAAGGATTGGTTCGCTAACAAGAAACACAGAGTAGGCAAAAATGGGTCATTTTCAGGTTGGCAAGATGTAACGAGTGGAGTGCCACAGGGATCAGTGCTGGGGCCTCAGCTATTTACAATCTATATCACTGACTTGGATGAAGGGACCGAATGTATGGTTGCTAAATTTGCTGATGACACAAAGGTAGGTAGGAAAGTAAGTTGTGAAGAGGACATAAGGATTCTGCAAAGGGATATAGATAGGTT